>NW_006159777.1:2307909-2334422 GCF_000334495.1 Tupaia belangeri chinensis | reverse complement strand
GAAAGAGGAAGAGTGAGCAAACACCTGCCCACACGCTCTGGGGATGGCCACACCACCTCTCCTTTCCATTTCTCCTCCTGGGATTTTGGGTATGCTCACATGTACCCAGCCTGTTTTTCAAGCCACCAGGCCCAGGACTTGAACTGCAGTCGTCCATGTATGACCCATCTGCCTTAAGCACCATGCCACTGGCTGGCCCATCAGTTTCTTAAGTTTGCTGTGTTCCTATCCATCTGGGAGCCGTCCCACGCTGCATTCTCTCACTGCCCCACTCCTTCCCTCTCACTGTGCCGTGGATTTCCCTGTGTGACACCGTGTGGCCACAAAGCCCTTACTTGTCTGTTGTCCATCTCCCCCACTGAAATGCTCCTTCAGCATGAGCAATATGTCTCACATTCTCCCAATACTGGGAACAGTTTTATTGGACTCAATAAAGACTTCCTGAATGGCTAAATAACCAGCTGGGGTGAGGAGTGTCAGGACGGGAAGATGGCGGTGATGAGGCTGGCCTGGCCCTGGAAACTGTCGCTCAGGTTGGCGTCTGTGAACAGCATGGGGCCCAATGTTGTCCAGATGTCGACGTGAGACTCCCCAGGCGGGACTGTTTGTGTCAAGGTTTGGGGTGGCCCGGATGACAGCACTGTCTGATTAAACTTGATGACAACAATGCTATGGGACTCTGGGCTATCTTGGTTGGCTAAGATGCAGAGAGAGGAAATTGTGTCTGGTGGCGTTGTTTTGCCGAGTAATGAATTGGGGATGTGGCACCCTGAAAAGAGATCCTAGGCTCAAGCGACATGTGCACGCAGTGCTGAACCCTGACTCAGTAGCCTGTTATCTGTTAAAGTCGAGTGAACTGTTCACTAGGCCCATCGTGAAGGTGAAGTGACAACCTGTGTCGAGGGCTGGACTCTGTTTGGGACCTAGAAAGCAGGTCCGGGCTCAGCCACTGCCGCCGTTGTCAGTGGTCCTGGCTCTCTGATAACCAGCTGCTCCCCTGCCAGGTTGCATTCTTTAGCTGTAACATCTTCTTTTTTTGGGGGACCCAATGACCTCTGAAGTTTCTCTAGCTTCAGGGATCAGGGAACTTGTAGGACTCCCCCATCTGGAATGCGCACGAGACTTTCTATGGGGAGGGTGAGAGTGTTCCTTTTTGCAGCCACGCTCGGTTGGACTCGTCTTGGACGATAAGCAGAGCTGACCCACATAGGAAGCAAAGTCCGTCCGGTCTGGGCCCTTCCTGGGATCTGGTGCTCTGGGTGGGACTGGAGACAGATGCTCCGTGACAACCACATTATGTACAGCAGACTTTCTGGGAATGATGGCAGCAGAGAGACCAGAGCAGCAGGATGATTGGAATTTATGTTCTTGGAAAGACGACGTTGTTGGCAGGCCTCGTGCCTCGCCTTGTAAGTGGACAGGGAGGCTGAAGGAGCAGGAGGAACTGGGTCGGAGCCACTGCTGTGCTGGTCAGGCTGGAACAGGACCACTAACGAGGTGCACCCTGGCCTGAACGCACTCTCCAGAGACTCCGGCCTGTCCTGCCCTGTGGTCATTTGCCATTAATCTGATACGTGTGTAATTTGCACCTATGTGGGTGAAGCCGTGCGGGAGGGAAAGAAGAACACGCCGTAGAGGACAAGGCTTTCTGTAGGAGCGATGGGGCAGAGAATGGTGTCCTGGGCAGTGGGTAGGGTTCTGGCCAGCGAGTGCAGAAATCCCCGAACAGGAGGCTTAAGCAACACGAAGGGCTGTTTGTCCCTCACGTCCAGTTCTAGGGCACCCAGGCCAGCACTGCTCTGCAGCCATCACCAGTGGGCCTTCTGTGCCCCTCCTCTGCCATCGTCCACACTCCTAGCTTGTGGCCCAAGCTGTGACGCCTACTTTTGTTATCACATTTATATTCAATCCAGCTGGAGAGAGGGAGAGGACAAGGGTGGGGAGGTTTCTGTACGGGTACTTCCCAGCAATTGGACACGTTGTTCCAAGTCCCACCCTGCTGGCCACCCTGCCCCATGGGCACGTCTAGCTGCAGAGACTGGAAAGCGTTTTGACTCTGAGTGGCCGCGTGTCCAGCCAACTGTAGCGGGGTTCTGTTACTGAGGAAGAAGGGGAGAACAGGTATTCGAAGACGGTTAGCAGTCTCTGCTACACTCTGAGAACAAGAATGGATACTGCAGAACGGGTCATAGAACAGCCACGCTCAGCCTGGGGTGTAGGCACCAAGACTAGACTGCTGGACTCTCCATCCCACCTGATGGCTGTGCAGCCCTGGGCAAACTGCATAACCTCTCTGAACATCAGTCCCCTCCTGTAAATAATAATTGTGCCTTGAGAGAACCCTGCACAGAATGGAAGGAGGCGACGTTTCTCAAGTGCTCGTCTGTCCTGCCGTAGTTCGAAGCTCGCAGTAAACATCAGTGATTACCACGTTTCTTTTGGATGCAGAACCTCCCCGAGGATGTCCTTTTCCTTTGGCCCAACAAGAGATGGAATTTCTAGCTATTGTTGTTCTGGTGGCCATTACCACACCCTTCAGAAAGGTCGTCATTTACTCCTTAGATTAATATTTCTTGAATTTTGAATTCTTCAGAAGGTCAAAATCTCCTGGACAGAAGAGAGTCCTGATTCTAAAGAGATAACTTACAACCAGAAAATATTGGATGAACTCCCTTTTGAATATTGCTTAATTTTCTGAAACATGGTATAAATCAGGCCTAACAAGACAATTACTGTCCGTATACTAAAAGCTGCTTATCAAAAGTGTTCATGGGCCAGCAGGTGGCGTGGTAGTTAAGGGCACTGGACTCTCACACGGCCGACCAGGGTTTGAGTCCTGGACCTGGTGGCTTGCTTTCTTGCTTTCCCTCTCTCTCTTTCTCTCTGTTCCTCTCTGCTCAAATTAAAATAGAACCTCCCCGAGGATGTCCTTTTCCTTTGGCCCAACAAGAGATGGAATTTCTAGCTATTGTTGTTCTGGTGGCCATTACCACACCCTTCAGAAAGGTCGTCATTTACTCCTTAGATTAATATTTCTTGAATTTTGAATTCTTCAGAAGGTCAAAATCTCCTGGACAGAAGAGAGTCCTGATTCTAAAGAGATAACTTACAACCAGAAAATATTGGATGAACTCCCTTTTGAATATTGCTTAATTTTCTGAAACATGGTATAAATCAGGCCTAACAAGACAATTACTGTCCGTATACTAAAAGCTGCTTATCAAAAGTGTTCATGGGCCAGCAGGTGGCGTGGTAGTTAAGGGCACTGGACTCTCACACGGCCGACCAGGGTTTGAGTCCTGGACCTGGTGGCTTGCTTTCTTGCTTTCCCTCTCTCTCTTTCTCTCTGTTCCTCTCTGCTCAAATTAAAATGAATAAAGTTAAATAATTCTTTAAAGAAAAATAGAAGTGCTCATGGCCTGAGGAGTCATGGAACATCAAGAAAGCTCCAACCTCCATTTCCACCCCCTCTCTACCAGCCGGTGTTTGTGCCTCTCCAAAAGGAGTTTATTAAATGCTACCATTTGCAGGAAGGGGCAACTCTAAAGCTGTTCCTTTTAGGTCCACCCCATTGATGAATGCACCCCAGGATGTGCCCCTAAAATACAAGGCATATTCCTGGTGGCAAGCAGTGACACAGACTCCTCGGTGTTGAAGCCATGTGGGAGGTTCCAGGTTTGTGTCTAGGACTTCCGTGAGCAGGTGGATCCATGTGGCTGTGATCCTGGCTGGCCGAGGCTGGGGGGTGGATCAGGCCATGAGGGCGGCTGGCTCTCTTTTGTAGAAGAAATAAATAAAACTTCTTAAAATTGAAGAAGAACCCAAGACGTATGGATAGTTCAGGTATCAGCCGAACAGAATCCTGCAGGCTGTGGACCCTACCCGTGGGCTGACACACTGCTAGACTAAGGCCAGCCCATACTCTAGGGATTTTCTTTGCAGTGTCGTGTAAGTTTTCTGGGAAAATTGAAGGCCAACCAGTGACACTTGACATTCATGTGGAATTTTACAATTTATAAACATTTTCAGACATCAGAATTAACAACCAGGATAAGACCAAATGTGTCTAGAATATATACTGAGTGTTTTTTCTGCATTCTCTCCAAATCTCGCCGTTTGGCATTATTGGCACTGCAGTAAGCCAGTTTTACAGATCAGAAAATCAAAGCTCGGAGAATGCCATCTCCAAGGGCAGAAGCTCAAAGGAAGCAACTTCCGAAAGAGGCGAACTTGGGACTCCATGCATTTTCCTCATTCCAAATATGATTTTTTGCTTCTTAAGGAAGATGCACAGGGGAAGAAAGGACAGATCTGGGTCATACCAGTGCTTCCTGGAAGGAGATCTTCAGCCACAGGTGGCTGGTTCCTACAGAAATGTCCTGTAGGGTCGAAGCTAAGATGGCTGCCTGTTCTCTTGCCTTTGCTAGGGTCCTTTCTGGCCCAGGGCTAGAAGGCAGTGTCTCAGGGTTGCTGGCTAGGAGGGGCCAGGCAGTGAGCTGCTCCTTTCACACAGGACAGCCCCTGGCCAGCATGGTTGCCAGACAGAGCTCCTCACGTGAGCTAAGAGCTTCACTAACACCGTTTCCTTAATTCTCCAGCACCCTTGCAAACTGGCACTGTTATCTGCTCTACAAATGAGGAAACTGAGGCTGAGAAGTTAATGCCTGAGGAGGCACAGCTGGTACGTGGTGGACCAGGGATTTTTCTCCCAGCACAGCAGTGGTCAGACTGTCCTAGCATCTAACCACTGGATTGAATGCAAACAGGTGTTTATCACAGTAAGTTACTTAGAAAACGGTTTGGGATTGGCACAGAGCAAGGGCTCAGTAACTGCTAGTTATTATATAATCAACAGTGAACTCGCTGGGGCAGGGATGGATCCTTCTTATATGAGCAAAGTTTTCAACAAGTTCATGAAAAAAATCTGCGTGGCAACAAGACCCTGGTATTTGATAGAAAGTGGTCAGATATGGAGGATCTATTGCTGAGTGAAGCTAGCCAGGATAGGAAAGAAAGATATTGTATGTATCCACTTAATAGATACTGACTACCTGCCCTCTATGGTAGAGATTGGAATATTGGAGGGTATAAAAGCAGTGAAAATAGTTGGCAATGATGAAGACAGTGTGGAATGGAGCAGGAGAAGAGAAGAGTGTGGAGAAGGATAGCAAGAGAACAAACAGAGGCCTGACGTCAGTGGGACGCAGATATGGTTTATTACCTGTTGATGATGACGTGTATCGTATCTCAACTGGATTGGTCTGAGAAGTATTTCATGCTGGGTAAAGTCTTTTTACAAGCAAAATGAGAAATAGTGATTGACTGTTTAAAAAATTGGAATAATAATCTGAAAAAAATAATGACAAGCTACTGGATGATGATGATGGGGATTTTAATGTCTTTGTATTGATTGATATGCCTAGTATTCCTTCTGGAAAAAGAAATGTAATACACTAAAGTTATATGTGATTCAATGTAATATGAACAAGATTATGATAATAAATACAAAATTTAAAAAAAGCTTATTGGAATTATAAAAAACGTACCATAATAACCTTGTAGTTTAGCCTGTGTTTCCAGAAACTTCCCGGAGTCCTCTTTACACCGTTGAGTCCCGTGGGCACAGTGCAGACCTGTGAGTGCTAACGCTCGCCGACCGTGACGACTCACAGAGCATCAGTGAGAAGAACCGGGGTGCTGGCTCAGCGCCACCCACAGCACACAGGGTGGACACGCGAGGTGCCGAGGGACAGCTCAGCCTTCCCGGGGGAGCAGGGCTGACTGGGCTTGGCTTCTCAGGCTCCTCGGGGAGTGAGGAGCCTGGGAAAAACTGCACTGAGGACCAGAGAGGTCATTTCCAGCCGTAAAAGTACTAAGATCTGGTTTCTAGAGAAGAGAGAGGATACAGATTAACTAAGCTTTCAAACCTGAAAGTAACCAGAAGGGTTTTCCTGATTCTAGCAACCAGCCGGTAATTGTGGTGAGTCGAGAGGTGGTAAGAAGCGGAGAGAGGAAGGCGGCTTCAGCAGCCCTGTGGAAAGGGAGTGTCCGCAAGTGCCCATGGTCCAGCCTCACTCCCCAGCTTTGTAGAGAGCGACTGTGGGGACCCACAGGACCAGTGCTGTACTCTAGGTCCCAGTATCCCTCCACACGGGCGCCGCTTCCCCCCTGCAGGCACCATTGCCCCTTCCGTGATTCCCTAACCCCAGCCAGCAGGGCGGGGTGCAGCCCTCAGCCTCGCTGTTGGTCCCTGTCCTTTCGGGTGCACTCATCAAAGCAGGGGGATGGCTGCTCCGAGGAGACACCGCTAGCTGCTCGCCCAGCTCTCCCTGGGTCAGCCCCAGCTGGCGGACGCGGACAGCAGGTCAGATCAGAAACCAGGGAACGTGGAAGCCGCTGCCTTGGCGCGACGCTGGGCCGGGGTCTGCCCGCACCACAGGGTTTACTTGCTTTTGTTCATGGTCCCCCCTCAAATGCTAGCGGCTAGAGGGAGTTAAAAGGATTTCTGAAAGGTGTGTTTTGGGGTGGGTTTGAGAGCACCCCGATCTCACACTTTTTCTTTTTGAACAGCTTTGCACGAGGGGCGAACCTCCTGCCAAAAGGCCTCGTAATGCCCCTCTTTGGGGACTGAATTTTATCCGCTCAGCTGTCCCTTGTAAATTTATTCCTGTGTGAGATTTTTCCCAAACCATTCACTCCTCCGCTTAGCTCAGGCAGATGGAATGCAGAAAAAAATACATTTTTTCTTTTTCCTTTTCTTTCTTTCTTTCTTTTTTTCCCCTAAGAATGTGCCTTTGTGTGCTGGGAGGGGCTGGGCCAGAGTAAAGAAAACACAGACACACCGGGCATGAAAGCCCCACCGAGGCGCGGGGTGGCCCTGGGGTGGTGAGGGGTGGCAGGGGCTCCCAGGAGGCAGGTGACGAGTGTGTCTGCAGTGTGGGCTGCGGGTCGTCAGCCTGGGATGTGGCCAGAGAAACACCTCACTGGCCGTTGCCATGGCAACATCACAGTTTCCCTGGAATGGAGAGCCAGGGGCAGCTGACCAGCTGCACGTGTGCACAGTGCGAGGCCTGTGGGGAGGGGCGGGGCTGGGAGCGTTGACTTGCTTTTTCCTTGAGCGATTTTGGTCTCCAGGGCAGGTGAGGGCTGCAGAGGGAGCTGGTGGTGACATAGGTGCTTAAAGAATGTGAGTTGCGTCCAGGGCAGGGAGATTTTCCCTGGGAGGCATGATGACCGCGGGGCCTGGCAGCTTGAGCAAACAGGCCAGGCACGTTGGCATGAGCAGGCGTGCGAGCTGCTTCTGCACCACCAAGATGTCTCTCCGCCCACAATAGCCTAGCACCTAGAGATGGTGGCATTTAGCAGCGATGGCGGGAGACCACAGAAGGCGTGGGAGCGGGAATTGGAAGTCTGTACTGCCGCCTAATACCTCCGCAGTCCGAGCAGCACCCGGCTCTGGGGTCATGGCTGTGCCCACAGATCGTGTGGCAGTTTGGCCAAGGGCAGGAGTGCAAGAGCACCATGCTCTCGCCTGCCAAGGATCCTGGTTTCCTTTGAAGAGCGGGCCCGTAGTTTTCAGACTCAGAGTCTACGACCATCGTTTTCTGCCCATAGAGCAGGTGCAGGCTTGGGGTACCCATGAGGCTCTTCTGCCTACAGCACAAGAAGCCTTGGCGAACCACAGTGTTGTCCTGGTTTTTTGCACATTTTCAAGGGCCTGCTTCCGGGCTGGTAGCCTGAGCAAAGTCAGCATGGCTGAGATTTAAGGGAAGGACCTCTTCTTCCATGTGAGCAATTTGGGGGCGTCCCTTCCTTATCTGCCGCCGGGTGATGGGGCTCAGTAGACTGTACAATATGCCCAAGAAGAGGCAAAAGAGAAATGGGAGACAAAAACTCATCTCCATGACAATGACAAGCTGGAAGAAGAAACCAGATCTAAAGATTTCACATCTTTAGGGGGCTGGCCATCTGATACGGGAGGTAGTAGGAGCTAGGGGGCAGCACCAGATTGGAGAAGTCAGAGGGGAAAGGTCGCCAGGTCATAGGCTTCTAAAACTCCCATGTCCGTAGGAGTCTGGAGCCGTCTCGTGAAGAGGGTCCTTCAGGAAATGCAGGTGTGGCTGAGGCGTTATCTTCCTGGCAAGCTCCCAGGTGACGCCAGTGCAGCTGACCTGTGGTTCACCCTCTGAGAGCAAGAACTGGAACAATTACCCAGTGGTCCAGGGAGGGATCCGTTCACCATGGAGGGAGGAACCACGTTCTCCATGTAACTTCCCTGCTGTTGTCCATGTGCAAGGTGGCAGCCTCTCCTTGAAAGCCCAACTCTCCAGTCTTGGCCTCCCACCAAGCAATGTAAACACTGGTCACCCATTTCAGTGTGCCACCCTTCGGAATGAACATGTTTAAGGACATCTATTATTTGTTTCTGGAATTGCAGTATCACTAATAACTAAGAGTCCTTGACATCAGTCAGACCTGAGTTTGAATTCTGGCTCCATCACGTCCATAGCTATGCAAACATGGAGAAGTTACCTGTCCTCTATAAACTTAATTTCCTCAACTGCACAGACCAAAGGCAATAGTGTGCATGAAACACTCGATTAATATCGGCTATTGCCACTATCGGCTATGAAAGAACTGGTATGTATTATGAGTTGGAGGCTCACCGGCCAAGTCTGCCCCTTCTCAGTTGGGTTGTGTTTGGCCTGTGCGGTGTTTTACATAACATCGAGTCAGTTGCCAACATTTTAAAATTAGGAAATTTCACATAAAATTTGGGGCTTATATTGAAAAATCATTAGCTCTGACAAACTTGGCATTGTGCTCTTGCCTGGCGGCAGTTGGCTCATGGTAGGGAGGGGCTGGGACTTCCCATAGTGTAGATGATAGGTCTACCCCTCGGATCTCCATCCCTCAGTCCTCGCTGTGTTACCCTCCCTGTGGAGACATGTCCTTGGGCTCCCCTACGTATAGGCTCCTTCCTGACTCTAGAATTCTAGTTATTCTGGCTCTCTGATGTGTTGTATAAGGGCTTCTGAAATGCATGGTCAACCCAAAGATTCCCTTACCAAAATGCGAGCACTCTGGTAGCCTCCTTTCTGAGCCCCCACAGAGCAGCTGCCTTCACTGTTGTTAGTAATTCCAGAACCAGCTGGTCCTAGCACATCTCCTGGGTCCACCTCTGACCACTGGTGATTTCAATAGCACATCGTCCTCACCTTCTCCCGGAGGTAGACCTTGGCCTTGCAGTGAGGTAGGTGCATCTTTTCCCCTGCTGCTGACGTCCGGGTGATTTAGGAAGGTTGTTATCCTTTCGTTGGATTCTCACTCTGAGTCTCACGAGCTGCCTGGGCCTCGCGCCCAAGAACTGTGCTCTCTAGTGAATGGCTAGCCGCACATGACCGGTTGCTGCCCCAGTGCACTCCTGGTGCCTGTGTGGGAAGGGCCATGACAGGAAAGGTGCTTCTTGTGCTCTCTCTCATTTCCCGGTTTGTAATTTCTCATGGGCTGGGAATAGTCCATGAGAACAGAGTGTGCACGAGAGAGAAGGCGTAAAGACAAACGGTCCCTTCTCCGCAGACTTCTGTGGACCCACAACGGAGAATTGCTGAGTTTGCTTCTCCCCATCAGCTCCAGATGGAGCCCCTAAAGGGTGAGCTGTGGGTGGTGCTGGGCCTGGGTGTGGGGAGAATTCTTGGAGCCGAGGCCTGAGAGGAACCACTCAGCTGTTACTGCAGGTGGCTCCGTTTCTCTGATTCGTACCAGTGTGAGCCCTGGCATGGCCTCTGTCCCCTATCTTTGGGGTGGAGGTTCTTAGTGTTTTCATGGATTGTTGGTTATCTGGACAAGGAGAAATAAGGCAATGTGACTCGAGGGAAATGTGACACTAGGACTATATGTGTGTCAACCTCTTCAACTTTGGGGACAAATGCACCATGAATTTTGGTATTGAAGGTTTGTGTGTGGAGGTGGGTAAGAAGTTCGTGCTGTCACTTCTAGACAGTGGGAGTAGAGGCAGAGCATTCTCAGGAGACCCGAGGAAAGACCCTTTCACGCAAATCGAGCTTGCTGTTCCTTAAATTCCTTGGCAGGGGAGTCAGAGAGGGCCAACAATCACGTTTTATCCTTAAGAACTCTGACAGCCTCAGACAAGCACTCCTGTTTACTGGTCTAAAGACAATTTATATATACTGCACATTGGGTTTACAAATGTTGGTGGTCTGACGTGAGTGGCCTCGGCCTCTGACTACCCAGCTGCTCTGCGTTGTGTAGACAGGCCTGTCAGATGACTGACGGGTTGTTGAACTCAGTGGTCAGAGGCTGTCAGAGGCAGAGCCTGCTCAGATTCTCCTGTATCTTAGACAGCCACCAGAACTGGCCTTGGGACAGCCCTGGAGTCTGTCCACACCTTTGTGCCTGCAGGGTGCAGGTTCCTTACATGGGGGGGGGGGTGGCTTGCCACCAAAACCTGCACCAGAATCACGTGCAAGCTCCATAGCTGGAGATTCTCAGACGTGGCGCAGCTCCACTGAGGCAGCTCTGGACGTGAGCCTGAGATAGCGGGTTTAACGAGCATAAGAACCACCAGTCTCACACACGGACTTTAAAAACTCCTGCGGAGCATGTTTCTTGTTGCTCAGTTTAAAACCTGCTTTAACGGTGTCTCTGCACCGAGTGGAGACATTCCAGGAAAGGAAATGGGGCACCGGGACCTCAACGCCAAGCCCCGAAGGGGACGGGGTGTGGACTTAATACTCATCTCTGCGTTCAGGCAGGCAAGGGAGGCCTCATTACCCGGGACGCCTGCTGTGAGGAGCGAAGGTCAGGCAGGTTGACCGGAACACCCCTCGATTCCAGGTGGAACACATTCTCACTTAAAACCATCAACTCTTGGCTCTTCAGGGAGTGTGAAGATCTATTCCAGAGCCCGCATCTTTTTTCATATATCTATAAAGGAGGAATGATAGGTTAGAAACAGACAAAAGTATGCTCTGATGACAAATTCCTACCTCTGCATTCAGTCTGGGGAGAGCACACAGGAGGAGAGCCGACAATTAGGAGTGGAATCACTTTCACCCAGTTCAGCCATTGGCCGGGAACGCACAGCCTCCAGTTCCCTGAGTGCCCCACGGTGGTGGTGATGGTGGTGGTAGCGGGTGGGAGGGATGCATGCCAGACAAGACTGGGATCGTCTCCATCCCCCTGCCCCCCCATCAGCTCAGAGAGCACAGCCGGCCCAGCTCTGCCCACCCAGCCCTTGCTCACAGAAATGTACCACCCAGCTCTGCACATGGTGGGGTATATTCTGCGACCCGGGGGTGCCAATTCCTTGTGCTCTACTCGAGGCTCGGGCATTTGTCATTACAGGAGGGACAGGAGGTCCCCGCACAGAGCTTACTACCCAGTCTTAGTTCAGTTTCTGTCTTGAGAGAAAATATTTGTGTTTGGGAGGGAAGGATGAAGGGGTCTCGTGTGAAATTAGACTTTTTTTGTGTTTAGAGAGGGAAGCTCACCCCAGTGTCTCCACACCATCTATGCAGGCTCAGGGGCCTGGCCACAAGAATGAGCAAGCTTCGCGTGTCAGGGAAGTCCTTGGACTCGCACCCAGGACCTTTCCCACGTGGGAGCTGCTGTACTCTTCACCTCAAAAGTGAGATTTGAAAGATAAAGGGAGCTGTCTCTGTGGAGACAAGAGTGGGGCCAGTCATGGCCCCTGCAAAGGCTCTGAGCCGTAACAACTTTGGTCATGTTCCAGGAACAGAGAAGCTGAAGGTGGCAGAGAAAGCAGGGCCTGGACCACAGAGGGCCTAGAGGCTCATGGATGGGGCTTTACATCCCTGGGGGGCTTGATCTGACTGACATCTCTAAATGCTCCTTCGGGAGGGTTGATGGGGATGGAGCTGGTGAGGTGAGGACGGAGCAGGAACAGTGTTCAGGGGGGCTACTTGAGTTTTGAAGGCAAGAGACAGCAGGACTGGGGCATGGGGGCAGGAGGGAGGCAGTGAGCTGATGAGGGCCGGATGCATTGAGGAAGAGCAGCTGCAAGGGCCTGACCGCGAAGACCATCAGACATGGAAACCCTTGGAGTACGGAGCGTGCGAGGGAAGATGCATAGTTTCTTAAGTCGCTTTACCGTAAACTGCAGAAGGGCAGGCGCCAGGCCCGTGTGGGTGCCACCATATGCTGTGGCGAGTAGAGGCTCACGGGAGATGCATAGGACAGCTGCAGCCTGAGTGGAGACACAAACCACATAGCTGTTTCATTTTTAATTAGAGTTTTAGAAATTGGAATTAGCACTCATTATTAGCATCAAATGGAGCATACGTAGCTTGGGTGACCAGTTTGATGAGTGTCACTGCGGTTGTCCATGGCCAGGTCCACCTAGCCGGGCTCTAAGTTTCAAGCTCTTTACTCTCTGCTCATGTCTTAGCCCGAAGCAGGGACTCTCAGGTCCTGGAAGATAGGTGTGCAGCTCACCCACAGCCTACAGGTGTAGTGACTTGTGGTGGGGAGCTATCGATGCCCTTCTGCCACTTACTCTGAATGGGGTACCTAAACCTCTGCTGCTACTGTGGTAGCGTGACCTGGCCCACGTGGGGAAGGCTCTGGTTTTGCTTCCTGGGGCCCCCTGTGCGTGTGCCCGTGATCTGGGCTGGCTGAGACCGGGGGCGGACTATCGAGTGAGGACCCCGTTGGGGGTGCCCCCTCCCTGTCTCTCTCTCTCTCATGGGAGAAAGGAGTGGGTAAAAGGGAGCATCGTGGCACACAAGTGGATGTTGCGACAGCTCCACGTTCCTGCCACACGGGCGTCCCACGCGGTGAAGGAGAGGCAGCCATGGGAGTGGCTGGACTAGCTGTGAATCCCATTTGGATTGGAGGTTTATAAAGGAGAAAGGCACTAATAAGGGCCTCAGATGGTCTGAGTCGAGAAGAAATCAGGGCCAGGCAGGAAGACAAGAGGGGACTTGAGCCAAAGCTAGGTTGGTACACGCTGGAAAAAAATTATTCAAAATATGGCAGGGGGCAAGAGAGAGATGTCCATGTCCTTCCAGGGCAGTGAGCCATACTCCCGGCCTGGCTTTCTCTCGGCTGAGCTGTTTTGCAGTTCTGTGGGGGCCGGGCTCTTAGAGGTTTTGTTCAGTAAGGATGCAAATAATGTCTGCCCTCTGGAAAAGAATAACCATGAAGGCTTTGGTTTATGCCCCGGAAGACACGAACTGGCTTAGATTTTAACTAGTGATCTCACCCTACCTTTTCTTGATTAATTGCCTATAGAAAACCAACCGTTCAAATTCTCATCTGAAGCAGTTTTAATGTCTTACTGTTTTCTTCATTAATTAACGACAAGATAAAATCTGTGACACGCATTCATTTTATAGTTGCATGAGGGTCATGAGTTCACCTCATTGAAAATGGCCCGGGGCTAGTAGGTGCCATGGTGGTTAAAATACTGGACTCCCCACAAGGCTGAGCACGGTTCGAGTCCTGGACCCCAGGCAAGGGGTGTGCATGCCCCAAATCTCAGGAGACAATTGGAGGAGGAGGGATTTCAGTGTGGCCAACCTCTTGACAGGTGATTTCACTTTCCTGCTCACTGTCTCTCTGGCAAGTGCATGCACCCTGTAGCAAAAACTTTAAAAGAAGGAAGAAAGGAAGAAAAGAAGGAAGGAAAGAAAAAGAAGGAAGGAAGGAGAGAGAGAGAGACAGAACAAGGAAAAGAGAGGAAGAAAATCAGGAAGTCAGCAAGTGGCCTGGTGCTGCTGCCTGCTGACTGTGTGGAACTTCCCACTCTCAGTCAGGCTCCCTGCCCCGGGGCTTAGGGCAGCTCAGAGGGCTAGTGCTTGGGCCCCAGTGAGCCCGACTCAGTTCGTTACCAGCAAAATGAAGTCCAGCTGCTGCTTCTCACAGTCAATAAAAGAAGAGACAGGCTGGAGAAGGGAATTTACTTCTGTAACTGGTTATGGAGAGAGGATGCCCGAGTGCCATCAAACTGTCTTGAAAAGCTCACATGTCCTTGGTATTTATAGGAAGAAGACATGAGCAGGTACACGTCATCCCTCACTACAATCAGTCAATGGCTTCCTCCTGAGTAATTATCCTGATTCCATCAAAAAAAAATACCCACTACTGGTTTCTCAGCTGACCCTTCGCCATCAGGTCTCCCTGTGACTCAGCATTTGGTCAGATGGTTCTTGTTAGAGGTCTTTAAACTTTCAAAATGGCGGCCATCCTGTTGGCCTGCTTCAAGGTCAGTAGAGAAGAACATGAGGACTTCAGAAAGTTCATGGAATAGTGGAATTAAAGTGTGAGTTTATTTTGGTGCAAAAAATTTTGAAATCTATGCATAGTTTTTTTTTTTCTACTTTTTTGGGGAGGTTTTTGCTATAGGGTGCGTGTGCTCGTCAGAAAGACAGAGAGACAGAAAGTGAGAAATCACCCCCCCCGGGGGCGGGGAGGTGACCTCTCTGCAATCCCTTCTCCTCCATTCTCCTCTTGGGATCTTGGGCACACATACACACACGCCCAGAGCGAGTTTAAGCCACTGGGTCCGGGACTCGAACTGGTTGACTACATGGGAGTCCAGTGACACAGCCATTATGCTAACTGCTGGTCCCTATGCATAATTTTTCAAGACATGCATTTTTCATGAACTTTTGAAGAGCCCTCGTACATCCATTAATGATGTCCCGTGGAGTCCTCATCCGTTCGTCCTGCTGGATCCCGGGCAGGCTGGGGGTGGCGTCTGCATGTGTATCCGTCCCCTGCACACGGGATGTGTGGAGGGCTGAGGCGGTTTTGAGCACACGGCAGAGGGTGCAAATGTGCATCACGCGTGATCCCTCTGCTTCCCATTTTCAGAGTTGCTCCAGGCCCGGGGCTGCCAGTTTTAAGCAATGACTCCTCCTGAATGGGAGCCCTTGTGCGGTCAAGGGCAGCACCTTCTCGCCCGCCTGGGTCGCAGTGACCCCGCAGACCTGGCACTTTCTTTTGCCCATTTGAATGCATCGGTGGGAGCCTGGGGTCCCCATTCTGAACCTCACCCACTCAGGCCTTGCAGAGGTGCCAGAAGGCACGGGGGAAAACAAAGTGGCTCTTGAAGCTTCCGGAGCTGACCTGAAATCCTGACACTCCCGGGGTGTGAAAAGGTCTGAAGGGACAGCCAGGCTGCGGTGAAGCAGTAAAAATCCACGGCTTGTCAGGGAAGTGGCAAGGGTCTCATTCCACGCCTAGGGTTTACTGGCCTGGGCAGCCTGCAGCTGCGGAATTGCCTTGTAAAATGGCAAAGAAAAGCAGCACCTGGAGGTAGCAGCTCGCTGGGGACGCGCCAGTCAACCCGTTTCTGGCAGGGTCCCATGCAGGGTGGAGGCAGAGGCTGGTTAGCAGGATGGGACACGAACCGCACTCTTCTTCCTGTTGGTGGCATGGAGCAGGAGGGGCCTGCCCTAGTTGCCAGGGCCTGCAGCCCATCCAGTGCACTTTGCATGGCCTCAGGTACCTGTTCCAGGTACCAAGTGTCCCATATATGTAGCTCATGTAATCTTCACAACTTCCTGAAGTAGATGTTGCTATTATAGAAAAGAACACTGAGCCTCAGAGAAGTTAAGCAATTGGACCAAGGTCACGCAGCTGGCGAAGAGCAGAGATGGGACTCAGACCCTGATCTTCTTGGCTCCCCAGTACCCTAGTACTCTGTACCACCCCTCCAGGGAAGACTGTGAGCTCAGTTCTGGAAGGTTTTTAAGAGCAGGTTGGCTTAGCCAAGGTGGCACGCTTGGAAGGATCCCAGGGTACAGCACGCGAAGGTGCGTGGCTGAGCGCAGTCTCAGATCCTCGGCCTGGCTGACCCCAGACGCTCTGTGCACGTGTGTGGGGGTCCAGGCTCCGAGGAGTTGGAGGACTGGACAAAGGTGATCGCAGCAATACGAGATCCTATGACACGCATTTTTTTCTCTCTCATGCAAACACACACACTGTCCATCGTGAATAAAAAGTAAATAAAACTTAAAAAAAAAGGTGGAGGGACTGCTAAGCTCTTCCCCCAGCAGGGCTGATTTTGCTGTGAGGCCGTGAGCCTAACGAGAGTGAAAGCTCGAGCTCTGACCTCCCCCCGCCCCCCGTGTGCCCTGCAGACGCAGAAGTGCTAGGCCTGCAGGAGGGGGTGCAGGGCCATGTGACTGCTTTCATTAGGATGTATCGAGTTCTGTTATATGTTTGGAAAAAATCCATCATCTCGAGAGGCTATATAATGCTCAAAACAGCTTTAGAAAGTCTCTTTGGAAATTGCTTTCTGAGCCCCAGGCACATAAATATATTTTTATATAGATCCTCAATCAGGGCAAGCATCAGTCCTTCGAGGGCCACTCAGGGTTCTAGAGAAATCCAAAGGTAATTGAGAGTCGAATGTGGGAAAGGAGGAGAGCGGCCAATTTCAGGTTTTCAGCTTAGTTCCAGGTTTTCAGAAATAAGTTGGCGTTGGTGGAAGGCCCCCAGGCTGATGGTCTTGAATAGCTCTCGGCCTGACTCGAAGACATTCCTCCACTCCAGTTATGTTCCTGTGACTCCGCTGTGCTTTTCCGTCTGAGCGGGATAGCACAGCTCCACACTCCGTTCCTGCCATCCTGCTCCTGCCCTTTCCCAATTCCTGCTTGATACTCACCATCCTGCCCAACTGTAGGACTCTGTGAGGTGTTTCCTGGCCTTCTAATCCAAAGGAGTTGTTCTCAACTTTGAGTCTTGACCAGCATGACTCCATGGGGCTAGTTAGATGTGTCGTCTTCTGCCTGGTTGGTTGTCTGTTGGGCTTCCCTCCTGGACCTGGAGCTCCCTGAGAACAGCATCTGAGATGTTTTCATCCTGCTCCCCGCAGCCTCATGTATAACGAGCTTTGCTGGGTTGACTTGGGGTGTGTGCTATTTTACGTACAGTAGCCGGTAAGAGTGAGGCCTGTCCTAGAGAAAGAATTGATCCAGAGACATGGAACAACTCACTTCTTAAGGAGCTTGAAGTCCCATAGCAGGTGTCTGTGGCTCCCCGCTGCACCTGAGGGAAGTCAGCCAAAGTTGGGTAGCTTGGTTCGGAAGACATACCTAAATGGGCAGACATCTCAGTTTCTCAGAAGTTAGGATATTTGGGGAGAGCAGAGGGATGATCATCGTGAAGGTGAGAAGAGGACAGACTCAGGGCCAGCAGATGGCGTAGTGGTTTTGTCACTGACTCCCACATGGCTGACCATGGCTCGAGTACTAGACTTGGTTGCTTGAAAAACATGCCAGGCATGTATGCGTGTGTGCCCAAGGTCCTGCGAGGAGAATGGAAGAGAAGGGATTGCGACGTGGCCATCCTCCCAGGCTGGGGGGGGGAGGGGCGGGAAGGGGGCTGCAATTTCTTACTTTCTCATTGTGTCTGTCTCTATCTCTCTAGTGAGCGCGTATGCCCTAAGGCAAAAACCTCTTTCCTCTTTTTTTTTAAAAAAAGACAATGATAATAAGATAGACTCAAGACCCCAAGGGTATGCACCTAAGCTGACAAACAAATGGAGACCACCTGTCTTCCTCTTCCACACACTCAACTAACCAAAGGAACAGAGGTCTAAGCTCTGCCCTGCTGGGTTGGCTAATATGGGATGCACCTGGCAATGGCGAAGCACCTTCAGTTATGAGACTGTTAACAGACATTTGACCCTTACCGAATTATGTCCCCTCAAAATTATGTTAAAGCGCTAATCCCAGTATGACAGTGTCTGGAGACAGGGTCTTTAAGGAGGATACCATGGTCAATGAAGGCATATGGTTGGGCCCTAATCCACATTGGAGGAGACCCTAGTAATGCCTGGCACAGTGAGAAGGTGGCCGTCTGCATGTAAAGGAGAAAGGCCTCAGGAGAAACCAAACCTGCTACACTTCGATCTTGCACTTCCAGCCTTGCACTGTGAGAGAACAGAGTTCTGTTTAGAAGCCCCCCAGTCTGTGATGTTTTGTTACAGCAGTCTGTGAAGACTAATACATTGTTGCTTTCATTTTCTTTTTCATCTTTTTCATTTTTCTATGCTTTTATTCCCAACTACGCAATATCTTTCACTATTATTTTTTCTTTTTCTTTATAAAAGTGACAACAGCAAAAATGACAAAAGAAGAGTATAAACACATTTGGGGACTGTGGTTTAGAATTCTATTGGCTATTGGTTAGCTCAGAATCAACAAGCTGAACATTTTTGTTTCCATAGTAATACATTTTCCATCTAAAACTATGTTTCGCAAGCTTGTGTCCTATTAAAGATTTTTTTAAACTTTAAATGCCTATAAATATACATATATGCTCACAATTACATGTCATTTGGGTCAGTCTTATGGGTCTGCCCTTCCTGATATGATCTGGGCTTTCCTTCTGTTCTAATGTCACTGGAGACTCAATTATGAAGGAATTTAAATGAATTCAGTCTTCCCTAACTCAGGCTAGGGTATATTTTCCATTTTGTCTCTTGTGTCCTTCCTCCACCCAAGAACGTCAAGTCCCAGGAAATAGTCTCAGAAAGGAAATCTCACTTGAACATTTCAGTGATTTCTGGAACAGATACTGCCTATTAAAGAAATGGAAATAATATAGAGACACATGCAATAAAAAGTGATGGCTTCTAGAATGAGGGGAGACAAACCCTCAGTGAAATCCGGTTTGCACTTTGGCTAACTACCAGTTTCATCCTGGTGTGTGCTAGGCCTAGCAGTTGCATCCTTGCCCATTGGAATACCTAGATGAGAGAACAATTATGTTGAGGATAATAGCAATAGTTTCAAAAATTTCCACGTCACCTTATTTAGTTTCATCATATATGAGAGACCTTCAAAGAGTTTATAAAAATACATACTAGGGGACCAGCAGGTAGTACAATGGTGGAAGTGCTGGACTCCCACGTGGCTGACCATGGTTTGAGTACTGGACCTGGCAGCTTGCCTTCTCACTATCTCTCTTTTTCTCTCTCAGTCTCTGGTGAGCACATGCACCCTGTAGCAAATTAAAAAAAATAATAATAAAAGGAATAATTCCTTAAAAATGCATATTATGAAGAAATTATGTATGAATTTCAAAGAAAATGTTGTGCCAAAATAATTTAATTTTATTTCCCCATGAGCTATGAAGCAGCCCCATGTAGATGTCTATAAAAGTTCTGAGAAATTATTACTAATTGAATTTTACAAATGAAAAAGGATGATCAGAGGACATGAGGGGTTGCCAATCTTGCACTCAATCATTAGATAGAATGACCAGCGTGTAAACATCTAACTCCAACCCATATATTTGCCTGTAGTGTCTCCAAGGACTTTGGCTTCTACTTCCTCTATTCCTGGCCTCAAGGGTACCAATTGCACGTTTATTAGACCCGCTGTCTGTGTTCTGCATGTCTCATGCTCTGTCCCTTCTTCCATCTGTCTTCGATCTGTTTTTTTCTATCGGCATGTCTTCACATTCAGTAACTTGTTGACTTTCGCTATGTCCAACCTATCGTTAAACCCATCTACTTACATTCAGACCCTGAAGTCCTAGAATATTCATTTACTTCACTTTTTTTTCCCCAACCCTCTGTTGAAATTGTTTATCTTTCCATCCATCTTTTTTGCCCATCTTTTTCTCTCCTTTCTTCGAAATACTTGTAGTAAGTATTTTCAAAGTCTTTCTCCACTCACGCTAACCTCTGGATATTTTGCACATCTGCCTTGTTGTGTGTTTTGTTGTCTTCATTATTGGTCACATTTTCCTATCTCTTCTTGCACTTCATTACTTGCCAGCTGTCACATATAAAAGAACCGGAGGTAATGAAGTCCCCTGAGGGGCAGGTGGTATACCAGCGGTGATGCCATGAAAAATGAGCGAGATCACGGCTGGGGCTGCAGCTAGACTCGGATCGCTCTGGTTTCGGCATCTCCAGGGCAGGACCTGGTGCGTGTGTATTGCAGGTCCCTTTATCTTGTACGACTTTGGCTCTTGACAAATGGGAGACCAAAGGAGATTTGACTCTGCCCCTTTGCCCAGCCCCCTTTCTGGGCAAATTTCCCTGGTCTTTGGATTGAGATCCTGATCTGCCTCTGCCACCTCTATCCTAAGAGCTGAGCTCTTTAACTTCCAGAGCACACAGAGTCAAAATCTGCCATGCGTTCTGCTGGGAGCCCTTTGGGTGTGGTTGCAAGCCCTCCTTCCAGAGTGACTTTGGCCCTAGAGTGCTCAGGCGGCCTTCCTCTTCCCGGCTGGCTCAGCCCCTCTGTGTCCTGTGCTGGCCCTGATGTAATAACTGCCCTGGGGGCTGTTACACCAGTCACGGGGCAGGGACTCCTCTGGGCTCCGTTCTTACGCTCTTGCAGGCCTGCAGAAAGCCCCAGGTCTCTCTTCCCTCCTGTGGACCGTGAGCTCACGCCTCAGATGGGCCTTCAGCACGTGCCCTTGGGAAGGAAAGTGCCGGTAAAGCCCTCTTCCCCTCTGGAATTTTCATCCTTTGGTCCTCTTTGCTGCTCTGAGTCTCCACACTGCTTTCAAAAACATGATTTGGTGGTGTGTCTTTTTCCCTCCTGGCTGGCATGGTGGGAGTGATGCAGAAGCAAAAGTCTAAAAACACACGATTAATCTATTTTTTCATCAGCGAAAGCACACTGAGTCATATTCTTTTGCCAATATTTTATTGTGGAAATTTGCAAACATTCAGCAAAGTTGAAAGAAGTTGACAATAAACGACCCACATATCCCGTGTCTTTTCTCCATGGAGAAAATGTTAAAAACCTCTGATTTGAATCGTTTGCTGATTTATGTGGTGTGGACAATCCTATTATCATCAATTTCCAGTTACCAACGTGACTTGGGGAAAATTTGTGCAAAATCAGCTCTTGGGAGCCTAAGTGGGCCAGCTCAGGCAGGCCACTGTGCAGAACCATCCCGGGGAGTCTGCCCTGGACATTTGGTAGCGTGCTGGGTGAGGTGTTCAGCCAGCTCTCTGTCTGTTGTCAATATGTGTAATTGTGTGGGTACATTTCAGTATAAATTACGGCTACACGCATAATCACCTCTACTGCACCGTGCAGACACACTAGACTTTGATCTTTGTTTCCAGTATTTTCTTTTGATATAAAATGGAATTTTCTTCTTAGAGGTTTTTGCCTTAGGGCCTGTGTGCTTGCTGGGGAGAGACACACACACAGAGACAGTGAGAGAGAAAGGGCTAAATCACCCCCTGGGGGCGGGCCATACGGCAATTCCTTTTCCTCCATTCTCCTCCTGGCATCTGGGCACACATGCACGCACGCTCACCTGATTGAGTTTCTAGTTACGGGGTCCAAGACTCAAACCAGGGCTGGCCATGTGGGAGTCCAGTGATGTAACCACTACAGCATCTGCTGGTCTGGAAATCTCAGTTTTTTAAAAATAGATTTTTGCTATAAGGTACATGTGCTTGCTGTGTGCTTGGTGGAGAGATAGAGGCAGAGAGACAGAAAGCAAAAAAATCACCCCCTGGGGATCAGCCATGCCACAATTCCTTCTCAGCTATTCTCCTCTCGGGATTTTGGGCACACACGCGTGCCTGGTGTGAGTTTTAACCTGCCAGGTCCAGGGCTTGAACTGCAGTAGACTACGTGGGAGTCCAGCAATGTAACCACTATGCCATCTGCTGGTCCCCCAAATTTCACTCTTAATTGTGCATTTGTTGAGTTTCAACCAATTTAGACACTTGAATAATCTAGCCCCCCTCCCTTTTTTTGTTTGTCAGAGGGCAAGTGTACACTCTGGAGAGAGACAGAGACAGGAAAGTGAAAAGGCATCCCCTCCCCCACATGGTGCATAGTCACCTTGCAATCCCTTCCGCCATCTCTCCCTCTGTTTGGGGTTTTAGGTATGCATACACATGCATCTGACGTACTTTTAAGTGGGATCCAGCAGCCGTAACTACCTGGTCACAGGTCACAAGTCAGCCCACCCCCTTTTGTTTAAGTTTGTTTGTTTGTTTTCTCACCAGGGAGAGAGAGAGACAGTGGGAAATCACCCCTTGGGGGATGGCCATCCTGCAGTCCCTTCTCCTCCCTTCTCCTCTTGGGGTTTTGGTCAAGCATGCACATGTGCCTGGTGTTATTTTCAAGCCACCAGGTCCAGGACTCGAACCACAGTTGGCTATGTGAGAGTCCAGCGCCTTAATAACCATGTCACCTACTAGCCTCCATCACCCACCCCTTTTAAGATAGAGAAATATACCATTACCCAAGAATTTTTCCTTAAGGCCTAGCAAACTAAAACATTCAACTTTTTGGGACATGAACTGTCCTTTTTATTTTTATTTTGTAAAGGTTTTTGGTATAGGGCATCCGAATTTACCAGAGAGAGACAGAAACCGTGAGAGGAAAAGTGAGAAATCACCCTCCAGGGGATGGCCACACTGCAGTTCCTTCCCCGTTCTCCTCCTGGGATTTTTAGGCATGTGTGTACACAGATTTTCAAGCTGCCAGGAGCGGAACTCAAACTGCGGTTGGCCATGTGGGATCCAGAGCCATAACCACTATGCCACCTGCTGGCCCATGAACTGTCCTTAAACCAGGCCTCCTGCATTATACTTGATCAAATGGTCATTCTGTCCTAAACATGCATCTTTATATTAGTTCTCTTTCAAACTGGCCAGGATGAGTGAGCAGAAATTGGCTGATACTTTGAAAGTAGATGCACCATAACAGCCTGGGAACTTCAGTCCCCACGGTGAACACCCACACTGAGTCATGCCAGAAAAGTACCACAGGCTTCAAATGCAGACCAAACCCACAATTCCCAGAAAACAAGGGGTGGACAGGCGGCCTCAGCTTCGCTTCCCTCTCCTTCCCTCAGCTCTAGCTGTGTGAAGTGTATGTGAATCATTCTGCCGAAAATCCCATGACATAGTTATCCCAAAGAACAAGCCTCTCCCACCTCCCACCCTTGGCTGGTGTTGGGCCACACTTGGTGACATAAGCATTTGCCTCCCACCTGCCCTAACTCAAGGAAAACACCAGTTAACACTAAGAAGAAACCCAGAAAAATACTTACCAAGAAAAGAAAAACTTACCATTTGCCTTCATTTGTGAAGAAGGGTAGTTTAGAATCAAGGAGTGAGAGTACTGGACAGAGTTTCCAGCTCTCTAGCCACAAAACCATGTTCCAGAGGACGAAGGTAGGTTTAGAGAAGAAAAAAGAGAAATCTCTCACCTGAAGGGGCAAGATACAAACATTTCCCAGAAATACTTGTGTGTCTATGCTAGAACCGTGAGAGTGACGGCTGCCTTGTGTGATCTGAGAACTGCCAAGATCGTGTTGTCCTGCACGTGGATCAGAGGTTACAGTTTTGTTCTGGTCCTCTCACTCCTCAGACCTATTACAAATGGATTGACGTTACAAGAAGGCAGATTTCCTGAGTGGTGAGAGCTGTGTAAAGACTAAATGGTTTATTGCTTCTAGAAGCTTCCAGATTTTATGACTTCATGACTATATGACTCTACATTGACTATATTTTCCGAATTGAGTATAGGACATTCCTTTGCCAAATACAAGTTTGATACCTAGAGGTGGCCCCATAGCCTACTGATTAAGGGAGCTGGACTCTACCTGGCTGACCATATGGTTCAAATCCAAATCTCAGTGCTTGTAAAACACACTGGGCACATGTGTGCACATGCCCCAGATTATGGCAGTATAGAGGCATGGAAGAGAAGGGACCGTGGTGTGGCCAGACCCATTCGGGGATACTTTTTCTCTCTCTCTGTTTCTCTGTCACTGGAAAACAAACCCACCTTCTGGCAATTAGGAAAAAAAATAAGATACCCAGAGATAATAGAATGCCTAGGAGTCTGTTATTATTCAACTCATGCAACAAATGATATGTTTATATATTTTCTTCCAGTCTCTCTTTAATAGCATAATAGAGTTACACTTTGTATACTAATCTGTGAGTAATCATTTAACTGTGTCCCTGCCACTGCACATGAGTGGTTTCCGATTTCTTCATATCACAAATGTTGCTGCAATAAATACCACAGCACAGAAAGCTCTCTCTGTATGTTGGGTTATTACTTAAGCATAAACTGAGGGGTGTAAACCTTCTTAATACCCTTGGGCAATATAACAAAATACACTTCCAAGAAGGTTGTATCAATTTGCAAACCTATAAAAAAGTATCATAGTGTCCCTTTCACTGCACCCTTACCAACACTGGGTGACAATGATGTATCGAGCCTGTCAACTTTGGGTACCCCGTGAAGAGCCAGACTGGATATTACGATCCCGCCTTTTAAAAATGTTATAAAACCGGTCTGATGAGTAGGCCTAGCTGGATGAACACTAAGGTCCCATTTAACCTTCTTTGATTATATTCTCCAGTCAATTTTATTGTTTCATATATTTATTTTTTAAAGAATTATTTAACTTTGTTTATCATCACTATTATTTTTTAATTTGCTACAGAGCATATGCACTCACCAAAGAGACAGAGAGAGGGAGGGAGGGAGAGAGAGAGAGAGAGAAAGCAAGCCAGCCACCAGGTCCAGGATTCCAACCACAGCTGACCATGTGGGAGTCCAGTGCCTTAACCACCATGTCACCTGCTGGCCCATTCAACCAATTTTAATTATGGCACAGCTGGTTATACCATGAGTGGTTTTATGATAAGGCCATCATTTCCCTCAAATGTCACTAGAAATATACAAGAAAAGCCTAAATTAATTCACGCAATTAAATATCGATATAATCTTTGTTTCTTAGGGGTTTTAGAGATTGAGATATGCATCCTTGCAATACCTCCATTTAAGCTGGAAATTACTTTTGTTGGTTAGTTACATTTGTGTGTGCATGTGTATTTTTTATTTTCAGTTTTGCCATACGGCACATGTGCTTGCCAGAGAGAGACAAGGAAAAATTATGTATCCCCCTCCCCCAGGGGTGATAGCCATGCCATAATCCCTTCTCCTCCCTTCTCTTAGGTTTTGGATATGTGTGCATGGGCACCTGGTGTAATTTTAAAGTTGCCAGGTCCAGGACTAGACCATGGCCAGCCTTGTGGGAATTCAGCATCTTCACCACCATGCCATCAGCTAGCCTGGGTGTGTATATTTTCAGTATATAAAAAATTGCATTTTTCCTGGATAAGAGATCTAAGAGTAGACCTGATCACTATCCTAGCACCTTTCTGTTTGTTTGTTTGTTAGTTAGAAGGCATATGCACTCCCCAGACAGAGACAGACAGGGAGAGCGGGAGAAGAGAAAGCAGCCCTTATGGAGAGTGGTCATGTTGCAATCCCTTCTCCTTTATCACTCCACCCTTTAGGGATTTCAGGCATGCATGCATCTATACCCAGCATGTTTCTCAAGCTGCTAGGTCAGGACTCGAACCATACAGTCAGCCATGTAGGATTCAGCTGCCTTCACCATTAGGCTGAGGGGCTGGCTATGTCCTAGCACACGTGAAGAACTGTTGTATAGAAGCGAGCTGGCTTGTCCTGGGCTGCTCTGGAAGGATAGGTGGTGTAGTATTTTTCCAAGACCTCACGTCTCCCAGTGCAGAAACTTGGAGGCTTCTTTGGTGATCATGTGCCCCCACCTTTTTTAGCTTCTTTGAGAAACCATTGACTAACGAAAGTTGTATGGCGTGTATTCAAGGTGATGAATGGAGTGTTTAGATACATGTAAACGCTGTGAAACGATGACCACAGTGAGCGCATCCAACACGTCCATCACTGCCTTCTCTGTGTGTGCTGGGAATCCTTCAGACTTGATCTTTCAGCTAATGGCAGGTGCACAGTGCGCTCCCGTTAGCCACACTCGCCATGGCACACATTAGGTTTCTTGGATGCACACACATCTTTAAATCAGCGTCCCCACCCCCAAGAAAAGGTTTCTAAACCATTAGTCCTGACCTCGTAAGTCAAGTGCAGACGTTGATCTATCATAGGAATAAACCAAGCCCGTGGCTCTCAGAGCAGGTGTGCCCATTCCAGTGGGTACTAGAAGGCATAGGGTTAAAAAGGTGCATCTTTATAATACATAACTTGAACTTTACTTTTTGATAGTAAAACACTAAAGTTAGATGCAATATGCATGTGTATTTTAAGTTAGAAGCTTTAAGGGAATTCTCCCAAGGCCAGCAGCTAATCAGACGATCCCCTGGTGTTCCCCAGGGGTACCGTGTAGAAATGTTCGCCTTGGCCTAATTAACAGCAGTCTGAAGAGCCAGGCTGCTTCTGTCCTTCATTAGTTACGTAACCCTGAGCCACTTACTTAACCCACCTATGCCTTAGTTTCCTCATCTGTGACATGGGAATAACGCCATTCCACTGCATGGTGTGATCATTCGAACAAACTTAGATCATTTAAGGAGTGTTTAGGGCAGAGCATGGTAAGTGCCATGGACGTGTTTGCCAGAGAGTAAGTTTGAGAACTGTGGAGGAATCCATGTGAAAATGTAGTAGGTTTGCACGTAGATAGGCGCTGACCAGTCATGCAGAGGCTAGACTGCTGCACTCTGTGAA
>NW_006159777.1:2298414-2307896 GCF_000334495.1 Tupaia belangeri chinensis | reverse complement strand
GGCGCCTCGCGGGGCAGGGGCTGCTGATACGTTAGCCACTGGCTCACCCTCTGAAGAATCCTAATCAGCTAAGAATGAAGCTGAGGTCACTCAGCTGCTAGGTGGTTTTGCTGGCCTAGACCAGGGATCGGCAAACTTCCTCCGCAAATATATCAATAATAAATATTTTAGAAGTTGTGCGTCATACAGTGCTATGGTGTTGTATTTACATATTGAGATCTGAGCGATTTTCATGTATTGAGATTTGGTTGTGATGGGATTAAGAGGGTGAAAACAATCTAACTATGGCATTGGAAAGCGGGGCTCTGGGGAGAAGACTAGGATTCAGTTATCAGGGTGGGGCCCAGTGACTGACTCCTGGTGGTAATAAGGGGAGGGGACCAGACCAGGATGAGCACCTAGACACGGACACGTGAAACTCTGCTGTCTCACCCTGTGATGTCCTCGGGGAACTTTGAATAAGAAGACCCTCACCAGATGTGGCCCCTGAACCTTGACCTCCAAACTGCGAGCTGAGTAAACCTCTATTCTGATAAACTACCAAACTTCCTGCTGTTAGCAGTAGAACTGATGAGAACACAACTAGGAAAGTGTCCTTGGTGGCACATGCCTGAACGAATGAACTGTGGAGGGGCTGGGACCACAAGCCCTAGCTCATGGATCCTTGTCTGAGTCACGCAGGGCTTGAGCAAGTGAGCTGGAGGTGGGCGGATGTTGAGGGGTTATGAAGAGCGACAGGAAGTCGGGGGACCGATGGGGCTGCACCACCGTGATACCACCTCTTCCAGGGGTGGACACAGCTGGACTCTGAACAGGTCCTCTGCAGAGGCGACCAGGGCACTTGGAGCCTGTATCCCCAGAGACACAGGGGACTAGACAAGAAACAGGAGCACACACATTATTCATTCTCATCACCATGCTTCGTTACGGCAATGCAACCTCTTTGAGAAGGGAGCCGAGGCTTTATTCTCCTCCAAGCCAGCTCCAAAGCCCTGGAACAATGCTGCCTGTTGCATGGATGTTCAGTGAGCCATTGCTGGCTGTCTTTATTTCTTCACCTGCAATAAGATCTCCCCAGGCCATATGGAAATATAAAAGTTCATGAGGGACTAATTCAGCAAGACTCTTCCAGGGGAAGTTCAGTCCCCGTGGGAAGTGATTACACACTGATGGAATTTTTGCACACTGAATGGAAAGATGATCTTTGGCTCTTGGCTGTGTCACAGCTGTCAGTGGGAGACTGCTTATTTCTAAGAGTGCAGCTCTTCCCGGTACTGATAAGAACGGAATGCAGGCTACCATGGAGATTCAGGTCACTAATTAGTCCCAGAAGCCTCTGTGCCTTGAATCGCTGTTATATTAATTATGCATCAAATTAGAATGTTTGCAAAGGCCCAACGCCAACTGTACTGCAGAGCCCAGTGACGGCATGGAGAGATGAAGGACCGTCCCACCCAGCACACTGCAGGGACCAGCAGACTGAACCCTGAGGCCTGCCTGAGTGCACAGTGACCCTGCCTGATCTCTGCCCAGCTGTTTGCAACCTCTTGCCAGAGAGCTTGTTATCGGTGCAAAGTGAACACAGGGAAGGAGGGAACAATGACCTCTGGTCAGTTCCACCATAGGAGCTCTGTTGCATTTGTGCCCAGCTGAGAAAAGGCACAGGACAATTGTTGGACTCTCTGTTTCCATGTTAACAACCAGAATATGCTTCCAGATGTTTGCTGACATGGAGATAGCCTTATCTGGACTATCGTCTGACTTTCAGTTTCTTATCTGAAGTTCTAAGAGTTGGAGAGACATGGCTTCAGCTTTGGTGAAACTAGTCTGTCTCCTCCTCCTCTTTCTTTACCTCCTTTCTTGTCTTCTCTGTGAGCATAAAACCAAAATGGACTTGATGCTTGGTTGTAAAATAAACAGCTGGTAAATAGTAGTCTCTGTGGCTCTTGGGTTATAATTCCATCGAGGGCCTGGGTTGAAGTCATAAACCACAAGAAGTGAAGCATGACCCACAAATAGCCTTCAAGATGGAATTACAGCCCCATAATTCAGAGTGGACCTTTGAAAAAATCGTTCTGAAGCCTAGCTTTCATTTAGAGAAGGAGCCACGACTGTCATGGCATCTTCTGAGCAGCTCTTCACTGAACAAATCACGTCCCCGTGTCTGACAATGTTGTTAATGCCACCTGGCACCCTGTTCTCTGAGAAGCTACTACTGAAATCAGGTAGAAGCTCTCCAGACAGAAGAACTAAGGGAGGGAAGCTGGAGTCTAGCTCGAAGGGAAAGTGACCTGCCACGGATGCGTGTGACGGAGCATGAAGTGGGGAGATGCATTCGGCCTTGGGACAGATGAGAAGGATTGATTCCTGGCAGGGGACAGCTGTCTCTTTCTTGCCCTTGCTTTTATGCTTCTCATCTCCACTTTTTACCCCATCATTCTATCGTGTAGTGGCTGAGTTTGAGTTTTGGGGAGCAATGGATTGACATTAATTCCACCTCCCCTCTGTACTTAACTGCTTCTCTAAGCCCATTTGCTCTTTTCCAGACCAATTCTGCCTGATCTCATAACTCATTAAAGCAGGTTGAACTAACACAACCCAAGAATTATGAGAGGCTTTTTCATGATGGCTTCTTGCATGATGAAAATGAATGTTCACACATTACAGAGAAAATAAACCGAATCCAACAATTCTGTAGGAGGTGGGTGTTTAAATGGCAGCTTCTTGTGATCATAAATCAAACCATCAGGATCCCCAAAGGTTTCTCTGAAGCAGCGATATTAAATGAAACAGCACATGTGCAAAGACTGGCAAGTGAGAAGCGCTTAATACATGATTGTTCACTGCCAAAATTTATACCGTAAACGTCAGAAAATTCAAAAATGTATACTCTCGTATGTTGGTATCTGCTTTCTTCAACAAGGCTCAAGGTATGAGGAGAACACAGTTCTTGCCGCACCCTTGATATTTCTGCACAGAGAGAGCGTAGAACATGATGTGGGACCAAATCTGTATCACAAAGAAAATAAAAGCCACAGAAAAGAACGATTTAAGACAAGCCATCTGGTCAATATGGACACAGTAAGATCATTTTTTTATCAGACTTATTGGTGTGTTATTTACATATAGGCATTGTGTTTAACTAACTGCTTCTCTAGTTTCTTGGATAGAAACTTAGGTAATGATTTGAGAACTTTCTTCTCTTTCAAAAATATTTTAAAGTTATAAATTTCACTCTAAGTACTGCATTAGCTGCATCTCACTCATTGTGGTATGCTATGGAGTTTGGGTCCTCCCGCCCCGCTTTGATTAAATTGTTTTCTAACTTATTTTCCTTGTAACCAAGTTTGGACTCCTGTGTTATTGTCACTTGGGGATTTTTCAGAAATCTTTCTATTATTGATTTTCATTGTAATTCTGTTATGATAAGAGAGCATAATTTGTATGACTTTTTTTTTTCATTTTGGAGACTTGTTTTATGAGCCCAAATATGACCTATCTTTATGAATGTAGAGTATGTATTTGAAAAGAATTTGTATTCTGATGTTACTAGATGGAGTATTCTATAATTGTCAGATCAGTTGATTATAGGATTATTCAAGTCTTTTATAGTTTTCTATTTGTACATCAATTACTGAGAAAAGGATGTTGAAATTTCTGTCACTGTGGCTTTGCAAACAAATAGAACCTCTTGGTCCCATCAGTTTTATTTTTGATATTTTTCTAAATTATTAGGTGTATGTACATTTAGGATTGTTGTATCTGGACAGACTCTATCATTACAAAATGTCTGTCTTTGTCATAGATAATATTATAATACCTGTCCCCAAGTCTGCTTTGTCTCATGTTAATTACAGCCATTCCACATTTCTTTTGACTCGATTTTATGTGGTATTTTCCCCATCTTCTCTGTTTTGTTTTGTTTTGTATTTTGGAGAGTGTTTTGCTATAAGGCGTGTGTGCTAGAAAGACAGAGAGAGACAAGGAGACAGAAAGCAAGAAATCACCCCTCCCCCAACCCCGGGGGAATGGCCACACCGCAATCCCTTCTCCTCCATTCTTCTCTTGGGATCTTAAGCACACACACACGCACACACCCGGCGTGAGTTTAAGCCATTGGGTCCGGGACTTGAATCATGGTTGACTACATGGGAGTCCAGCAACATAGCCATTATGCCAACTGCTGGTCCTCCTCTCTGTTTTAACTTATTTGTATAATCATACAGAATATAGATTTCTTTTAGACAATATATGAGTAGATCTCATTTTTAAAAATCCAATCTAGCAACCTAATTTGAATTAGAATCTGAAGAATTTTTTAAAAATATTTTTTCCTATATTACAAATCTGTAGTTGAAGGATTCCTTCTGTTTTCATTTGTGTGAAAATTTTTCTCTATTTTGAATGTAGTCTTTATTTTGCCTTCATTTTTGAAAGGTGAGTTACCTAGGAATATAATTCTATGGTGACAGTTCTTTCTCTGAGCATGTTAAAGTACTCATCCATGTTCTTTTTGTTTGTAGATTCTCTCATAAGTCTGCTGCCACGCTTGTCTTTATTATTCTAGATAATATGTCTTTATCTTTGGCTGCTTCTAAGATTTTCTTTTCATTTTTAAAAAATTTTAATTTTTTAGTCATGTGATTATAATGCCTTTTGCTATGGTTTCTTTTATATCTATTCTGCTTTGATTTTATTAAGCTTTTTGACATGAACATTTATAGTTTTCATTAAATTTGGTTAAACTTTAGGGAAGATATATACATATATCTTCCCTTTCTTTTTCTGGGAATCTAATTAGACACTTTAGGCAGCTTGGATGTTGTTTCATAGGTACTAGATATTTTTGTTCTGGTTAATCCTTTTTTTTCCTTTTGTACTTATTTGGCATATTTTCTACTGCTGTGTTTTCAGGTTTACTGAGCTAGTCTTCTGTAGTTTCAAATTGGTCATAAACTAGTATATTTTTTGTTACATATGATGTAATTTTCATCTCTCTAAGTTCCATTCAGTTCTTACTTTTTAAAAATATCTCCCTTTCTGTTCTTCATTGTTCTTCATTGTGTTCATGTTTCCCTCTCTTTCTTGAGCACACTAAGTAAAATAGCTGTTTTAAAGTTCTGTATTTCCAGTTTCTAAATTCTGTCATTTCTGGTTTTTCTTCTATTTGTTGGTCTTTTCCTGGTATGGAAGATATAATTCTGATTTTTTGCATGCCTGATAGCTTTTTATTTGATGCCATACATTGTGAAATTTTACATGGTTGAGTGTTGGATTGTGTTATATTCCTTTTTTTATAGTTAGTTTACTGTATTAAGTTCTGTATTTCCAGTTTCTAAATTCTGTCATTTCTGGTTTTTCTTCTATTTGTTGGTCTTTTCCTGGTATGGAAGATATAATTCTGATTTTTTGCATGCCTGATAGCTTTTTATTTGATGCCATACATTGTGAAATTTTACATGGTTGAGTGTTGGATTGTGTTATATTCCTTTTTTTATAGTTAGTTTACTGTATTTCTCAGAGTGTGTTGGATTGTGTTATATTCCTTTTTTTATATAGTTTACTGTATATCTCAGAGTAATTAAAAAGGGAATTTTGAATATTTCCATCATAAAGGAATGACAGATAGTTGAGATGATGAACATACTAATTGTCCACATTACTCTTTCTCATGCACAGACATGTCATGAATAAAAGAAAAAATTTAAAACTCACAATAAAAAAACTAAAAATTCACAATAAATGAATATTATGAAAAAACTACATGTGAATTTCAATTTTTCTGTACCAAAACAAACTTGTACTTTAATTCCATTTTCCTACCAGCTTTTCTTCTCATATAATTTAATGTAGCATTTGATTTCTGTTTTGGTGGACGCAAAGAAAACTTAACAACATACAATTTTATATGGTCAAGTGTGAAATCAGAATATATATGAAAGGATTCTCTCAAACCCTAAAATCATATTTTCAGATGGTGCTTGCAACTTCTTTCATCTCAAACAAGGCTCACAAGCCCAAGAAATAACTGAGGGTAGGCTGGGAAATAATCACAGAACACAGCCAGCTTGTTGTCTCAGAGCATCAACTTGACCTGTGCAATTTTGGGTAAAACTTTCATTTTATATTAAAACAAACTTGGATAAATGGTGATATAGAATGTCCATATCATGTAAATATTTTAAAATGAAAATGAGAATTAAAGCATTCTTCTTGGAGAAAGGCCGTAGGGCAATGCTCTCAGATGCTCGCGGATGAAGACTTCGTCTCCTCTGGTTCTCTGGCAGAAAAGCAGGAAGTGCTGTAAACTCACTGTGCGGGGTGCCAAGTCAGCTCTTTATTTGAGATCTGGAACTGTCATTTGATCTGTGCCATTTGTGTGCTTTATTTGCCCAGACATTGGCTCTGTTTATTTAGCTTTAGTCACCAAATGAGTGGTTTTTACATTGGATGAGGCACAGTCCTCACCACTGTTCCTCCGTTCCTTTGTATGCTTCTGGTTGATGAAGTTTAGATGAAATATCTGTTTCTCTGACCCTTCATGAAAGGAAAACAGAACTAGCAGCCAATGCCTTTTTTCTAGCTGCAGAAAGAACTGTGATGACCAAAACCATCCTTTCCAATTGACTTCTAAGGAGTACTCCAGGAGTAGTTTAGCTTAGTTTGACTTAGGAGTTGAAGAATTTGACTTAGGAGTCCCAAGTGTTCTAGCTTCCACCATGGACCACAATGTTGCCTGAAGTATGAGTTCTCTGAAACAGGAAAATTGTAGTCTCAGCAGGCCCATTCTCTGGAGGATGACTAATAAATCCTTTCTTTAGCCATTGTCATTTGTAAATGCTTTGAGTTGAGCTAGGTGACCATAATTTTAAAATGTGTTCTTAAATCCTTTAACGTCCATCCCATTAGAAGGTAGACTCTAATCTCCTCTCCTTGAATACAGGCCAGCTGTAGTAACTTTTCTTATTTTTCAGTTTCCTATGTGTGCACTCACCAGAGAAAGACAGACAGAGTGAGATAGAGGGAAAATGAGAAATCACCCCATGGGGATGATGGCCATGCCACAGCCCCTTCTCCTCCATTCTCCTCTTGGGATTTTGGGCGCACATGCACTGACACCCAGTGTGTTTTTTCAAGCTGTCAGGTCTAGGACTCAAACCATACCATCAGCTATGTGGACTCCAGCTACCTTAACTTCCATACCACCTGCTGGCCCCATTAACTAACTAACTAACTAACTAACTAACTATCTTTCTTTCTTTCTTTCTTTCTTTCTTTCTTTCTTTCTTTCTTTCTTTCTTTCTTTCTTTCTTTCTAAGTTTATTTGCATCTTATATGAGAAAGAGAGCATAAAAAATAGAGACCCTCAACAGGATCTTCATACTGAGATCCAGTCTCAGCTGGTCTGGGTCACGGGCACTTGTACATGTGCCTAGATGCTCAGGGAGGTACCAGGATTCAAAACCAGGTCCTTTTCCAGGTGGTTTCAGTGTGTTACCATGGTGCCATCACTTGGCTCTGTGACTTTTAATGAACACAATTAGATAGAACTGACACTGCATGACTTTTCAAATTAGGGTAGGGAAGACAATACAACCTTGCCTTGAGAGAAGCTGTTATGCATATTGCAAGCAATGAGCCAAAATATAAGGAATTCAGCTACTCTGAAGTTATCATGCTAGAAAGATCACGGAGAAAATTTGTGGACATAGAAAATGAGGACTTCATCCCTTAGCTGCTTAAAGCTCCCATTCAATCCACAGGCATGTGAATATGGAGCTTTCAGAAGACCACAGTCTTCAACCTCAGCTGCTGCCAGGTGGAGCAGAGATGAACCATACCCAAATTTTGCTAGGTGGCAGTAGATGAATTCTTCTATTTTTTAATCTATTTTTTTGGGAGAGATTTTTGCTATAGGGCATGTGGCTTGCCAGAGAAACAGAGAGAGAGAGAAATCACCCCTTAGGGGGATGGTCATGTTGCAGTCCCTTCTCCTCTATTCTCCCCTTGGGGTTTTGGGCACCGATGCACATGGTACCTGGTATGAATTTTAAGTCGCATGGTCCAGGATTCAAACTACAGTCGACCATGTGGGAGTCCAGCGACATAATTCTTACACCATCTGCTGGTCCTGAATGAATTATTTTGTATTGCCTAGCAAGACTGTGAGGAAATGAGACATCAGAAAAAAAAAAAGTTTCAATTCTAGTCAAAGGGAGAAAGGGAAGGAGAATCTAGAATCACAATGCACCAGAAGAAGGAGTTTATAGATATGGAAACTGAATTGTTTTCATAGATATTATTTGCAATCAATATATGTATACACAGAAATGGAGGTTTTAGATTAGAAGCAATCTTAAGGGTCATGAAACTATTTTTTAAAAAGTGAAGCTCAAAGAGTTAATTAACTCATTAGGACAGATTTCCAGAGCCAGAATAGAGAGAATTCAAGCTTCCAAACATCCACTGACTGCTGTATCTCTTTCTCAGGGCATGTATAATAAACTTAACCAGTTTTTCAATAAAGAAGGACAAAATCAATCAAAAAGCAGTAACAATGACAATAACAACATGTAACCTATGAAACTATTGCTAAATGTAGTTGCTCGTGCTGTGCCTACTCCTGTCTATTGACAAGTGTCCCCACTCCCTGGTCCTTACAATGAAAGGGGCTGGGAAATTGCTAGAGACTTTGTAGTTCTGGTTCTTCAGGCCGTGAAGATAATGGATCTCCAACACCTTCATGTTATTTCACCGTAGACAGCAGGACCTTTGTGGAGTGTTTACCATGGGATAGTAGCTGTGCTAGGTGCTTTATGAACATTATCTTGTTTTGTTCTGTTTTAAAATTTTTAATAAAGTTGGACCAACAGGTGGCATGGTGGTTAAGGGGCTGGAGACTAACCGTTGTTTGAGTCCTAGTTTAGTGACTCTTACTTTTCCTTTCTCTCTCTTTCTGTATCTCTCTGATGAACACTCATGCCCTATAGCAAATTAAAATAATAATACATAAAATTATTCTAAAAAATGTAATAAAGCTTATTGAGGTAAAATTTACATATACTAAAAAAGCACTCACATTAAAGGTCAGTATAAATCATCTATTTATTTACCTATCACTTGGGACTTCAAAAAGTTTGTAGAAAAATAGAATGAAAGGATAAAAGTAACCACAAACCTTATTTCTCAACATCAGCTCCATCAGGTTTAAGACACTTTGGTAAGCATCAACACCAGTCATTTAGTCTAGCCCGAAGGAATCAAGGGTCCTGGAGATTTAACCACGTCACATAAATCCTTTATACATTATCAACTAATTTTTTTAACATTAGTTAACACAAGTCAAAAGAAGCCGTATTAGTACGGTAGATGAATCGCTAATGTTTCCCATGGAGAATCTTACAAAATCGCCTTTGATGAGCAGAAGGAATAGGAGCATTGCCATGGCTAGGTGAAGGTCTTCTGGGCATTTCTCTGCTGAA
>NW_006159777.1:2294207-2298397 GCF_000334495.1 Tupaia belangeri chinensis | reverse complement strand
TGCTGAACCTTTTGCTAATATTCTCTAATCTTCCTTAATACGCAGATGTTATCATTTTTTGGCTCCACAGAAAGTCAACAAGCAAGACGCCTTGGGCATCCCAGAAAACTGTGGCCTTGACCTTTGCTCTTGCCTAGCCCGCTTTTGCTGATGGGCCCACTTGCCCCTCCTGGTCGCCATGCTTTGATTGTGCTCTGTCTTCAGGACTGTACTGGTAAAGTCACGTGTCACCTCTTGCTCTAATTCTTTGAAGAAATGCTTCAGGATCTTGATCCCACTTGTTTGAAATTGAAATTGAAATCTCTACTCTCATCTGTAGTTGATCTGAATGCAAGTTTTGGCACCCTTTAAGCCGAAAGCTTGCTCCACTTTAATTTCTCAATCAGAATTGAGAAAGCTTATCCAGTTGAGATGTCCATGGCGTTGGTTGTTTTTCTGCTGTTAATGATTGGTCCTCTGCAACTCGAGCACAGTAAGATTAAATTTTTTTCTTGCAAATTGATGTAAATGGTCAGCTTTTGCAGGTACCTTCAACATCATCTCATCGCTTCTGAAAATGAGTTATCCATCTGTAAACTGCTGATTTCTTTGGGACACTGTCCCCGTAAACTTTTCATAAAGCATTGATGATCTTATGCTTATTCTATCCAAACTTCATTGTAAATTTGATATTTGTTCTCTCTTCAGTTTAGCAGAATCCATGTTACTCTCCTTGAGTGCTTTTCAAACTGGTATCTTTCTTGGTGCCTCAAACTAGATCCTGTGGAGACATGTCAGAACAAGTTAGTACAAGTATATTTTGGTCCAAAAATTTGAAACCCATGCATCTTTTTTTATAATGTGCATTTTCATAAACTTTTTGAAAAATATATTTATACTCTTTTTAAAGAACATTTCTATTCAACTCTTCTCCAAAATCTACACATCCATAAAGCTCATTGAATTCTATTCAGGATAAACATTAAACATTCCCACCTGCATGCATCACAGTAAAATTACTGAAAACCAAACACAAATAGAATTTTTTTTAAGAGAGATTTTTTCTATTAGGCACGTGCACTTGCCACGGAGACAAAAAGAGGCAGAGAGGCAGAAAGCGAGAAATCACCCCCCTGGAGAGGGATGGCCACGCTGCCATCCCTTCTCCATTCTCCTCTTAGGATCTTGAGCACGCATGCACGTGTGCCTGGCATGAGTTTTAAGCCACCAGGCCAGGGACTTGAACTGCAATTGACTAGGTGGAAGTCCAGCAACCTAACCATTATGCTATCTGCTGGCCCCAAATAGAAAATCTTAAAAGTAGGAAGAGAGAACTCATCCAGAACTGGGGAGTAACAATGCAATTTGTGCTTGAATTCCTGTCTGAAACAACAGAGTCCGGAAGTCAGTGGGATGAAATATTTCAAGTGATAAAAGAAAACAGTCAACCACAAAGTAAACCTCTAGCAAGATTATCCTTTGAAAGTGAAGAAATAAAGACCTTTCCAGATAAACAAAGTCTGAGAGAAATTATTACTAGCAGATCTGCCTTTTAAGAAATTCTACAAGAAATGAAAGGAAATGGTACTATAAGGTAAATCCACAGAACAAAATGAAGAGAATCTGAGATTATAACTGTGTGGGTAAATATGAAAGACTGTATATATATATCTTCTTTTATCTCCAAACTCATCAGATTGTTTAAAGTAATAATTGCAACACTATTATTTTTGAAAGATTTAATATTATTATTTTTTAAGTTTTCTATAGGGCACATGCGCTTACCAGAGAGACAAAGAGAGAGAGAGAGAATGAAGAGAGAAGGAAAGTGAGAAAGCAAGCCACCAAGTCTGGGACTCGAACTGCTATCTGCCATGTGGGAGTCCAGTGCCTTAACCACTATGCCACCTGCTGGTCCTGCAACACTCTGTGATAATACTGTACCACAGTAGCACAAAGAAGAAGGGAGAAAATGAAGCAATATAATGGCATTGGAACTATATTTTACTGAAAGTAAGTCACTATTAAGATTTGGCCGGGACCAGCAGATGGCACAATGCTTACTTCGCTGAACTCCCATGTACTCGATTATAGTTGGAGTCCCAAATCCAGCGGCTTGAAACTCATGCCAGGTGTGTGTGTGTGTGTGTGTGTGTGTGTGTGTGTGTACATGTGCAAGCTCCCAAGAGGAGGATGGAGGAGAAGAAATTGTGGTGTGGCCATCCCCCCTCTCACTTTCTGTTTCTATGTCTCTCTCTCCGGCAAGTGCACATGTCTTATAGCAAAAATCTGCCCACCCCCAAAAATAAAAGACTTGGCACAAATATAAATATCCCAAGTATATGTGGATGTGCATAGGTGCGTATATAATGATGCAAAGTGCTCTATATAGGTAAGCCGTTCTAGATCTTCGCTGCCATGTACTGAAGTTCTATCCACTTGTGAGGCACTGGGCGAAGCATTTTGTGTTCATGATCTCGTCTAAAGTTCACAATAATCCTACGGAATATTAGTAAGGAAAATGCTCTTTAGGAAGTTTATAACTTGCCTATATTAAAACGTCAAGTTCACGTGTGAAGCTAGAGTTTAGGGAAGAGGTAACTATGCTAAGATCAGAGACCGCCTAGGAAGGACACACGTCGCTGGCAGTCTGCTGTGGGTTACTTCTTGTGAGTGCAGTTGACCTTCACGAAGACCCTCCTTCTCATGATAAAAATTCACACCAGACTCGTTTAGGGCTGGCTGGCCACACACCTGCCGACACATGGAAGGAAGACCTGTGCTCTTAACGCCAGTATACTGCTCCAGATAACGCCTGCTGATGGACTTCTACCCAATCCCGGCTCCTCTTCACTAGACCTTTCTCTGCTACCTTCTAGGAATGTGAATGCTTTCCAAACATCTCTCTTTTTTGCTGAAAAAAGGCTTGTTTCCTCAGAGCTGGGGGACATATCTGTCACTTCCCACCCCTGATGCTGGTGAGGCCTGGCTGTGTGCCCCTCAGGGTCTGACCCTTCTTAGGCTGGCTTCATAAGACCAGTAAATTCCTTTTTCTTTATAACTTCTACTTTGCTTGCCAATTTTCCATTCCTCAACATTTAAAGCTTTGATTTACTTTGGGTAACTCTAACATGGACTGTTTGCCTGCCCTACAAAGTATGTACCAAGTTATGTGTCCCTGGCTTTACTTCTGCTCAGATTTTGGAGTGTCCTTTTTAGGTATCTAGATCAGTAAGCCTGACTTTGATGTGAACTAGCAGTCAGAAATAGACGCTCACATTTTTCTGTGGAAAATGGCGGAAGTGCACGGATTTGCTACGGAGACTGGGCCTGAATAGTGGTAACTAGTGATTTTGCCCAGGCACAACATGTGGGACTGAGGAAGTGTCTGCTGCTAGTTGGGGTGATGCAATGAAGTGAGAACTTCTTGCAGATTTATGGGATGCATGGGAGCCACAGACTCAGATATGTGACAGCTCTCAGGGAAGGAAATTAGTTCAGAGCAATTGTGGAAGGCAAGGTTCATTTAAATTTGGTGGCCTGAGTGAAGCCTGAGCCCGAGACTGGTTACGCCCCTGCCTGACAGTTACACATGGGTTCTGTAAGCAGTCATGTTACACGGAGGGCTGCGGGTTTACAGTGTGACCCACCCTTCTTCCTGGCGTTCTCAAGTTCACAATGTGAAGAGTTAGGTAGAGCCAGTTTATTGTCTGTTTATTTTGATGGACCAAGATAAACTCTTGACACTTGTAGCCTCCCCTCTTCTCACCCTTCTCTTTGTTACAAAGACTGGCCTCTTAGCAGCCATTTTGGGGAGCACATTTCCGGACAACCATAGTCTGTGTCAGGTGACTCGTCTTAAGCCCTGGCTCAAATAAGTTACTCATTTCCCTTATTGTGCCTCAGTCGCCTTTTTCGGTTGACAAGAATGACTATGTCTTGGGACCAGTAGTTGGCGTAATGGCTATGTCATTGGACTCCCATGTAGTCGACCGTGGTTCAAGTCCCGGACCCGGCGGCTTAAAACTCACGCCGGGCACGTGTGCGTGTGTGCCCCAGGATCCCAGGAGGAGAATGGAGGAGAAGGGATTGCAGTGTGACCATTCCCCTGGGGAGTGAGTTCTCGTTTTCTGTCTCTCTGTCTCTCTCTGTCTGGCGAGCGTATACACCCTATAGCAAAAACCTCTCCAAAAAAAAAAAAAAAAAAAAAA
>NW_006159777.1:2290888-2293757 GCF_000334495.1 Tupaia belangeri chinensis | reverse complement strand
GTGGGCGTGCGTCTACTCCCTATAGCAAAAACCTCACCAAAAAAAAAAAAAAAAAAAAAAAAAGAATGACTATGTCTTACGTGACAGAAACGTGGATTTGATTTTAGTAAGTGAAACTGCAGCAGGACTGGCTTCATGGCGTGTCCCTGAGCCGCCCTTCTTCGTCTGGAAGATGAAAAGTGGAAGGGGCTGGGATGTCTTGATCGCGTTCTCTTACCTTACGTAGAGTGTGGGGGCTCCAGATGTGAAGTCCTCAAAGGGAGGAATGGAATTTCATTTACCTTGAGTTCTTGCCCTGGCAATATAGCTGGCACCTGAGGGGCACCCCGGGAAGCACGGGGAGGGCATTTGCTCCAGAGCACCCAACTGAGCCCTAGGATGGATTCAGGTCTTAGATTTCCTGGGCTGTTATTGGGCGCTCCCTTTAACAGACAGATTCAGTGCTTACAGACGGGAAGCGCGACCCAGGACCCAGGACCTCAGGACCTTCAGCCATTGTTAACCAGAGAGGAGAGACTCTGCCCAGACTCCACTGGACAGAGGTTTGGGGGGATTTCCACTTGGGTCTTGGTTGAGGTTCTCAGTTCCTGAGAGACAAGGCCCAGCGAGCTGCAGCAGCACCGCGCCCTTGTCTCTCCTCTCTCCTGGGCTGATGGCCCGCTCTCTAAGTAGCGCTTGCCAGCCGTCCGGGCCCAGGATTTTCTTTTCCATTTACTCTGAAAATAACCACTGTTCTAGGGGCGACTGTTCCTGAAACAGACACCCAGGAGGAGGCTGTCTGGTCCCCCTGCTCTCTCCCCTGGGCTAGTTGCTCAGGGAGCTCTTTCTTCCCTCTCGGGCTATTCCTGGCAGCTCCAGCAGGCTGCTTTGCATGCCTGCGGCTTATCTCCTGGAGGTATTCAGTTCTTCCCTTTCTCCCTCTGAGTATCTTCACATTCCCTGACTATCTTTCTTTGACACAGTTGGCCTCTGGAGGTCTCTCAGGTTATTCCAGCTGAGCCAGAATGCAAGGGGTGTTGTCTGGTGTTCCGGTGAAATCCCAGATGGTGTGGGGTAAAAGGGCAGGTAGAAGAGGAAGCTGCTTCCTGCCAGATAGTCCCCTTATCGAGCCCGGGCTTGAGAGGCCTGGGCACTCGGCCCAGGGGCTGCCTCTGCTCTGAAGTGAGGGGCTGAGAGCTGTCTACAAACAGTGCCCAGGCCGTGCCACTTCAGTGTCCTTGGTTGGTTTCATGGGGTCACTGTTGAAAGCCATCAGGTTCTAACAGGAGAGAAGAAATGGTTATCTGAAGAGAGGGCACCAAAGGAGGCGGTCTTTGTGAAAAAGAGGTGAATTGTAATGGTGGAGAGTGGGAATTAAAGAGGGTATTAAAAAAATAGAGTCTTTGATGTGAGCAAGGCCAGGTTACGGTGGGATGGGGTAGAGGGGTGGTTCCACGTCAGGTGCACGTGGGAGTTTGGGGGGGACAGGCGAACCCACAGTGAGGTCCTAGTCAGGCGGTCAGTGGCAGGGCAAGGCGTGCTTCGAGTCCTGGACTCACGGAGTGAGCCTGTGTCTGGTGTGGACAGCAGAGGTGGAGGGTGTGGCTGATAGCTGTAAGGATGTTTCTCCCCGTCTCCTTCTCATGGGCTCACCGTGTCTGGGTACTGAGAGAAGGACAGACACCTGGATTGAGGGACCGGGCAAGGATTTCACTGTGAGTTTACCTTGACCCTCGGGGGAAGATCTCTCCTCATTCAGTCCCAGGAAGGCAGACTGAGCTCGGGCTCTCTGAGGGAAGAGGACGACTGAAGGTGTCTGGCCGATATATTAGTTTTGTCTGAAACTTGTGATGACTTTGTCATTTAAAGGCTGTGTCTTATTCTCTGTATTCAATCAGCAGTATCATTTTGTAATCCCATCTTGGAGGAGACATTCAGGCTTGACCAGCCGTTAAGCTAGTGGGGATGGAGCACTCGCTTTGCTCCCACACGTACCGGGCACCTATGGAGTGTGCTGTTTGGTCTGTCCCGCTAGGTCCGGGGTGGGACTGTGGGCTCAGCAGTGGAGACTGAGCCCTGCACTGCAGTCGGTGCTCAGGCACTTTAGGATTGGAATCTTGTCTAATGTATCACATTTCCTTCATAGCACCAGTAACTAGTACCGGCAGCCAGTCGTGGCACCAGTAACTAGTACCAGCAGCCAGTCATGGCACCAGTAACTAGTACCGGCAGCCAGTTGTGGCACCAGTAACTAGTGCTGGCAACCAGTCGTGGCTCCAGCAACTAGAACTGGTAACCAGTCGTGGCAGCAGTAACTAGAACCAGCAACCAGTCATAGCATGAGTAACTAATGGGGGCTCACCTGCATTGTGCTGAATTGGGTTGTTTGCGATTGCAAGCTGGAGACCTCACACCCTCTGCTGGTGCACTGTGATTGGTCAGTGAGCTAAGCTGTCTGAAAACACCATGGTTAGTTGTCCATAGTAATGATTTATAAACATTTTTTTTCTAAATGAAACTATGGCTGGCCCCATGGCTTAGTGGTTAAGGGAGCCAGATCCCACATGGCTGGCTGCACAGTTCAAATCCAGTCCAGGGCAGTTTGAAAAACACACCAGGCATGTATGCGTGCTCCAAATCCTGATAGGATGGAGAAATGGAGTTGTGACCTGACCACGTCCATTAGGGGCTGCTTTCTCTCTCTCTCTCTCTCACTTTCGCTCACTCGCGCTCTCTCTCGCACACTCTCGCTCTCTCTCTCTGGTGAGCACACATGGCCTCTCAGTAAAAAATATAAGATAAAAACGAAAACGAAACTAGCATGCTAGAGTGATGCGGAATAGAAAGGGCAGAATAGGAGGAAATGGTTAAAAAGAGCAAAGCAGAGAAG
>NW_006159777.1:2242281-2290857 GCF_000334495.1 Tupaia belangeri chinensis | reverse complement strand
CTAGACAGAAAAAGAAGACCATGTTAAAGGGACAGGGCCAGAGTAGCAGGCTCAGCTCTCGAGGTGAGGCGCATCCGCGGTGGAGGACACACGCCGAGCTGTGACCCGAGGCAGCAGAGAGCTGGTCTTCCAGCAGCTCTACAGCACCGGAAGGCACCCCGGACGCCAGCAGTCTGCATCTGTCGGAATGTTGACGAGCCTGCAGTGCCGTAGCTCAGTGCCACCAAGGGACACAAACATACGTACTACTTTTCCTTGCCAAAAAAAGTCTCTCAAAGTGTTCCAGGCCTGAGTGATTGGCATGAGCCACTGGACTGTCCAGAAAGATCTGGAAGCAGACATGGAGCTGTGTGTAGTTCAGCCGGACAAATACTGAGGTTCCAGTGGGCTTTCCTGGTGGGCACCACAATCCTTGGGATTTTGAAGGAATGCTGACTTGTGGACTCACAAGTGGAGAAAGGGAGGGTGGGCAGAAGCAAGCAAGGATGAAGCCATGGCAGCTGCCCCTTGTGCTCCTCTGGTCCCCCCCCCCTTGCAGCCGCCACTGGCAGGAGTTGGGATCAGAATAGAATGAGTCACGACTGCTATCTTGTGAGCAGCTTTGGGGAGACAGTGCCATGCCCCCAGCTGCCTCACCAGGAAGGGCTCACGGAAGACTTCGTGGCCTGAACCTATTGTGGGAAATACCACAGGAGAAGCTTGTGTCCTGGCTCCCCCAGTAACTGATGAAGCCAAAGTGAAGCCCCATACTTCTCCAGTCCTAGTTCCCTCGGTTCCCTGACTTATGAAATGGGGCTGATAAGCGAGGCTCCCTGAAGTCAGAAACGACATCGTGGATGAAAATGCTGTGAACATAAGTGCCCACGCTCCGGAGAACGTGGCTCTCAGTCCCGTGGCTTGTGGAGGTCTAGAGCCTGAATGAGGTTCGCAGCTGCTTCTCTCTGCCGTCTGCCCTAGCACCGTGGGACTTAGTACCCGCCCCGTGCCCTGGGACCACCTGCTCTGCAGAAACGAACCTCGCCGAAGCGCCCTCACGGGACTTCTATGTCCCCTCCTCCCCAGGCCCGTCTTCTCCAGGGCAACCACACACACAATGCCATTTCGCAGTTTGTTTTCTTTCTGCAGAGGAGAGCCTTCCCTCCACTTCCTGCCTTGGCTTCTAAGCCCGGCCATATTAGTCTTGGAAGGCCCTGGTCTGCTGGCCCCGGAGCTGGCACAGCCTTGTTATAGCAGCTGGGGAAGGACAACACACCTGGGTGTGCTGGGCGGGCCCGGAGGTGCGGGGCCAGGTCCTAATTACAGAGGGCGACACGGGCTGCCAGCATGACTTCATCCATTCGCTTTTGCCAGGCGCTGAGCCCTGTGGGGGCACTCGGGGTGTTCGTGCAGCTGTCCCGGCCCCTGGGGGACAGGCCCATTTTACCTGGGGGGTCGTCCTCTGGCTCCAGGTGGAATCTTGCGCCCAGGCTCGGCTCAGGCCACTCTCGGACAGCTGGCTTTCTGAACATTCACGCTGTCATTTGTTTTGAATGTTTGGAAAAGCTGTTGTTTTAAATAAGAAAACTTAAAACCAGATGGCTGTGGTTTCCAGACTTCACGTCTCCGAGGACAGATAGAAGCTAGGAGCCAGGCCATCTGACTCTCGGGGACGGGGTCCTACATCGCTTCAATTGCCGAAGTCCTCGCGGAAGATGGAAGTGCCGGAGCTGCCAGCTGGAGGACGCCAGCTCCCGCCGAAGCGTGCTGTCGCTGCGGTCGCCCCGCAGGAGCTGAGCCGCGGGCTGACTAAGCCTCATGTGCTGTGTCTGCACAGAAGGTGCTGAGCCGCTGTCTGCAGTCTGTCCCAGCCGTGGTGACAGGAAGTGCTGAGTCGGCTGTGGTCCTGGGCCCCATCTCCCAATGGGAGGGTCGGAGGGCTGGGACTGAAGACCTGGTTCTCCTCTGTGCACAGCAACCTTCCTAAGGACCGAACCTGTATCTCAAAGCCCATCAGCTGCCTCCCAGGGGCAGTATGGCGTGTTTCCAGGGGGCTGATCAGCTAAGTTTGACATGAAGTAACACGCCAACAGAGAACTGGGGACAGACCTGAGACAGCAGTCTCTGCTTCCTCGTCACGCCCCAACAAGAGACTGGGTAGAAAGTGAGTGTTGTGACCACCAGGAAACTATTTGGGGGAAACATAACGACTTAGTCATGGACACTTTCATCAGAAGGAAAACTGCAGGTAGTAACATAACAGAGTCGCTTTGAAGTGAACTTTCTATGGGGATGCCTGGCATCTGCAGGAGAGTGTGTTTTGGGCTATGGGCCGTCTTCTGTGAGCTGTGTAGCGTGGAACTCTTACCTTGGAAATAATGTTTATGGGGAAAGGGTTCCATGGTCAAAAATGCTTAAAAAGTACTACATCCTCTGATGGTAGATTCTCAATATATTTCCTGAAGACTCAGGACATTTGCTTAAGGAAACATTTAACTTGATTTAATTCTGTGTTTACCAAACGTACTTGACAACAGAATGTAATTTTGCATAATATGTACAGAGCACGTTTTGGGGAAAGCTACTTAGATGGAAGACATGATGCTTGCAACTTAAAGTAGCATCTCTTCAGGCTGGGCACTTAGAATTCCTCTAGGGCCAGACAGTGGCACAGCAATAATTCCTCACGTGGGGAAGTCCTGGGTTCACATCCTGGGATTTCCCTGGACTTGCAGGTACACCCACAAGCTGGTGGTCCAGGCTGGCTGAGGCTGGGGGGCAGACTGGCATAAAGACCCTGTTGGAAGTATCTCTTTCTCTCTGTACCTCTGTCTTATGGAAGATATAAATACATAACATTAAAAATATTCCTCTGGGTCTCTGACCTCCACTCAGTTGAATGGTGAGTGGTTTACACTCAGGCTGGTTTTGCCGGCTCCCCTGCACACTGGAAATGGAATGCTACAGAAGCCGCATGAAGGATGTGGAGGAGGAATTACTGCCTTTAAAAATGAACTTTCTCAATTTGATGGCAAGAGCTTTAGGGCTACAGAAATAATTTAGTCATGCTCTGAGACTAGAAGGTTAATCCCGTTCAACGGTTTCCTAGCAGGGCCTGCTCTTCTGGAATGGCCACGTACGAAGTCTAGATGGAGAGATGATTTTAAACATCTGCGAGTCAAAGACCTTGTCTTCTGTGGCTCCCTGCGGGAAAGCGGACCGTGCACACAGTAGGCCCTTGATTCTGAATTGACTGAATGGCGTCTGTGGGGCTCAGAGCCACATGCAGTCCTGGAAACAGTGAATGTAGTCGTTAGTCGGGCTCATTCCTGACGGGTTTTTCACACATCCTTGGTTTTCTATGCACAAAGATTCATGACCCGAGGTTTGGAAATGCTCGGTCAGAGCCCAGAGCCTCTGCAGAGCTCCCCCAGGCACTTCGGCCCTGGACTCTGTCCCCACACTTCCCGTGCCCACACTTCCCGTGCCCACACGCTCCTGCAGGCGCCTGTCTCCGCGTTCTTGTTTCACCTGCTGTTCTGCTGGAACCCGTCACGTGGCCACTTTCAGTTCCATGGTTCTGCGCTTTTTCTCCTGGACAAATTCCGCTGTGTCGGGCTCACCAGTAGTCCAGCCTGGACCTCCGAGCCAGCCTCAGTGACCTGAGGAAACTTTCTGTCCCCTCACAGTTACATTTGAAAGTGGCTTCTGGCTTTGCCTCAGCATCAGCTGAAACATCCTTCTGACCTGTTCTGGTGGCGAAATGCAGACTAGCCCAGGCTTACCCTCTCCCGCCATGAACTTGCTCGCTGTCTGCTACAGAGCTGCTTTCAGGGGAGACAGGTGGGAGGAGGACACAGAAGACATCGGTTCTCCGGTCTTCCCAGTTTCTGTTCTCATAAATCCACTAAGGAAGAAAATGTTCCCTGGGAGCCGTCTCTGCCCACCCTCCTGTGACACCTCTGGGGTTGACAGCAGATGAGTGATGCCTGAGGGTCGAGGAGTTCAGGCCTCACTGGGTGCACCTGCGGCCCGGAGCGGAGCACCTGCTCACCAGCCTCCCTCCTGTTACCGTCGGTGGGTTCTTAGATGGACACCCTCACGCTTGTAATCACAGTGTACACTCGCTGTCTGGCTGACTCTTTGATGACAGCTTCTTTTTAAAAAGTTTCTTTTATTTATTTATTTTATGAGAGAAAGTGAGACAGGAAGATAAGAGTCCCCATCAGGGTCTCAAGCCAGGCAGGACCTGTCATCACCCATGGGCCCAGCGTCATTGAGCAGAGTGGTGCCATGTGCTGCCACACCACTGAGCAGGCCCCAGCAGAGCCTTCTGTCTGAGGACAGGTGCCCCTGGCTGGTGCAGTAGTACATGATTTGAGGCAATCCCACACAAGGCATTTGACTAAATTTGCATTTACACAATGTTAAAACATAACTCTGCTAATTATTTTATCTACCTAATGTCAATTAATTTTTCATTCTTCCCCTGAAATTTCTAGCTGCTCTGTGCAGTGGAGACCCACCCCGATTATGCAGGGAGTAGTCTGTGTGTGAGAATTGTCACTGCATTCATTTCTTGGACGGAACGTTAATAAAGTGACGTTCTTCCAGCGTGCAGAAAGGTCTCCAAACACTACTTTCCAAGGGCTGAGCTGGGATGGGCTTAGGTGGTGCTTAATAGCAGTCACCCAAAAGGAACTCTGTAGAAACCACAACACAGTGAGCACGTGCATAGGAAAACAGTTGCTTCAGATGTGCCCTGGGCCCTCACACACGTTCGCGCTGCTTGGGAGTTTCCTTTCCTCCATGATGAGCTCCATATGTCTCTGTTGCACGGGCCATTTTGTTCCCTGGGCCTGTGGCTCTCCCTCTCTTGGCCTGCTTCCCTCTGCAGACCGAGTGCGCGGACTCTCTGGATGGCACCTGGAGAAACAAACAAAAACCCACTCAAAAATAACACGGCAACAGTGATCAAGGGGGAGCGAGCTGCACAGCAGTGCCCGGGGACCCAGGGGGATTTCTTGGTTTCTGAAAGCCCTGGTGGGTGTCTGGCTCTAAGATGCCTAATTTAGAAACAAACAGGAAATGTAACCCTGAGGTTTACACCTTCTTGTTGAAATCTTCTGTTCTCCAGATCCTTCCGGCTTCTGCATTGCTATGGGCGAGGAGAGTGTCAGCAGGATTTTAGAATAATTGTGTAATCAACCACCTGGCTCCCAACAATGACGGCCTTGGGCTTTGTGTCAGGCAACTCTTGTCACCTGGGAGGTTTTTACCCAGAAGGCAGTTAAAAGTGGGTGCTAGCTGGGGCCACCTGGAAAGGCTCACCTTTCCAACTCACTTTATAGTGGCCGTCTCTGATCAAGAAGGATTTTACAACCTGCTTTGTTGCATCCGAGAGCGCGTTTTGGGACTGGATGCTGAAGAAGTGGTTCTGGATATACACAGATTATAGTAGCAACTACTAGCGACCAGCAGGTGGCATAGTGGTTAAGGTGCTGGACTCCCACATGGCCACCCGCAGTTTGAGTCCTGGACACAGACGCTTGAAACCCAGGCCAGGTGCATGTGTGTGCATTCCCCAAATCCCATGAGGAGAATGGAGGAGAAGGGATTGCTGTGTGGACATCCTTCCTGGGGGATGATTTCTCATTTTCTTCCTCTCTGTCTCTCTGGAGAGCACATATGCCCTGTAGCAAAGATCTCTCTTAAAAAAAGAAGAAAAAATGTAGCAACTACCTTTTTTTCAAAAGAAATTTTAATGCTTATTACATACCAAGCAAATAATCTTATGGCATTATGAAAAAATGCAGGTGGAAGGTACTGTCTATTATCACCTTTATTTAGCTGCAGGGAAACTGAGTCTTAGAGGTGGAGTCACCTGCCTTGAGTGACAATACTGAATGTTGCAGAGTGACCAGTCGATGCAGGCCAAGTCTGCCCCAAAGCCCGGTCACTGCAGCTCTCTGCTAACCTGCCTCGGGGAGTGTATCAGCACAAAGAGCAGCGAAGTGGGCCAACTCAGGGTCTTTGCTCTGCATTGGGTCAAGGAAAACCCCTTGGGACCATCCCATCACTGGGCGCATGACCTAGCTCTCTCTACGTATTAGGGCAAAGCCTGGTGAACGTCCTGGCTGACATGGCAGTGACTCTGCCCAGGTCTGAGCAGGTCTTCAGAGGGTTGCTGTGATTGAAGACTGTTACGCAGTGTCTGCCAGACACTAAAAGCCCAAGAAATAATAGCTATCAGGTAGTGTTTTTTTCTATTTATATAATTGTAGGTACTATCTTAGAATTTGAGATCATAATGAACATGGTCCTATGAAACCTAAACACACATGCACACAACTTGTAGCCATTTCATAATGACGGTCTCTACCATTTTTCTTGCCTTTCACACTTCCCCAGATAATTTCTGTTCAAGACAGAACATGTTACCGAGGGTTCCATTTGCTTAGATTTTTGCCAGTCAGAGTATTGTTCTTTACATGTGAACACAGTTACTCTTACTCGAGCAATTCTCTCTTGAGTATTTGGGGGGCAGGAGGAGAGACCCTACCAAGTGTTCATGGGGCAATGACAATTATGACCATATAATCATAACTTGCATTTGGTATATGCTAAGCCCTTAAACCTGCATGCTTAATTAACCCTAAAATCCTCCTCTAAGTATTGTCCCGCTTACTTAGCAAACTAGCCATGTCAGCCGCTTTCTGCAAACAGGACATTCAGCGTCTGTTTCTTTCTGATGCAAACCCCAGATCTCTGGGTGTCATGGCACCTTCCCCTCTGGTACAGAGCAGAGTACTTTCTATCAACCATCCCAAGCACAGTATCTGCCAACCACATGGGGTTTTCTAACTTCTCGTTGGCTATGCGGGGTGTCAGTCTGGGATCTGGGCATGCTTCAAGTCCCTCTACTCCGTGTTGTCCATAGCACAGTTCCCGGCAGGGCCTCCAGGCAGTAACACAGTTCTCTACAGGCTGGACCCACATGGGACAGTCCCAGATTTGCACTCTGGGGTCTCCCTGGCTGAAGCTGGGGGCAGACCACAGTGTGAAGACCTTGTTAGGGGTGCCACCCCCACTTCTCTGAAGAAATGAATAAACTTTAAAAAGTTCCTGGGCTATCCTCATAGCACAGTGGTTTGGTGCTGTGCAGTGGAAGCGGGATTCCACATGGCTAATGGCAGTTCAAATCCTGGCCCTGGTGGCTTGAAAATCATGCTGGACGTGTGCATATGGCTGCCCAAAATCCTGGTGGGAAGGAGAAGTGAAAGAAAGGGATTGCGGTGTGACCATGCACAACTGGAGCAGAGAGTGTTTTCGCTCTTGTGCACAGGAGCACGTAGACCCTCTGGCAGTGAAAAACAACTGCTTTTAAATAAATTTAAGTAAGTGAACAAAAGGATCCCAGCACATCTCTGCCTTCAGACTTCCTGCCCATTGGGCTGCTTATCCATAACTCTCACACTCAAAATATCCTCCAGCGGGAGGCAGGAGAGGCTACGGGATACTAGGCACACACCCTTAGAGGGCCCACTGGAATTCAAGGTTTGGGGAGTAAAACTGAAATAATTGTAACCAGCAAATTAGAACGTAAAGAATTTGTGAAGTGCATTTACACACATTTAAAAAATAATACAATCTTAGAGTAGGATGTACCCGAGACATGAGGACGAACATGCATGCACATGCCTCTAGCAGATCCTTCAGCGGCCACACCAACGTCCTGAACTATGTTTATTAACATCTGTAGCTGCCTCTAAATGGGTCAAGGATAAAGAGTGTGATAGGGGGATCAGCAGTTAGCATAATGGCTATGTTGCTGGACTCCCATGTAGTTGACCACGGTTCAAGTCCTGGACCTGGTGGCTTAAACTCACGCCTGGCGCGTGTGCATGCGTGCCCAAGATCCTGAGAGGAGAATGGAGGAGAAGGGATTGTGGTGTGGCTATGCCCTCTGGGGAGTGATTTCTCACTTTCTGTCTCTCTGTCTTTCTGGCTAGTGCACATTCCCTATAGCAAAAACCTCTCCAAAAAAAAGAGTGTGATAGGACTGATAGGAACTGCTAGCATCACAGGGGCTTTTGTCATGATGAAAGTCACAATGGAAGACCAAACCAAAGACTGTCTACAGGAATCTGCATGAGTCTGGTAGGGCTTCTCAGAGACAACTGCCTGCTGGGTGACCTAAACAGCACACAGTTATTTCCTCACAGTTCTGGAGGCTGGAAGTCCTGCACCTGGTGACCTGAACAGCACACAGTTATTGCCGCACAGTTCTGGAGGCTGGAAGTCCTGCACCTGGTGACCTGAACAGCACACAGTTATTGCCGCACAGTTCTGGAGGCTGGAAGTCCTGCACCTGGTGACCTGAACAGCACACAGTTATTGCCGCACAGTTCTGGAGGCTGGAAGTCCTGCACCTGGTGACCTGAACAGCACACAGTTATTGCCGCACAGTTCTGGAGGCTGGAAGTCCTGCACCTGGTGACCTGAACAGCACACAGTTATTGCCGCACAGTTCTGGAGGCTGGAAGTCCTGCACCTGGTGACCTGAACAGCACACAGTTATTGCCGCACAGTTCTGGAGGCTGGAAGTCCTGCACCTGGTGACCTGAACAGCACACAGTTATTGCCGCACAGTTCTGGAGGCTGGAAGTCCTGCACCTGGTGACCTGAACAGCACACAGTTATTGCCGCACAGTTCTGGAGGCTGGAAGTCCTGCACCTGGTGACCTGAACAGCACACAGTTATTGCCGCACAGTTCTGGAGGCTGGAAGTCCTGCACCTGGTGACCTGAACAGCACACAGTTATTTCCTCACAGTTCTGGAGGTTGGAAGTCCAAATCCGAGGTCTTGGTAGCTTCCTGTGAAGCTACTCTCCTGGGGTTGCAGGTGGCCCCTCCTTGCTTTGAACCTTCCTGGCCTTTCCTGATGTCATTCTGTGTCCTCTTCTTACAGGAACACCAGCCAAACTGGATTAGGGTCTACCCTAAGGCCTCATTTTCACTTAGTCGCCTCTTTAAATCTGTCTCCAAAGACAGTCACCTTTGGGGGCCTAGGGGGTTAGGGGTTCCACATGTGAATTTCTGGAAATAGTCTTAAGTCCATAATAGTACCTGAGACAGCATCACTAAAAAAACATTTCACCTGGGTCCAAAGGAGTAGCAGGAACCAAGTAGCAGAGCAGTGCAGGCATGAGGCACCAGACAGAGTCACGTGTGGAGGATAAGCCCCATGGTGCTGTGTTCCTGGAGACTGTTGGGAAGAGTGGGAAGTGACAGGAGTTGAAACTGACCCATGACTGGGGTTGAACTGGGTAGGCTCTAAGCAGTGCCGGAAACATAAGGCATGTCCTGTGAGAGACAGACATGAGAGGCCTTATAGAGGAGAGTGTCATGGCAGATCTGCATTTAAGAAAAGTGATTGTGGAAACTGGAACATGTACTGGAGAGAGTGAGCCTAGGGACAGGAGAGCTGTTCGAGAACTGGTAGGAGGCAGAAGGATTAGGCTTGGTGGGTTTAACGTAAATATTCCCTGCAGACATTAGCTCCTCTCCATAACGAGCTCTGATTTCTGGCAGACGTAGTGTGTGACAGGCTATGGGCTAGGCCCTCTATCTGCATGACCTCATCCATTCCTCTCAGTGATTGTTACCCCATCTTACAGATAAGAAAACTGAGGCAGGTTGAGGTCACATAGCTCCTCTAAGGCCATTGAACTAATGATGGCAGAGTCAGGATGTGTACACTGCACTGTCACTATTGAGCAATGAATAGCCACCTTCCACATAACTACTGATCTGTGAAGGCTCATGGCAACCCTTCCGTCTTGCTTATTGTCAGGAAATGCAGCCTGAGGGTTTTTTTTTTTAATTACATCATTTATTATTATCATTATTATTTATACATTCAATCATTATAAATCATTTACTTTGCAAAGAGATTTTTACCCAACATGATATATGGCACCCAGCAAGTGAGTTGAGAATACTATACACGGCATCACCAACAGGCAACAAACCATATCTGTGTCCCACAAATGTCTGTCTTTTCCATTTTTCCCCAAATTTCCCTTCCTGCACTCTTCCCCTGTCCCACTCTCCTTCCACTTGTCCCCAGTGTCCTTAACAATTTTCAATGCTTTTATGTCCTCCAGTCTTTCAGTCTCTACCGTAGAGTGTAGATGGTTGGTATACGTTAAGTGGAGACATACAAGGTCTCTGTTTCATAGCCTGACTTGCTTCACTCAGCAATAAATCTTCCATGTTCATCCACTTTCTATCAACCCTATGGTACCCTACTTGGCCTTCCCAGTAAAACATCATTGTGTATTGCGTGCCTGCAGAGTGCTGATCTCTGGGACAAGAGGTAAGTCAGAGGGGGTTTCTGTCTTAAGGAACTCATAGTCCAAAGTGTAGAATGCCTGGAAATAGGGCAGTTTCTGTGGAGGGAGTGAGAAGCCACTCTTGATACCGCCATAATGGATCATTGGATGCAGAGCAGTGGTGTTTGGGAGATGAGAAAGGGAAAGTCCTTTTTTCTGAAAGGATTGCTTTTTTTTTTTTTTTCTTTTTTCTCTTTTTTATCTGCCAGAGGGTGCATGTACTCACTGGAGGGAGACAGAGAAAGGGAAAGTGGGAAAGCACTTCTCCCCTTCCAACACACGGCTATGCTTCACTCCCTTCTCCTCTGTCTCTCTCTCTTCAGGGTTTTAGGCATGTATGCACATATGCTTGGTGTGTTTCTCAAGTCACTGGGTCCAGGACTCTAACTCTGGGGTCAGCCACGTGGGGTCCAGCCGTCTTAACCACCATGCCACTGGCTGGCCTTCTCGAGGTATTTCTACCACCTAGTCCCAAAGTCAGCATTACAGGGAGATCATGGCTGAAGTGCAGGTTCCATAGTTATGGAATTTGCACTGGGAAAACATGGCTGCCTTGTGCAGATGAGGCACATGGGAACATCTAAGGCATAGACTCCCAGGTCAGAGGGAGCGAGGATCAAATTCACTCATTCATTCATTCCTCAAACACTGATGACCTACTCTGCACCAGGCAACATACTCAATGGTGGATGAGTATCAGATGGAACCATGCTTCAGAAATTCACACCCATACTCCTCCTGTCCTGCCTTTTGTCATTAAATACAGAAACTCTTTCCTGCTTCTGAGTCTCAGCACCTGCTTGGAAGACAGAGACCTTGTAACACACTCGAGTTCCATTTCCCCCTGCTCAGCCAGTTAGCCTTTTTAATGCTAAGTTTGGTACAAAATATCCTTAAAAAACCCTCTTGCTTTCTGCTTGGAATGGGGGAACACTGACGTGTTTGTACAGTATTGAGAGACAAAATGCACAAACGCAAATCAATAGCTTCCTCTTCTGAAATAAAATCACCTTTGCCTTTATATGGATGGTAAGAGTTCATTGTTACGATGCTTTATTCAGAATCCCTCATTACTGTCATCACCAAAAAGCACTCGTGGAGGGCTTAATTTCTGGGAATCTTACACTCACCATTGTCCAGAGAAAGTCTCATTCTCTGTGTTTATCATCTCAGGGAGACAGCGTACGGCAGATAGACGCCAGAAGGAAACAGACACGGCACAATAGCAAACACTGGACAAACACAAGCAGATAAGAGTAAATATTGCCTTTGTATAAAAGCCAAGTGAGTGTGCGTTCTCGCACATTTCGCAGAAGAGAACTTTGTTCCTGTAGACAGAGAGCCATCCTATGCTGCAGCTCCTGTATTCTGCAGACACTGAAAGTCCCCGAGGAAGTTTGGAGTGACCTGGAATGTACCATTGCAGGAGGTGTGGAGGGCTTCCGGACCTTTGTTGAGAAGTTACAAGAAAAAGGGCAGATAAGTGGGGACATGGGAGGGAGGGCCACTGGCTGCTGTCTTTCTGAAATGATGGCTCCTTTGGAGGCAGGGACTGAAGCTGTCCTTTTGCAAGACCCCTCCACTGACTGGGTCCTTGGAATCGGCATTGCAGCGTCTGCCTTTTGCAGTGGAGACGAATGAGTTGACCTCACTTTCCCCACAGCTCTGCCTTGGTGGGAAGGGATGGTTAGGAATGACTGATTCACATCCCCAGAGAGAAGGCGGTGCGGAGAAAAGCCTGCCTCGGCCAGATATTCAGATGTCCGCAAAGCAAACCACGCAGCTATTTGGAAATATCTAAAATATCAGTGGACTCAATCCAGTTCTCATTGTCACGCAACAAGTGGCTTTAGTGCAGAGCTCACCAGGCTTCTACGTAGTGTCAGGGACCTGTTTGTGCACGTGTGCGTGCATGTGCATGCACGTATCCAAATACACGTTCATTGGAGAATGTATGCTTGTATGAATGCATGTGTGCATATGAGGACGTGTGAGGGCAAATGTGTACACACGTTTACGTGTGAATACATGTGAGTGGGTGAATGTGAATATACCGGTTTGTGAATGTAGGTGTAGGCATGTGTGTGAGAGCTTGTGCGTTTGTGTGTGTGTGTACAAACCCATGTGCATGTGTGTGAGGGCCCTTGGATTATAGGAACCTGGATTCCAGCTGGTAATGGGGGAAGGGGGCAGCATTTCTTGAAATTGCTCCTGACTCACAAGCAGACTAAGACCAGCAAAACTCAGACCGAGCAGTTCAAGTACGCAGAAAGCTGGGCCAGTTTACACAAGGCAGAGTTGTTGCTGGAGGCCGTTTCCTGGACTTGGTGGAGGCACAGCCTCCTCCTGACATGAGGTGACCTTTTGCCTCGCTGCCTTGCTGGGCTGGAGCAGGCCATGTGCCAGCTGCAGTCATCACCGGCGTTGTCCGAGCTCCAGGTTCAGACCATCCATCCGCCTGACCTCATGGTGGTTTCCAGGCCATGGCACGAGCCCTGATGGAAACCACGCCGGGCTGGAAGGCAGGAGAGTGTGTGTGTTCTGGGAGGTCAGCGCAGCTGTCAGGACCTTAGCCTGTTCCCTGCGCCCCTGGGGTCTGTGTCGTCGGCCCTCCTGCGTCAGGGACTGATGGAGGAGCATGAGAAGAGGGCAGGAGCGTGTTGGAAAAGCACTACGCCTATGGTTTGCTGGTCCCTGCTAATCCTAAGCTGTGGAGTCAAAGGGCTCTGAAAGTGGGCCTGTGTGGCCTTGGAGCCCAGCGGGAATCCCCTCAGTAGAGCACGTCTCCTTGGCCTCTATGAAGAGAGAGAAAAGGAATATTCTCTCACTGGCTGTCCCCATGCACCAATTTAAAATCAGCCTCATGTCCCACTGTCCCCTAAGTACACTTCTCTCTTCGCATGTGTTCCTGCCTCAGCTTTCTGTCCTCTTGCAGGGACTAGCCTGCTCCACACATCTGAGGCCAGGTTCCACCCCTGCCCTCGAGAAGCAAGCTGCAGCACCTCCCAAAGGCCCAGGGACAGCAGCACACAGTCCCCACTGGCTGCATCCCCTGCAGCTTTCTGGTCGGAAGGGATGTCGGTCAGGTCTGGGCAGATGGGATGTGCCCTGTGGATGCTGAGTCATATTTCCCTCCTCCAAAGGGCATACGCTGAAATCTTTGGAAGTTTGGATCAAAGAATAAGAGATGAAAGTTGCTCTGTCCTGTCAGCGTGGGCACCAGCAGAATTCTGCTGTCACTTTGTTAACTCTGCATCTTGGCCATGTCCCTCCCACCTGGGGGCCTTTCCCTCCCTCCCGGCAGTCAATATGCATGGAGCCCTCTTCCTGCCGGTCAGCAGGCAGCAGAGGGTGCAGGCGGAGAAAGGCACCTTCACAGTCAGCTCTCTGGGTTTCCGGTGAACATGAGAAGACGTTAAACCAGTAGCCACACTGGAGGGTTGCAGAAATACTGACTTTCTGGCCCAGTACTGAGCCATATCCCTTCATGATGGTGGACCTGCAAAGTTCTGTGTTGACGTGGGACATAGGATGAGTGATTTTCAGATCTCAAATGGATCTTACGTCTGAGGCTCCCAAGGTAAGGACGTGGAGCTCTGGCTGGGCCAGCCACTCCATGCACCCTAATGACAGTAGGGTCTGCATGCCAAATTCCCCCGAATATCATCCTAGAGTTCCTTCTTCTAAATTTAGGTATTTTCTCAGAGAGAGAACCACTCGGAAGGCGTTGCCATGCCACCCTCCAGCCCGCCTCAGTTGTCAGGATGGCGGGCGCGTGTGCGTGTGCAGCTGGCCTGTGCAGGAAGCCCTCAGGACAGGAGCTGGGACCTTCCGTGGGTTCAGCAAACAGAGCGAAAGGCTGGCCCTCAGCTCAGGCATCTCCCTGTTGTCCAAAAGTCTCCTTTACTCACATGCCCTTTCCCCTACTGTGTCTCACAGGACTTGGGTGGAGGTCTGCTGGGCTTAGAAGCAGGCAGTTAGCCCACACCAGAGAGATTCTGGACACCCTCTGAGCCCTGAGGGATTAACTGCAGTACCCTGTGGCCTTGGAGCGCGGCCAGCCCGGAACATTTCCCAAGCCCAGATCAGCCGCAGCCTGAGTTCTGCGCATGGAAACTGTATTAAGACCTTTCCGGTCTTTCTCTTCTCTGGGTTTTAGTGAGTCTAGTGTTTGCCCATCAGGCGATGTCCTGACTTGCGTCCATAGGAAATTATCAGTGTTCCTGGCCCCTGGGTTGGTCCTGAGAGAGCTTGCAGTCACAGGAAGCGGCATCCCAGCCGGCCTGCAGGCAGCTCCCCCAGGCCGCCCGGCCTTGCTGGCCATAGGCCCCGGCATCCCAGCCGGCCTGCAGGCAGCTCCCCCAGGCCGCCCGGCCTTGCTGGCCATAGGCCCCGGCATCCCAGCCGGCCTGCAGGCAGCTCCCCCAGGCCGCCCGGCCTTGCTGGCCATAGGCGCCCGCCCGCAGCTCCAATTGTTCATTCTTTTGGTTAAACACTGCTTCATCTTCTAGCCTTTTGTTAAAAACAACAACAAACACAAAATCTGAGCCAGTGAGTAATGAAGTCACTGCCACCCACCAGCTCTTCTTTGACCAGGAAAGGGGTCTGTGGGAGACCTAGAGAAGGTCCCCAGTGGGGGTAAGAGAGAGGAAAAGCAGAGGAGAGGCAGGAGCCAGGCAACTGCTGCTCGGCCCTCCTACCTAGGCCAGGTCTGCCTGTGACCTGCAGATGCCTCCTGCTTCTGTGGCTCCGATCACAGCGCTGGCGATGTCAGGCCCCGGAGGAGCAGGGTTGCCGCTGCCGGGTGGGGCTTACAGTAAGACGAGTCATACCCGTGCTGGCGCGTGCCTCTCCATCCAGACTGTGAATCCCGACTGCTCATGGATGCCGCTTCTAGGATGGGACAGAGCTGAGCGGACAGAGGAGATAAGACTTTTTCTTTTTTTTTTTAAAGGTTTTTCCTTAGGATGCAAGTGCTCACCAGAGAGAGAGAGAGACAGAGACAGTGAGAGGGAAAGTAAGAAATCCCCCCCAGAGCGGATGGACCTGCTCCAGAGCGGATGGCCATGCTGCAGTCCCTTCTCTTCTATTCTCCCGGGATCTTGAGTGTGCATGCACACATGCCAGCGTGATTTCCAAGCCACTGGGTCTGGGACTTGAACTGAGGTTGGCCATGAGGGAGTCCAGCAACATAACCACTATGCCATCTGCTGGTTCCTTCTTTTACTTTTGTTTATTTCCTCATGAGAACAAGAGAAACAAAGGGAGAGAGAGATAAAAAGAGATAGAGAAACAGGTACCTCCCAACAAGTCTTCATGTTGCAGTCCATGCCAGCCAGTCCAGATCCCAGGTACATGTGCATGTGTACGTGTGTGCCCACAGAGGCCCAGGGGCACAGACTTAGACCATCACGCGAGGGTTCCACATCACAGGCTGGTCCTCTTGTGTGTGGGGGGGAGGGGGCGGGGGGGTAAGAGCCCTTAGGAACTACCCTCTGAGCGGGTTTCAGGAATATGGTAAGTTTTATTAACTAAGTCACCATGTGATACCTACGGTTCTAGAACTTCGTCTTACAGAACAGATCTTGATGGACATTTTCTGAAATCTCCCCTCCAGCCCTGGCAGCTCTCTGCTTCTATGAATTTGACTATTTTAGATTCTACATGTACGTGAGATCATGTAGCGTTGTGGTCATGTCTGGCTTATTTCACTCGGCATAATGCCTTCCAAGTTGATCCATGTTTTCGCAAATGGCAGGCTCTCCTCTTTCTCATACTGGACAGAATCCCACTTGTGAATATATGCGCAAAGCAAGGGACGGGCGAGTCTTGAAGAGGTAGCCACACTCCCAAGTTTGCAGTGGGCAGGATTGAAGACATCTCCATCTCCGGCCCCTGCGGTGGGCTGAAGGAAACATGGCGTGGATAAAAACACTGGATTTCCTGTACGTCAAGTCCAAAGAGATTTCCGAATCCACATCCTAGAGGAAGTCCCCTGAGAGAGTCAATATGGGGCTGGTCAGATGGGGGGCTCTCCAGGTGAGCAGAGCGATGGTGGGGATGGTGGCTGCAGTGAGGGCAGCCAGGTCCCAGGGGCCAGGCAGACAGGGAGGCATTACTAGTCACCCAGAGAGCCCAGAGCCTGGAGACCTACTGGTGCCAAAGCGCAGGCATCGCGAGGCCCTACGGCTTCCCATGCTCCCGACGCCTTCTCAGGACAGCAAAGAAGTGAAGGGGGACACTGAGAGGTAGTACCTTTACCTGAAAGACCGAACGACCCTGGTGAGACTGCGGGCCCAGAGGGGGCCAAGTGTCCTGGTGAGACTGTGGGCCCAGAGGGGGCCAAGTGTCCTGGTGAGACTGCGGGCCCAGAGGGGGCCAAGTGTCCTGGTGAGACTGCGGGCCCAGAGGGGGCCAAATGTCCTGGTGAGACTGCGGGCCCAGAGGAGGCCAAGTGTCCTCGTTTAGTCCACATGCTCTCCACTAAAGCCCTTGAAAACACTGTGCTAGTCAAAGAGGCCAGTCAGAAACAACCGCACTCTATGCGTCCACACGGGTGGAATGTCCAGACAGAGACAGGAAGGACATCTGTGGGTGCCCTGGCAGGGTGGGGGAATGGCCACACGGGGGCTGGGCTTTTTGCTCAGCTGAAGAAATGTCCTGGAATCGGCCGTGGTGGTGATCATGCTGCTCTGTGAGTAGACCAGGAGCTGCTGAGTCACACGCCGCAAGCAGGTGCATTGTATTGTGTGCATTCTGTCTCAGAACACTCTTATCCAAAGCGATACCCTTAACTGGCATTCTCTCAATTTTCCCCACTCTACCGCCCAGCTGGGAGAGAGCAGAGAGAGCTCTGAGGAAGCTGGGATCAGAAATAAAATACAGAAGCAGGATTCTCCTCCCACATCTGAAGGTCCCATATTTAACTCTGATTCTGCTGCGGTGGCTCACCCTGGCCTGCTCTGCAGTGTGTGGCTATTGGCTGGAGCGCATAGATGACTGCACTCCCAGAAGCCAACGAGGCACCCCGCCTTGCAGTGGTCATCCGGGCCTGTCACACCTGCGGTCAGTGGCTCCTTGGGCAGGAGCGTTGTTCTGTTCTTCATGTCACCGGACCTTCACAGTATGTCTGGTTTATAGCAGTGATTGTTGCGTTAACATGGGTGCATTGGATTAGGTGGTTTATAAACATTCCCTTTTCCTTCCTCTCCACTAAATCTGGACCATGAGACCAGTGCTGAAATCTAAGTTAGGAAGGGATCAAAACATCAGCTTTGTGGGGATGGAGTTAGGGACTACAGCACAGATGAAAAACCAAGCTCGCTTTCCCGTGGCTTCGTTGAGACGTGTCAGTTCGGGATAGTTTAGATTAAACGAGCAGTTCTGTTTATCCAGAATCACCTCCTCACACCCCACAAGAAGAGACTTACCTCCAGACGCAGCCTACAAGTGGGCCAGTGCCCTGACCAGGTGCTCATCCCGGGAAGATGGGGCTGGTGAGTTATGGCTGCTCTGTGGAGAGCCAGATCCCTAGAGAGGCAGTGCCATGCAGTGCATTCTTCATGCCCAGGTCACCGGTCAGACAAGACACTCCCACAAAGTGAGGGGAGAGAGCAATAGAGAGGGAGTCATTCTTCCTAATATTTTCGGAGGGTAAGGTTTTTATTTTATGGGCCAAGATGGTAGAACTGAGGGAAGAAAAATATTAGTGAGGGTCTTAGAAGCAAGAGGAAGCAGGGCCAGTCCCATGGCCTGATGTTTAAGTGAGCTGGATCCCACATGGCCAATCATAGGGTTTGAATCCCAGTCCTTACAGCTTGAAAAACACATTGAGTGTGTCCATGCATACTCAGATCCCAACATGATGAAGGAATTAAGGAGGAGGGATTGTGGCATGACCCCCTGCCCCCGGTCTCTCTCTGTGGTGAGTACACACACCCTCTAGCAATGATTTAAGAAAGAGAGAGAGAGAGAAAGCATTTCTTGCTGGTCTGAGCAGAAACAGCAGGATGTCTTGAATATTACTCTTGACTCCATTGGGTAGAAGATAGCGTGATGGTTATGTTAACACGAAGTCCTTATTGAGGTTGGCAGATGGCATGGTTAAGACGTTGGGCTCTCACATGACTGACCATGGTTTGAGTCCTGGGCCTGGCAGCTTGCTTTCTCACTTTTCCTTTCTGTCTCTCTGGTTAGATTAAAAGATAATAATAAAAAATGAAATTAAATAACTCTTAAAAAATAGTCCTTATCAGTAAGAAATATATACAGAGAGAGTTACTGTTTGCTAAAAGCAGGGCATCTTGGACTTATTTTAAAATACAGCAACTAGGAAAACAAGAACAAAACACGAGGGAGACGAGGGACTATAGACGAAATGCTAATGAGTATTGGACTGAGTGATGCCACATGCTACTCTCTTCAATGTTCTGTATGTTTGAAACTTTCCAAGATGAAGCTTTAAGTAGAAGGGCAGCTGGGTCATCTCTAGGTTGTCTACACAGCCATGCTGGGAGAGGAGGCAGCCAGGAACGACATCCCAAATCATGTACGGACCTGAAAGCATGTCAGCCGTCTAGTGCTGTGGTGGCCACAGCAGCCAGTGACAGTGGGACCCAGAACCCAGACCTAGGGGTCACTTCTGCCCTCCCAAGGTCAGAATAGTCTGGGTGCTAGAACAAAGCATCTGACGCGGTGGGGCTCTGGCTCCTACTGTGAGGGTTCCTTGGCTTAGGAAGGAGATTCGGCTTACGTTTCAACAGAAGGCTACATATCTCTGCTAGTAGAAGGTAGTTCTTCAACACGCTGACGTGTGCTAACGTTTTCATTAGGTTCTCATTGTCGTCGCTCCAGTTACTGGTGCTCGTGCAGTTCTTTGTAGCTGGCAAACGTTTGCACGTATGTTCTCAACCGGTTCTGACAGTGTTTATCCTTTGTGGGGTGCTCTCCTTGTGGGCTCACACAACTTTGTAGTCAGAATCATCCCCATATTACAGACAAGAGAGGTGGGGAAAAGAGAGGCAGCTTGACTCACCCCGACTTCTGGAGCTTTTCATTGGTGGCCTCAGAAGTGGAACCCAGAGACCAGCCTGTCACTCCGTGATGCCACCAAACACCAGCAATAGCATCAGACAGACTTCCAGCATTTCTTCTGCATCTCAGTGCAATGAAGAACCAATCATTTGCAGGTTTGTGTCCATTTCTAGCAACTTTTCTGGAGAGCTTTTCTCATTCCTTTGAGGGCTGTTCCCAGCAGACACAGGGCTCCAAGACTCTGAGCAGACAGCCTCTGGGTTCGAAGCAAGCTGCAAACTCGCATCCCCTTGCAGTTCAGCAACACAGACTGCCCTGTTCAAGCTAATTGAAGATCAGGAAGTGGCTCCCATAGAGGCTAGTGAGCTAATTGTCCAGGAATCTGAAGTATGAAGCAGGTTTGAGGGCAATTAAGCCTGGAAAGGAGGTTGGTGATGCAGTAACTGTTGAACCCTAAATATTTAAAAAGATCAGCTGAGATGATTTCCTGAGACTCAGCGCACAGCCTCCCCAGGCAGTGTTTATACAAGGGCACCTGGAAAAGGGATGGGTCTCTGCAAAGTGTCAGGGAGGAGTTGCCGTTCTGCTTGCAAATAACTGGCCTCAGCACATTCCAAGGGAGAAAGTGCAAGGGGGAAAAAGTGTGACGCTATGTCAAAAGGAGGCACCAGCCGAGCAAGCTCTCCCCTGCTGCTTAATGCAGGAAATATCTCCCAAACATCTCGGCTAATCCCCCACCAATACAATGAGAAATGAGAGGCTCTGGCAGCCAGACAGTTATTAAGCCAGGACAAAAAATATTCCCGCCCATAGCAACCAGCCAAAGAAAACAGCAGGGAGTAGCGAAGCTGCAGAGAAATGGCAGCTACACAGCATTCAATCCTGGGAGCCTCCAAAGCAACTGGCCGGTGAGAAAAAGAAAGGACCTCGTTTTGTCCAAGAATCTTAGCCATGTGAACTTCAGGACCTAGCGAATACTCACGGTCAAGCTGAACTCAGCTTCATAAACGAGTCCTAGGTTGCAGAAATGACAGACAGGACAAATTGGGGAAGCCCCTGGAGGATTTCTGGTCTAGTAGTTGGACAAGTGGATGAAACACACGTAAGAGGTGAATTCCCCAGGGAGCATGAATACCGTGCTCGGGTGCAAGGGAGATTGGTTCTTCAAAAACTCCCTTTCTTTTTTTCTTTTCTTTTCTTTTCTTTTCTTTTCTTTTCTTTTCTTTTCTTTTCTTTTCTTTTCTTTTCTTTTCTTTTCGGAGAGGTTTCTCGCTATAGGGCACGTGCACTCGCCAGACAGACAGAGACAGACAGAGAGACAGAAAGTGAGAAATCACCCCCCCACACCCCGGGAGGGGGGGATGGCCATGCCACAATCCCTTCTCCTCCATTCTCCTCTCGGGATCTTGGGCATGAATGCACACGCGCCTGGAGTGAGTTTTAAGCCACTGGGTCTGGGACGCGAACCACAGTCGACTACGTGGGAGTCCAGCGACATGGCCATTACGCTAACTGCTGGTCCCAAATACTCCCTTGCTCATCCCGTTGCTGAAGTGCTCACCTTTCCAGTTCTTTGTTCATGTGGGAGGAACTCCCCCAGGTAGAAAATCTCTTCCCAGTGCTATCTTGCTGCCAGCGATGGCTGTCTGTGGGGAGCAGTCCTTCCTCCAGTTAATGAAGAAGATGGGTGTCTGCTGGGGTTCTGGAAGGCAGCTAGTGAGAGGCAGACCCAGGGCCTAGACGCAGGGGAAAGATGAACTCGGAAGAAGTTAATTTTTCTATAACCATTTTACTACTTTACTTTCTGTATTCTTTGCAACACACTTTTTGGAGAGCCATAGAAGTTTACCATTGGAAGGGCTAGAGCTATTACAGAAGGGAAGCTGAAGCCGAGGGTTTAAAATTCTTAGTTCAAGGTGGGTCTAGACCCACTCTCCTGCCCTCTGGGTCAGTGCCCTGTTCATTACATCATCCTACCTAGACCCCACCTTGATCTGGGAAATACTTGTGAATCAGACAGTTTTGATGTTATCGTTCTTTCAGAAAGAAGATAAAAAATATGTCCTAGTTGGCCAGCTGTTTCAGTTTGATAGCTTTATTGGCCCATGGTAAAATTACCCAAGTTCCTTTGATTTCGTCCTTGTAAAGCTTTCTTATTTACTTTTTTTTTTGGGGTGGGGGGGAAGATTTTGCTATAGGGCACATGGGCTTGCAGAAAGAGAGACCGAAAGTGAGAAATTACCCCCTCGGTAGATGGCCACGCCGCAGTCTCTTCTCCTCTATTCTCCTCTCAGGATCTTGGTCACTTACACACACATGCCCAGTGTGAGTTTAAGCACTGGGTCCGGGACTTGACTACATGGGAGTCCAGCGACATAGCCATTATGCCAACTGCTGGTCCTGCTTTCTTATTTTTTAATAATAATAAATAAAAAGTCACTACAATTCTATATGGAAGTGAAAGTTCTCCTGGCCATGTATTAATAATTTCAAGTCCATCCACCCCTGTTCTTATGTGAGCACACACCCCTCCCATAACTCTGCTTCTCCTTCTCCTTAGAGAGGAATTGCCCCAAAGACAACAAAACCTACAACATTCTAGCAATTATTCCTTGGTCGATATGCAGGGTCTTCAAAAAAATTCATGGAGAACATGTATTATTAAAAAAAAAACAAAACTATACATGGATTTCAAAATATTTTTGCACCAAGGTAAACTCGTACTTTAATTCCATTGTTTCACAGATGTTTTGAAGCCCCTTCATATACCACTAATGTCTCCCCTCTAACAACTTGACACTACTCCTGACTCGCCAGACAGAGACTGAAGGAAGCGACCACATCAGGTGTTCGCTGCACATGACCAGCAATGGGGCCTGAATACCGGATAGCTCTCCACCATGAGCAAATCGCAAAACCACCCTGGCCTCGTTTTCCTCATCTGTAAAATGGGGGCCAAAGAGCCTATTTCAGGGTGATGAAGGGTAAATAAATATTTAATAATACCCATTTAAAAGGATTCTGAATAGTAATACACAGTAAATGCTAGCTACCATTATCCCTGTGACTACTGAACCCACCCCCAAAGTAGGGGAAAATGGGGCTGTTAAGTTTCTGCCAATGACCCGGTCTGTTCCTAACTGTAAGAACGCTGGCTTACCTGCAGAAGGCCTAACTGGCCGCTTTCCCCCACACTCCAGTTTCAATCTCGTGTGCATGGAAAGGAGGTAGGCTGAGAATATTCCTCTCCCTTACCTGTGCGCTGTGGGCCCCTGGGTTTCTCCACTCATCAGCATCGCTGTGCAGAAAAATCTCTTGACCCCTAAGTCTGAGTTTAGCCAAGACTTCCATTAACATTTTCAAAAGAAACACACATACTCAGAAACAGAAATAACTCAAAAGCAGTTTGAGTTTCTTAAATTACTGTCACCACTGATTGGTTACCCCAGCTTTAGAAAGAATGTCATTCTTACCTTCTTGTCCTGGAAATGACCTGGGGAAATGACAGTCAAGGGCTTATAGGCCATGACAGGCATGGGCTGACCCAGCTTCCCACTCAGTTCCTCCTGGGACCTTCTCTGCAGCCCTTCCTCCAGCCGGGAAGGTCACCCATCTCCTCTGGACCCAGCCTTCCAGGCCTCCCTGTTCTCTTCACTGAGTGAGCAGACTCTTAGCGGCTGTCCCTAGGGTTGGGCTAGGCTCTCCCTTCACTTCTCTCCTGGAGTTTCTTGTGGTTCCAGATTCTACCTTTGCTCTGTTCCTTTCCTCTCGGCCTATTTTAGCTCTGCAGGTCTCGTCTGTCTGAACGCGGGTTCCACGCTTCTCTAGCGCTCCCAGCCTTCATCCATCATCCTGGTGTGGCAGGAGGGCCTGGCCTCTAGGACGGCAACATCTCTTTCCAGGGTTGGCCTGCCTTATCTCACCTCCTTTCCAACTCGAGCTTCCTGTAGGACCACCCACTGGGCTCCTGTTTCCTGTGACCTCATTTACTGGGAGCTAATTTGCCGAACAGAAATGATCGACAGCTCCTTTGCTCAATAACTGATGAAGGCTCTCCTGCTTCAGTTACTCAGCACTACCCCCTTCCTCAAATTCCCTTTGTTGACTCATTTCTCCAGAGGCTTTATGGATCTTCCGGAATTCTGACATCAGTTTTATAGATTCAAGCATATTATACATAGACTGTATTTTCCACATGTAGTAGATGGAAAAAAACACCATTTCCAACTCAAGAATCACATACATGTGGCTCATGAAACATGGTTACGCACGAGAGGTGATTTGTTTACTCCTACCGTGGCCCTGAGGCTGAGGCTATGGGTAGGAGATGTCCCCGCCCAGGTAGTACCACTCAGTTCTTTGTTTCTGTTAGTTGTGACCAGTTTGCTGAAAGAACAATAGGCGAGGCTCCCAATACTGTTCAGGTCATGTGTATACCAGAAGTCAAATATGTCTTGGCCAAAGATACGCAGATGTTCACCTTCAGGGACAGATTCTCTCCAGGCCCCACTCTATGGCCGAGACCGAGGGAATGAGTGCTTTGGCAATGCCACCCGGGCAGCCTGGGGATGGAAGGGGGAACAACCTCAGTTTATGTTGCTACCACTGCCATTCAGACCTCCTCTGCCTAAGCCCCATTCTCCAAGTTTGGAGGAAGTGTGGGCAGATTCCTTTGCTTCTCCAGGTATTTTCAGGCATGACCTCATTTTCCACCTAAGCTAGATCAAAATGCAACCTCCAGTCTATTGCAGAGCTTCAGCCCCACCTGGCGCACAGCCTGCAGCGGGCAGGAGTGGGGACTGCCCACTCTTCTTGCTCTACCCCATTGGCCAACTTCCTGCTGCACTGGCCTGTGCCTGTGCTGAGGGTAAGGGAAGGAGGCAGGCAGTGCCCAGGGCTTACTTGGTGCTGTGCTGTGTGTGGACACTTGCGGGCAGGGCCCTCTGTGTAGTGGGTGTCCCGGTGCTGGCTCCTCTCCTGGACCAGCAGTGCACCCGGGCAGTCTTTCCCTGGGGATGGCCTCATCCAACACGAGCCTCTTACCCTCAGCCAAACAGCCTCTGCCCTGGTGGAAATGTAGTTGCTCCCTCTGCTCCATCCCACCCCTTGCACCCTATCACAGTGGAGGCATGGCCCCCTCTCCCCTTCTGACTTCCCAGCAGGGGTGAGATGGCCATCCTTGGATCCAGAGACACAGGACAAGTTCTTCCAAGATTGCTCAGGCCTGGAGCTCTGGGGCCACAGGGTTGTGATCTCAGGGCTGCAGGATCGCGATCTTGGGGGTGCTCAGTGTATCCACAGCCACCCCTACACTTGCCAGGACGAAGGGGAGAAATTGGGGCTCTGAGGGGTCTTCTGAAAGTTTGTGGTAAATGTGTGTTAGGAAGGAATTATGCATGGATTTCCTCTGCAACAAAATGAATCTGTGCTTTAATTTCACTTTTCTACACACTTATTTTTTACAGTTTATTCCATGAGGGAAAGGAGGGAAGGAGGCAGATGAGGAGGGAGAGACAGAGATATAACACCTGACACTGCTCTGGCCGTTTTGGCCAGGCAGGATGTGGGCACACCTCTGCCTGGTATCCAGGACGTGTTGGATGTGAACCTGGAAACTACCTCGTGGGTCAGCTTTGCAGAGCATCGCATCTCACAGCCGTGCCACCCCCGGCCACAGTCTGCAAGTCCCCTTGTACATGAAAGCAGGTTCTACAGGGATTTTAAAATTAAAACTAAGGGGTCAGCACATGGTGTAATGATTAGGTTGTTGGACTCTTACATGGTTTGAGTCCCGGACTCGGCAGCTTAAAACTCAGGCCAGGTGCATGTGTGGGCCTGCCCAAGATCCCAAGAGGAGAATAGAGGAGAAGGGATTGTGGCCATACCCCTGCGGGGTGATTTCTCGCTTTCTGTCTCGGTCTCTCTAGTAAGTGCATATGCCCTATAGCAAAAATCTCTCTAAAAGAAGAAAAGAAAAATATGAAAACTAAGCCTTAGTTTTTCCCTCCCAACCACCAGCAGTACTCATTGTTGGGCTGCAGTTAACACCCAGTGCGGTGTCTACTGGAAGAAAGTTGCTATGTCGGACATCCTGCCTGCTGGTCTAGAAGCCGGCGGATCTTCAGCTCTTCGGCTCTTGGAGATGTTTCCGAGCTTGAGTTCTAAAACTCCCTCCCTATGCAGAACTTGTCCTGGAGCCGTGAGGGGCCTTTCCTGTGATCTGTGTCCTGGATCCTGAAGCTTGTCGTATAACACGTCGTCAGAGGCCCTCGAGCTTCACAAAAGATTATATTTCAAATGAGAGAATTTTAATGCCTTACAGGAAAATGGAGGTTTTTTTCTTCAACATACTCGGCAAATCCCATGCAGTATATTGAATGATCTGCCTGAAAACATCGGGCATGTGTTTCCTCAGAGGGCAGGCTGCCACATTCCTGACCTGTGAGTAAAGCTCCCGAGGTGGCTCGGAGAGGGACCTATCTTCCACCTCCTGATGCCAAGTTTTCCCCCTCCCACATCCCCCCACGGCTGTGGGAGCATGAGGGACGGGCACCCAGTGTGCAGCCTGTCAGCGAGCCACACCCTTATCCTCTCCTGGAACCCCTGCAGTGGGACATTTTGAAGTGTTGCAGAGTCATTTGCCCAGTAAGGACAAAGATGAGGGGGGAGTGAACGAGAGAAACAAATGGGGCCAGCAGCGACATGGTGGTTGAGGTGCTGGTTCGAGTCACAGGCCTGGTGGCTTGAAATTCATGTCGGGCACCTGTGTGTGCATACCCGCAATCCCAGAAGGAGAATGGATTGTGGCATGGCCGTCACTCTTGGAAGGTGATTTCTCACTTTCCCTCTCACTGTCTCTCTTCTCTCTGGTGAGTGCATGTGTCCTGTGACCAAAACAAAAAAAAGTCAAAACCTCAAGTCACACATAAAATACCCACTCTTCCCACCCCCAGATATGGACAAATTTCTTCACCAAATTTTGATCTCTGAGTGGTGTCAGAGAGGACTGTTGTACCAGGGGCTGTGAGAAGTGTTTACACTGTCATAGCAAGGGAGTCGTACAGAACATAACCTCCTGAGGCCGACCACTTTCACTCAGCATACTGTCTTTCAGATTAATTCGGGTTAATTCAATACGGTGCAATCCTTCTTATTTCTTGGTAATGTTCCACAGTATAGATGTTTCAAAGTGTGTTTTTCACTCACTCGTTGAAGGGTATTAGTGTTAACTGTAGTTCTGGGCAATTCTTAATAGAGTCTCTAGGACATGATTGTGCAAGTCTGTGTTACGCACATTTCATTTCTCCAGGGAAGTTTCTCAAATCCAGCATTGCTGATGCTGGGGAAGGATAACCCCTTGTGAAGGTGGGAGGTTGTGCTGCGCACTGCAGGGTGGCTCGCAGCACCTCTGGCCTCTACCCTCTACATCTCCCTGGTAGCACTTTCCCCAGTTCGTGACAGAAACCATTTCCAGACAGCCATCGGAGGCGAAGTCACCAGCAGTCAAGATCCACTCTGCTCTATGTAAATCCCCAGGGCTGGAATTGCTCAGCCGTATGAAAGGTATATGTTTTTACTCTGGTAAAATGTTGCTGAGCTATTTTCCAGTATGTACCATTTTCATGCCTATTCTCAGTGTCTAAGACTTGCTCCACATCCTGCCTAGTGCATGGGACAGTCAGGTTTGCTTGTCAGAACTGGCATTCTTCTTCCCAAGAAGCCGCGACGGGTGTCTTCGGCTCTAGTTCTGTGGACTGCAGCTTGGGCTCATGGGCGCTATGGCTTTGTCTCCTCCGTTTCTGCTCTGGGACCTCCTCTGCTCATATCTCAGCCTTCATGTTAGCTGTATTTCATATATGATATCTACTATGTTGTGATAAGTTCTTTCTATGTCTATTCTGTCGAAAGTCTCAATCATGATCAGATGATATTGAACCTTGTCCAGTGTTGTCCCTGCATCTGTTCAGGTGACCAGGTGGTCTTTCTCCTTCATTTTGTTAACCTGTTCCATCAGCCTGACTGATTTGCATTTATCTGTTTCATCATCCTTGCATTCCAGGGAAAAATTCCATATGGTCAGAATGTATGGATTTTTAAAAATATGCTGTTGAATTTTGTGTTCTGGTGTTTTACTGATTTTTGCATCTCTGTTATCAGGAATGTCGGCCCGTTGTTATCTTGTGCTGTCTTTGCCTAGTTTTCGTGTTGGGATGATGCTGTCCTCGTTTGGAAATACTCCTTCTTCTGTTTTTTAGAAGCATTGAGAAGAGTTAGTATTAATTCTTCCTTGAATATGCGGTAGATTGCAACCATGAAGCCATCCTGTCCTTTGCTCCCTTTTGCTGTAAGTTTTCAGTTACTCATTCAGCCTTATTTGCTATTGATCATTCAGTTTCCATTTCTTCTTGTTCAGGTTTGGCACACTGTCTGTTTGTAAGAATTTGCCCACTTCTAGGTTTTGCCAGCTTGCCAATGTTTAATTGTTTTGGTAGTAATCCTGTGTGACCCTTTTTATTTCTGAGGCATTCACCATAATGTCTCCTCTTTCATTTCTGATTTTGTTTCTTAATTAGCTGAATGAAGTGTCTGTCAATTTGTTTAACTTTAAAAAAAAATGGGTATTACATGTATGTACATTTCTAAGTTTTTTTTTTCCATTTGCTATTTGTTATATTTTGGCTCTAATCTCTATTATTTCCTTCCTTTTGCTAACTTTGAGCTCATTTTTTTTCCTTTTTGAGTTTTGTAAGGCATAAAATTGGCTTTTTATTTGAGATCTCTTTTTTTTTAGTGTTTATCACTATAAACTTCCTTCTCAGGGCTGCTTTTGCTACATGTCATAAGTTTTAGTATGTTGTGTTTTCATTTTAATTTGTCTTGATGTATTTTTTAAAATTCCCTTTTGACCTTCTCTTTGGCCTAATGGTTGTTCAAGAATGTGTTGTTTAATTTCCACATATTTGTGAACTTTTCCATTTCTTTGCTATTACTGATTTCTAGTTTCATTCCTTCGTGGTTGGAGAAGATACTTAGAATGATTTTAATCTTTTTAAATTTGTTCAGACTTGATTTGTGATCTAACATGTAATTTGTGCTAAAGAATGGTCTGCGTGCACTTGAGAAAAATGTGGGGTAGAAAGTTTTATATATACATACACACACACACATATATTACACATACACACACATGCATCTGTCTGTTAGAGCCCTTTGGTGGTCTGTAGTGTTAAGTCAGCCATTTCTTTATTGATTTCCTGTCTGGATGTTCTATTATTGTACGTGGGATGTTAAAGTCTCCTACTATCGTATAGCTGTTAATGTCTGCCTTCAGATCTTTCAGTCTTTGCCTTGTATAGTTACATCGTGCTGTTGGGCATATATACCTTGTTATTTGTTATAGATTCCTGTTGAATTTACCTTTTGTCACTATATGATAACCTCCTTTGTTTCCACAGACTTTTTAGACTTAGAGTCTATTTTGTTTGATATTACATAGAGCAACTCCTGCTTCTTTTGGTAACCATATATGTGAAATATCTTTTCTCATCTTTTCACTTTTAGTTTGCTTTAAAAATATAATAATAATAATAATAATAAAGAAATCAAATCAGATTCTTGGGCCAGCAAGTGGCATGGTGGCTAAGGTACTGTATCCCACATGGTTGACTCCATGATTTGAGTCCCAGACCTAGCAATTTCAAAAGCACACCAGGTGTGTGTGTGTGTGTGTGCTCACGCATGCACATGCACGTATGCGTGTTTGCCCAGAATCCTGAGAGGAGACTGGAAGAGAAGGGAGTGCGCGTGCTCTCTCACTCTCTCTCTTTCTGGCTCGGTCTATCTCTCTGGCAAGCACATGTACTCATGGCATAAGCCTTAAACAACAACGACAAAAATCTCAGTGCAAAGAAGATCAGTTTCTTAGAGGTAGTACACTGTGGAGCTCGTCCTAAGTAGTACACCAGGTACGTGCATGCCCATGTTCCAGGGCTGGATGAAGGCTGGGGTGGGCTGTGAATCAAGCCCCTGTTGGATGGTTCTCTCAAAATGAATGAATGAACGAATGAATAATAAACAAGTAAATAAACACACTTAAAAAAAAGAGAGAAACGGAGCATTGCATGCCAAGCTCAAAAGCCAAACTTCGATCTCACTAGTCCAGGGTTATCAAAGGTTTTGATCTGTCAGTCAGGTAAGATGAGGATCAGTGAAAATGGATCAAAATAAAAGGAAGGACCAGCAGATGGCATCATGGTTACATCACTGGACTCCCATGTAGTTGACCGGGTTCGAGTTCTGGGCCAGGCGGCTTGAAACTCATGCCAGGTGTGTGTGTGTGAGTGCCCACAATCTTGAGAGGAGAATGGGGGAAAAGGGATCACAGTGTGGCCATCCCCCCGGGGAGAGATTTCTCACTTTCTCTCTGTCTCTCTGATGAGCACATGTGCCCTGTAGCAAAAATATCCCCCAAAATGAACAAATAAACGAAAGGACGGGGTGGCCCAGCTGTGCTGGCATGAGCAGGAGGACACCGCTGCGCGATGGCTGAGGCCACTTGGGAGGCCCTGCTCAGACAGGCTGGGCACAGTGGCACACACCTGTGGGGCTGGCTGGCTCTGAGGCTGGGGCAGGAAGGATTGTGACATGATGTGACCTGTCAAAAATACCTCTGATCATAACATCCCCTGGGTTTACAAAAAAAAAAAAAAGATGATAAGAACAAGAAGAAAAGAGGAAGGAAGGAAAGAATATTAGGCCCTACCTTCAACACCTTAAATGGTAATTTAAACACAGAAAAGTGTAATTTTGTTTGCTCTAGTGGGCATACACATAACAATGTCCAGGCCTGAGGCCTGCCTGGAGGAGGCTTATGGGGAAGGGTTGGTTTATGGAGTCTCATCGTGACACACTTGCGCCTTAGCGATGAGCCCTGCCCAGTGTCCACGTCTGAAGGACAGTTGGGAAATTCATCCTGCTGAGTCAGGATGGCCTTCATTCCACGAGCTGCTGGGCAGAGTAGGGGGCCAGACGACCCTCAGCCAATGCTCCTTGGAATTTCCCTGGAAATGCTGAATGATACCTTGGGAAGAAAACTTTGTGGGCAATGTGGCTACGACTTAGTTACCACCCAGATAACAGGTGCTCATCAGCCCTGGGTGACCCCAAAGCCCTAGGGTGGAATTACTCACACAGCAAAGCAGAGAGGAGTGCAGTGTTTACAAACTGAGTGCATTTAGTTACTAAGAATGTGATTTCGTGGCCCTGCTCTCCACAGCCCTGCTGCTGAAAGCAGAAAATATCTGAAACTGGGTGATTTGTAAGAAGAGTGGTTTATTTAGCTCATGGCTTGGAGGACCAGGGTCTAGAAGCTGCATCTGGTGGGGATCTTCTTGCAGGTCGATCATATGGAGAGTATAGTCAGGAGCTTCCACAGTCTCTGTGTCTCTGTCCTGGTCTCATTCCCTCTTCTCTTAAACCCACCAAGAGCCAGTCATGAGACCCTGCCCTAAATACCTTAATCTAATCTTTTTTCCCACAGCCCCACCTTTCAACATCATACTTGGCTTAGGTTTTCACCCAACTCTTTATTTTTTGGGAAATTCATCCTGCTGAGTCAGGATGGCCTTCATTCCACGAGCTGCTGGGCAGAGTAGGGGGCCAGACGACCCTCAGCCAATGCTCCTTGGAATTTCCCTGGAAATGCTGAATGATACCTTGGGAAGAAAACTTTGTGGGCAATGTGGCTACGACTTAGTTACCACCCAGATAACAGGTGCTCATCAGCCCTGGGTGACCCCAAAGCCCTAGGGTGGAATTACTCACACAGCAAAGCAGAGAGGAGTGCAGTGTTTACAAACTGAGTGCATTTAGTTACTAAGAATGTGATTTCGTGGCCCTGCTCTCCACAGCCCTGCTGCTGAAAGCAGAAAATATCTGAAACTGGGTGATTTGTAAGAAGAGTGGTTTATTTAGCTCATGGCTTGGAGGACCAGGGTCTAGAAGCTGCATCTGGTGGGGATCTTCTTGCAGGTCGATCATATGGAGAGTATAGTCAGGAGCTTCCACAGTCTCTGTGTCTCTGTCCTGGTCTCATTCCCTCTTCTCTTAAACCCACCAAGAGCCAGTCATGAGACCCTGCCCTAAATACCTTAATCTAATCTTTTTTCCCACAGCCCCACCTTTCAACATCATACTTGGCTTAGGTTTTCACCCACAACTCTTTATTTTTTGAAAAAAAAAAAAAATTGATATACTATTTTTTTCCTGAAGAGTCTGAGTGATGTAACCTGAATTATCAATTTAAGACAAGATGTTATGATGTCATGATCATTAACAAATGATATGTTTGATAATGATAAGCTATACCTCTCCCCAGCCTAAACTGGTGACAAAGAGTTGGACAATTTAAATTTTCTACCTCTGGAGGGTTCTTATCTACATGCATATTTTATGCAATTTCTTGACTTGCAGGACAGATTTTTCTAAACTTGGGGCTGCCTTGGGCTTTGGAACAAGGGTAAGTGGTTAAAGCTCATTGAGTGCCTTAGAGCAAGTTCCGTTGCCAGGGTCATCTCCATGGCACAGCAGTAATGTACTACTCTGAACGAGCCAGATCTCACGTGGAGACCATGGTTGGAATCCCTGGCCAGGGGACTGTGTGTAAATGCCCAAGATCTAACAGACTGCAGGACCGGAAGGAGGGGATTGCGTTGGGACCAGACCCTGTGGAGGGCACTCATCTCTCTCCCGCACTCTCAGTCACCTGTCACATGTGCATGCATAAGCTTTATCGTGAACAAAGGAAGAATACAGTACAATAATAACAGAAGTTGAGTTGCAAGACTGCTAGCTTTAGGTTCCTGAAGAACGAATGCACTAGGGCTAATGCAGCAATAGCTATTGTCTCTCCTGTGATCTCAAGCCTTGTGTGGAGGCGGAGCCAGCCACAGGTGTTAGGAGAGGCCTGACTGTCATCACAGGTAGGTGGGCAAGGCAATTAGCCACTGCAAAATCATTAGTGTATGGTGGCGGGTCCAGTTTGCCTTAAACAGCTGGCCATCGGGGAGAAGGGCAGCAGCGGGGCAGGCTGGCTGGCTGGGTGGAGGCAGGTGGGGGTGTCCGTGGAATTTCACAGTCCCCCTGGCAAGCATCATTTGAGCCATTAGACTGAACTCATCCATCTTGATGTTATTTCTCTCAGCAAGCAGTAACCTCAGCTTTCCATGGCTTGTGGTTTCTGTGAGCCAGGGATGAATTCCCTCACTCTGAGCGAAGGTGTCCAATTGGAAACTAGGGAAGAAAAAAAAGAAAGAATTTAGCCCATAAAGGCGTTTCATCACTAGGGAGTGACCGAAACTGGGAAGTATCCCATGGATAAAGGTCACTTCGGACTTTCCCGTGAGCCAGAGGAGCAATGAGTCAGTCAGTCAGACATTCTTAAAACCAGCGCTTATTGAGCGCCAACTGTGTGCCAGGCTATGTACTCGACGTCTCAGGTCCGGATTCTTGTTTCTGAGGAGTTCATGTGTGAGCGAGAGGAAGCAAAGTGTAAACCGTTAGATTTAATCAGCTGCATTACAAATATTCAATGGCTTGGCTTACAAAACAACAGCAATTTCATGTGATCCAACCGGTACTATTTTTTTCCATTTTTTTCCCCCAGATTATTATTATTATTATTATTATTATTTCAAACAGGTACCATTATGCCTTAAGTGTGACATGGTATGGAAACACAGAGGAGTGATCAATTGAAATGTTGGATAGCTGTCAAAAAGCATTTACTGAGGAGATGACATTCAGCTTTGGCCTTAAAAAGGGAATAAGATTTTTCAAAATATTTTAAAAGCCGTGTTGACAAGGAAGGAAATTGCATTTATTGCATGAATCTTTATTGTGCTTGGCTATGTGCAGGGGGTGAACTAGGCTTGAAGTACGATGTGCAGCCTGTCCATGGTCCCTGTCTTCTTGGAATTTACATCCTGCAGAGGGAAGTGGACCCTACCAAGTAAATAGCCAGTGAACTATTCAGCTGCAATTCTTAGAGGTGCTCCCAAGAAGGAAAGCCTGCAACAAGAGAATGTATCTTGGGCCTAACTGGGTCTGTGGGGCCAGGATAGAGTTTGTGGAGGTCTTCAGGATAAGGTGGAATTAACCAGGACCAGTTAGGGTTGTAGAGTATTCAAGACAGAGAGATTGCCATGGGCAGAGGCCCTGCAGCAGGCCGAGGGAGTGGGAGTTTGCCTTTTTAGAAAGAAAGGTCAGTAGTTCGAGAAGTATGACTACCTCTGATGCGATCACATTTCCAGGGGCTCTGGCACTTTCTAGGAGAGCCGGATTCTCACACGTAACCAGATCACCAATTAAGGAACTTGGGCGAAGGAAGGCGTTTCCTTGAGGAGTCGCTAATCGTAAAATGGTTAAATATTGGGCCGTAGGGAAGTCCTGACACGTTTTTACACAGAAAAAAAGAAACATACGTACGTCATGACTTCCCCGACAGCCCAACAGATCACAACTCATAGTACCAGCAGCCTTCCACGCAGGTGTCCAGGGTGGGTATTTCCCAATGCCTAGGCTGGAGGTCGCTTTAATTGCCTGTTTTCTGATCCCTCTTCAAGTGAACGTTCTTTTCTTTGACTTAGCTCAACTCAGCACTGGAAAACGTTTTCAGGAGCACTCTGGTCATCCTGCTGCTGTGGTCTGATCATGTGACTAGCCCGCCTGCGTTCTGCCCCTCATCGCCTTCCTCTCCCTGTAAGCTAATACTAATCCTAGTTTCTTCTCAGGGCTCCAGGGGGTGATCATTGGCCTCCCAAAACCCCCAGAAAAATTCAGTGTGTTAGACTCAGGGCCGCAAGCAGAGCACGGTCTTGACAGTCTGTGATGTCTTGGAAGGAAGCAGTGCCACAGGTGTGGTAGCCTTCCTCGGGTCTTAGGACATGGGTTGGTAACTATAGAGCTGGTCTTGGTATTCACAAGTAGCAGTAGTCTATTGATTCACAGCCTCATATCTTCCCGCAACGAATATTCCCTGGGGTAAGTCTCTCGGATGTTTTAACCTAGACAGTACTGTTTATCAGTGAAGCAGGAAAGTATTTTGGTCCCAGAATTACTTAGCACAAGAGCAAGATGTTACATTGGTGTCAGTTTTTACAGGTCACCCAGCTAAAGGGGATGCATACATCTGTATGAAAGAAAAATTAAGAAAAGTAAAATTGAATATAAATGAAAGCAAAGTCTGTAATTAAAGATGTATGTATTTTTCAATCGTTCAAGACTTTTCAGCCTCTATCAATTTCTGCTGCTTCTCCTTAGGCCTCAAACCCAGAAAGCCCTAGAGGAAATAAGCCAACGCCTTTGGGAGTTTTTACCTGGACACTTATCAGAGTGAGCCGCAGTTGTAGGGTAAGGGCACTTTCTGTCTCCCACTTCAGACCCCTACGGGCCAGCCTGCTGTTGGGGGCATGACCAGAGGCCACTTAGAAAGGAAGTGTTCAGGATCCATTCAGTTGAGGTCAAAGCAGAGGCAGGCCTGAGTTGCCAGGGAAAATGAAGACAGATATGGACAGGTGAAGATGGAGTAGCTGGGAGCTGATGCCTCCTGAGCGTCTCTGTGCCTCTTTCATCAGCTCTTCTTTGCCTCTTCTTCATGCCCTGGCACCTGCAGCATTCACTGACAGGTTAAATGTCATCTCCTCAGAAATGAGGCGATTACTCTCCATGGACAATGGACACGAGCCTTTCAAGTTGCGGGAGGTTATCCTCCACACTTGGGCTCTGATTATGAGATCTTTAATTAAAACAAAATTCATGGATTGACTATGTCTTCTCCCCCCCTCCCCAAATGTCATATGTTAGAATGTGGTAAGCCATAGTAATAGGGTTTAGAGGATGGAGACTTATTTCTGCTATGGTGTTGACAGGTGGGGCCTTTAGAAGGTGCTCAATCAGAGTGGGGTCCCCAGGACTGAATGCTAGTGGGTTTATAAGGAGAGAGAATGATGCAGAGATTGGACGTAGACACACACTCTGACCTCAACCTGTGATGTCCTCCACCATGTTTCCCACCAGCAGGAAGACCTGCACCAGATATGGCCCGTGACTTTGGCCCTCTAAACCAAGAGCTAAATAAGCTGTATTCTTTTTTTTTTTTTTTTTAAAGAGAGATTTTTGCTATAGGGCACGTGCACTTGCCGGAGAGACAGAAAATAAGAAATTCACCCCCAGGGATTTAGCCACACTGTAATCCCTTCTCCTTCATTCTCCTCTTGGGATTTTGGGCACGCACATACATGCACCTGGCTTGAGTTTTAAGCCATTGGGTCTGGGACTCGAACCACAGTTGACCATATGGAAGTCCAGCAATGTAACCATTGTACTATTCTTCTGGTCCCTAAACCAATATTCTTATACCCAGTTTGGGTATTTAGCAACAGAGAACAGAGTAAAATAGATCAATTGGTTCATTTATTCACCTAACAAATATTTTGAACATGCTAAGTGGCCAGCTAGGGCCCAGCAATACAGAGGTGAGCAGCTCCTGCCTATGAGGCCTGTGGCTGAGAGGCTACAGAGTAATCAGTAGACACTGACACTGTGGCTTAAAGAATTCACAAGAAAGAAGTAGTGCAGCTGGTAAGAACTCATTGGAACAGCATTCGATACAGGCTTAGGAGCCAATTGTAATGGGGTGTTAAGAGACAAGTCTAGGGACCAGCAGTTGGCATAATGGCTATGTCACTGGACTCCCACATAGTCGACCGCGGTTCGAGTCCCGGACCCAGTGGCTTAAACTCATGCTGGGCACGTGTGCGTTCCCAGGTCAGAGTGTATGTCTCTTAGGGGAAAATGGAGGAGAAGGGATTGCAGTGTGCCATTCCCCCGGGGGTGATTTCTTGCTTTGTCTCTCTGTCTTTCCAGCACGTACACCCTATAGCAAAAATCCTCCAAAAAAAAAAAAAAAAAAGAGTTAAGTCTAAGCTGTGATTGGAAGGCAAAGCAATTAGGGATAGAAGGTGTGTACAAAGACCACAGCCCTGAAAAAAATAGCGTGTTAGGAACTGTCTATACATTGCTACACATTGTCTATACATTGCTATGTGACCCCACAAGAGCTATTCCATCTGGAGCTTTGAATAACAGCCTACCTTCTCAGACTGGTCTCCATTCAATAATAGATGAACAACTAGAGAAATACTTTGCTCATTTACCTATTAAGATAATTTGTAAATATTTGATATTATTAAATGTCTCACATTATAAACTGACATGTAAACTGACATTTAAAATTTATTATGAAGCACCAACGCTTCTTTAACAGTTGGGAATTTTACATATAATTTTCATCTTGTGTTCCCGTTCCACTTCCCTAACATTGATTCCAATATTATTATGTTCTGGCTTAAAAGTACCTTTTTGATCATTGTATCGTATGTTTCTGCAACAGAAAAAAAAAATATATATATGGTTGTCAGAAAAGTCAGGATGTATTTTTTTCTATGCAAAAATGCACTCTGACTTTTCTGACAACCCAATATGTGTGTGTGTGTGTATATATACATACATATATACACATATATACATATATACACATGTATATATACACACACACATGAGTTTAAATTTGTTCTCAAAGTTTTCTGAAGCCATGAGACTCAGTATTTAAAAAAATTCTCCATGGAGATTTATTATTACAGATAGAAGTAACTACATAATTGATGGATATAACCTAAATATATTACCAACTTTCAAAATTACTATCAATTAAAGCAAAAGATTTACTAAAATGAATATTTTAGTATGACTTAGTTCTTGTTCATGTATCTTTAAGATATTATAATTATATATGGATTATTATTTATTGGTAAAATGAGACAGGGTTTGATACCAATTTCATGGATTTTTTTATTGTCGTAGATGAAAGTTTTGAGAAATCTTATACTCGCTCATGCAAGGGAACTGCATAAAGTTTGTGGAAAGTGAAATTACAGTACTAGTTTATTCTGATGCAAAAATGTAAATATCCATGCACAGATTTTGATAATATGTGCTCTTCGTGACGGTTTTGAAGATTCCCGCATATAAATGAATGGACAGAAATGGAAGGCGTTTTGGATATCAATGTCATCTGATGCTTTGACCTCCATCTAAGTCGTTCAGCAAGATGAACAACACAGTCATCTAGAATCAAAAGGCCTTGCCGTTACTTTGATGAAAGCCCACACTGACGCTGACGACCCTGCAGAGTTCGTTTCCCCCTCACTGAGCTGCAGTCACAGCTTGGGGGAACTACACCAGAAAGGCGTTCACAATGCTAATTAGGAAGACAGTTGATATCCATGTTCCATGTTTGGCTCTCATTTTGGCCTCTTGTTTACCCAGATATATTGGAAAAGCTTTGGAAAGAGGAAATATCCATTTGCATTGCCTTTCCATTCAATGTTTTGCTATAGAGTCTGATGTGCTTTAATAAACATTTGTCAACGTTTCTCATTTGCAGATTCCTCTTGTCATGGATAACACGTGCCACACGTGAGTAGGAAGTTCGTGCAGGTCAATCAGCCAAGTCAGCCATAAGTGGCCTTTGTCTGAGCTGACCGTCACCTAGATAAAGCCTGGCACCTATTTTTGTTTAAATTAATTACTTTTTTGCATGTGTGAGAGAGACAGAGGAATAGGTACCTTGACAGGGTCTTGTCATGTGCGATCCTTCTCCCAGCCTTCTAGCCAGCAGGACCTGGGACCCAAACCCGGGGCCTTCCCCCATGCTCCAGTTTGAGCAGGTGTACCCTTCTCCCACTGCAGCTGGGCCAACCTCCAGTATTTCTAAAGACACTTCCCTCCTGCCTCTGACGGATCAATCCTTCAGGAGAGATGCATTCCAGAACTGCCTGTGCGGGGCTTGGAGATTTCACAGCAGAATCCATGAGCCTCCCAAAATTCAGGGGGATCAAGAGGCAGGCAGGTTTCTCATAAAGGGAAAGAAAGTTGACTGGGGCAAACAAACAAACAAACAAAAAGAGTTGGGAGACATGGCCTACTGAAACAGGTATATTCTTAGCCAGAAAGAATGCACATTGAAGGGGCCAGACGGTGGTGGTGTGTGGGGATCCTGGGTTCCTGTCCTGGGGCTACCTTGCACATATGGTGCAGACGGGCCCCTGATCTAGGCCGGCTGAGGATGATGGATTGTGGTGTGAAGGCTCTCTTGGGGTGTCTCTCTCTCTCTGGCTCTCTCTCATGGAAGGAAGGAAGGAAGAAAGAAATCTCTTAAGAAGTACACATTTAAGTTGAGTTCCTTCCAGGAAAGATACAGATGGATCAAGATGGCAGAACTGGAGAAGAGCAGGAAAATGAATAGTTGGTGAATTTAGGAATCGAGACAACACTAAACGTAAGTGATCTGAAAACTGTCAATGCCGGAACAGGCCCTGGAAAAATGTTTGTGTACTCCTATTTAAAGATTAACTTAAAAACAACTCTTATCTGTAAATGTAAACTAGTCACTGAACACTTCATTTATTCAGTATTTAAAAGGCAAGGTTTTTTCTTTTTTTATTCCCTAAAGACGGCAGGATTCTTTCTTTTAAGGAAGACAGGACAGGACCCTATGTCTGCAAAGCAGCACACTTGGCCTGGAGAGTGGTCTGAGGTCATTTCCCCACTGCCACCTTCACCAAGACAATTGTGGAGTCTCCTGACAGCCTTCTGACAGGGAACATGGCCTCAGGGTCAGTCCTTTGGGGAGTGAGTAAGGTTAATTGAGCTTCAAGCTGTCTCCATGACAACAAAACAAATGGTGTATTTTATAGACTCCTAGTGTTGCTACAGCTGAAAGCATTTCAACCTGTCCAACGTTTATTTTATAGGTATAAAAACTGAAGCCAGAGAGATGGGGGTTGCCATCCCCACATTTCCTAGGACATGAGTGTGCAGAACTGGAGCTGAGTCAAAGCTCCTGATCTCCCAAACCAGGGTTCCCCTGCATAGAGGAAGCCTCGTTCGGCATCACGAGGAGAAAACAAAGGGGGCGATTGACCATGTTTTTCACATTTCACTTAGTCCCTGTGTCTTTTAGACATGGTTGTGATTTATGCATCTGGAGAGCCAGATGGTCTTATTCCTCTCGAGGATTTTCAAAGGAACCACAGCTAGAGCTGATTGGAAGCGTTTCTCTTGATGACATTTATAAGTTCAAGTTTTCCATACCTCGATCATTCTTCATGTACCCTCTGGGTCCTCAGGATTCCTACGACTTGGGCTGGACGGAAGTCTAAAATGTTTCCCATAATTGCAGGTGCTTCAGAATAGAAACCCTGAGAAGAGTCATTTTCATCTTGGAGGCTTTTCTCATTTAAGTAAGATTTAACTGCTCCTTCTACACTTTGCACCTGCTGCAAATTCCAGAGGATCGGAGCAGGCCAACCATGACCAACTCCCAATTCAAGTCTCTGGTCAGCTGTGCTTCACTCAGATGTGAAAGCGCCTTCCATGATTCTGGGAGAGGCCAATGTAAACACTGTCGTCTCGGTTCGCTTGGGCTGGTATCACAAAATATCCTAGACTGGGTAATTTATAAACAGCATACATTGCTTGCTCATAGTTCTGGAGCCTGGAAAGGTCAAGGTCAAGCTGCTGGTGGGTTCAGTGTCTGGTGAGGATCTGGTGTCTGCTTCCAAGGTGGTGCCTCATTGCTGCGTCCACATAGGGTGGAAGACAGAAGAGCAGAAGGACTTCTAAGTTCCTCCGGCCCTCTTGTAAGGTTGCTCATCCCATCCTTGAGGGTGTCACCCTCATGACTTTATCACCTCCTAAAGGCTGTTCCTCATGACACTATCACACTGGGAATTCCGTTCCAGCATGGATTTGGGAGGAGACACAAACACACACACACTGGCACCTGTGCTGAAGGGACTTCAGAGATGGGACAAACCACCTCTCCTGTTCAGATATCATCACCTTCCCGTTCCTCTGTCTGAGATGTGTCTGCAAAGTCAGCATTATGACACATCTGAAATTGAGCTTCCAGCAGGACGCAGATGAATCGGGATGGCAGAGCACGAGGGAAGCAGAGAAATAAATAGCTGGCAAATTTAGGAATCAAGTTCATCAGTGTAACTAGAACCAGTTCTAACATCCATATTAGCAGTCTCATTTCCTGAATCCACTGGGCAATTATCTCTCACTTTAGAAATGCCTATAATAAACCGTTTAACAAACTCAAGTCACTTTGCAAAAAAATAAGAATCCAAATGACTATGAAACTTAATTGTCCAGAATTAGGATGGGAAGAGATTTTTAGACAGCATCTGAAGCAGATGATACACAGGCCTCAGAATTGTGATGAAGATGAAACGTGATTCGCTTAGCTAGATCCTTGCCTCTGTGTACCATTATTATTTCACCAGATACAGGTTGACCATTTCATAAATGAAGACTCTGAAGCCTGGAGAGACTGACCTACTCATGGTTAGAAAGCTGCCAGTGAGGACCAGAGATCAGTGTACTCTAGACCAAGGCCCAATATAGAATGCTTTTCTCTTTCTATGTCCCAGTATCCAGGAAGTTTAAATCAACACATTTTAACTCAACTACTCCAGCTCCAGGAAATGCTGAGGGAGATGAGACTTTCTAAAAGACATCCGGTACATTTCAACATGGACTGTTATTCTGCCTTTCAAGGCTTTGCTAATCTGATATCAAAATGTGGAGTGCTTGAAAATTCCTATTTTTGTCATAGAAAATAAATATATTTTATTACGGAACATAAAATTTGTTTTATATGTTTACCAGTCCTTTGTATTTTTATTCTATTAATTTTCTCATTATGTACATTGACTATGTTTCTGTTGGGTTTTCTCTACTTTTCCTATGCATTTGGAAGAGATCTTTTAATATTGTGAGTATTCACCTGGAGGGAGAATGGTTTAGTCTGGCTCCCTCACTTCCTATCTCATCATGTGTGAAGGCCACAGGATAAAAAACTTATATTATTAGCTGTACTGCAGTTGTGCTCTTGTTATGTAGTTATGACTGCTGTTTTACACCATTGCACACAATGTTCATGTGCGTGTTTGACAGTTTGGTTTTGGCAATGAGCTACTTTTTGTCTACAGTCCCTTTAAGGGAAAGGGGGTCAGCTAGCTAGCTAGCCCTGCTCTGCTCGGACTGAGTGCTACTAGCTCAGCCCTCGTGGCCTTGGTGTGGTTCAGCCTTGGATCAGCTCAGCTCAGCTCTGTGCTGTGAGCTTTGAGAGAGAGGAAGCTCTCTGCAAGTGCTCTTCACGCATGTTACAAGCTCCAGGCAGGAGGAAGCACCTTGTCAGAGCTACTAGAGCTCTGTGAGCACACTCTGAACTCAGCCAATAAATAAAGTGACATTGGTGTCTCATGTCTTTTCCTGACTCCCTGCGTCTCTGTTTTACCCAACCTTCAGAGAAGGAAATAACCTCACAAAATACCACCCCTCAATTACTTAACAAATACAAATATGGGGATTCTGTTGTGTGCCAGGTACAGTGGATATTTCTGGCCTATACCAGAAATCAATGTGGCAAATGAAATACTTGTGATCCTTGACTTCATGTAGGAAGTGACAGGCATGCAAATAAATAAGACATACCTCACTATAAAGTGTGGTTTATTTACTCATTTAACACATTGTCAAATGTCTGCTAAGTGGTGGCACAAGACTCGGAGTTCTTGTCATTCAGTAGTTCACAAGATGTTTGTGACTGATTTTCTGTGGTGATATGGGAGTTTAATAGCTGTAACCAACTCGGAGAATCCAAGGCGTCTTCTCTGATAATGTTATGTTTAGGCCAAGAAATGAAAGATGAGAGTTCCTGTACCAGGAAAGAGCATAGACTATTTAAGGAATGGGAGGAAGGCCAGCATGGCTGCAGCATAGTAATGAAAAGAAGAAAGTGGGCTGAGAGAAGGGGCCATGGGGAAATTCTAAGCAGGTGAGTGACATAATCTGATTTATAATCTTTATAATACTAACTTCTAAAAAGAGAATGGATTATTAAGAACCAGCGTGCATATAAAGAGAAGAATTAGGAAGCATTTGAAATAGTCCAGGTGAGTAATATTGGGTCTCATGGGAGAAGACATGATTTTTTTTTTTTTTTGAGAGGTTTTTGCTACAGGGCGCGTGCACTCGCCAGAGAGAGAGAGACAGAAAGCAAGAAATCACCCCCAGGGGGGGATGGCCACGCCACAATCCCTTCTCCTCAATTCTCCTCACAGGGTCTTGGGCATGCATGCACACACGCCCAGCGTGAGTTTAAGCCACCGGGTCCGGGACTTGAACTGCAGTGGACTACGTGGGAGTCCAGCGATATGGCCATTATGCTAACTGCTGGTCCCCTGAGTATATTTCTAAAAACACATTCATTGTGAAGCGGCACCCAGCTACCGTGGCTTCTCATGACCACTTCCTCCATGTACATAAACCTAACTTGGTATGTACCTATGTTGGCTTCTGAAATGCCATCCTCGCTTAAACATCAGAATGTTTTCTTACAAGTAACAGCTATGAGAACCAAAGCATGAATGCCATAGAATATTCTGAATTGTTCTCTACAATTGGTGGTACTTTTCAGAGAGCCACCGTCTTGTGGTAATGACCCCAGACCAGTAAATGCTCAGCCCAGCCCACCTGCTGGGAGTGGAATGCTAAGTGAGGGTCTTCCGTTGGCCTACATCCTCCATCTCATGGTGGTGAGCAGGCGGTGTGACATCCGGAGGGCATGGGTGCCATCTTGACCTCAGTCTGCCTCGATGTGATGTAGCCACAGGTGGTTTGGGAAAAGGGTCGTCCTGGTCTTTGGAGCCCCTTGGTCTGAGAACTGACCTGGTGTGGCCCATAGCTGTCACCATGCCAGCAGTCCTGGAGCTCTGCCTGCTTCTCTTATTTTCATCTGTGAGGAAAACACAAATCACAGTTTAAGCAATAATTTCTGGTCACAGGACCAGACGACTCATGATAGCAATGACATGGCAGTTAGGGTGAGCAGGAGGCTCTAGGTGTGGCATGATGTGGCCTCCCAAGGCCATTCCATCCATTCCCCTCTCTACTGTCCCGACTTCCACAGAGAGAATGTGATTAGAAATAAGCACAGCATTTTAAAGTGACAGCTTTTTAAGCAGAGACTCTCTGAGTCTTATTGGTTAGGCTTTAAAGGAAGGATTTATGTTCATATGAATTGTGCAGAAAGGAATTTTAATAACACAGAGGCAGAGTGAGACCATGTAGGCCGGAATCGTAAGTCAGAGACAAAAAGCTTTTCCAGGAGAGATTAGCGCACTGCAAACGCCCTGCCGTGAGAAAGCGCGTCCCCATGCTGCATTCTCTGTGGGCACGCTCCCAGGTGTTCGCTCTCCGTCGGTGAAGAGCCCGTTGCTTTCCCCAGCTTGATGATAACCGAGAGGCCATCTGCTCTGTGCCGAACTTTGCTGGATTTCCAAACTGGTTACGTAGAACAGGGTTTCTCAACATCAGCCTCACACTAGTCCCCTTTCAGACTGGATTATTTCTGTTATCGGGACAGGGATGGGCTCATCCTGGGCACTGAGGGAGGCAGTGTGGCATCCTGGCCTCTGCCTTACAATACCACCAGGATCTCTCCCAGTCTTGACAGCAGCACATGTGTCCAGATGTTGCCGCATGATCCCAGTCGAGAACCGCTGATGCAGAGGAGTGGCAGCTTTTCCTGCACTGTTGCCCAGCAATGAAGTTAGCTCTTTGGGGAGATGTGGAGGGGCAGATGACGGCATCCCCAACAATGCCAGTTTCCAGCAGCTAGTGGGACTCCTCTGAGCCTGCCCTGAGTAGGTGATTCCAGTCTGGTGGGAGGGGTGAAGGCTCCGTGGCTCGGGCAGTGAAAGCCCCTCTTTTGTTGTGGAAGAGAACTCTCTGTGTGCTGCGGTGCAAGTATGGGGGACGTGCCTTCTGCGTAAAAATGTGACGTTACCCCAAGAGCTCTGGACAGGGACGGAACCTCAAAAACAAACAAGCCATAAAACCTCCCGGCTCTTCTGGCATAGCCAGGGCTTGCTCTACATTGGAAATGTTCCTGTGGTCAGTAACATCTGAATGCTTGGATGAGGTCACCCTGGGGTTGCCATGGAGACACGTTTTCCAGTGGCGCCTGCATCATGAAACTGCAGAGTTGCTTTGCATCTGCGGCCCACCGCCTGCGTGTTGAGGAGGGGTGTCGTGCACAATAGGGCACACCCTGAAAGAGAAAACGCTGTCGCAAAAGCAAGGCTCCCCAAGCCCTTTCCATCAGCATATCCTGAGGATTCCTTTGCACCTAAGGAGACCCATGTGGGAACAGGAGTGCTTCCTCGGGGCATCATGGGGGCTGTCCGGCTCCTAGGAGCCATCTGCTGGGAATTTGTACCTGAGGAACTGCCCTGCATTCTGGGTTCACGAAAGTGGAGACATTCTGGGCCCAGAGTGGCTAGAAGATACTTCTGAAGGGAATACTTGGCTGCTTTAACGGTGGCTGACTCTGCTGGAATGAGAAGCCTCTTGAGCTGCCATGGCACACACCCCCCCGCCCCCCGTCCCAGATACACCAATCATGGTAGCACTCTGCACCGATGTCCCTTACAAGGGGCAGTACCTCAGGTGGCCCAGGATAGATGCCTACACAGTTTTCGGTGAAACTTGGGCTCTCGAAGGATGAACTCATGTCAGGAGAGGCTGGAATCAGCCTTCCACCAGGAATGGCTCATGGTTGATGTATCTGTTTCGAATAAGCCAAGTTTTATAGTCTGTCAGTGGGTTGACGGCAAAGTTGTAAAAGTTGATCTCATAAAAGGGAAACAAGAGTGGTTGACACATCACATTGTATCTGTCATTCTGTGTTCTGACAGCTGGGTTGGCCCTCATCTATGGCAAAAGAGGTGACATAGAAGCAGAATAATCAGATTTAAATTGGAATGGGGGATTTATCCAACCTATAGGAGCGGAGACTGTTGTGACTTCTGGTTTTAGGGAAATTTCCCTGTGTCACTGCAGAGAGGCACTTGGAAAACTTCCCCCCATGGAAATAGTGTCAAATGGAACGGCTTCTGGCTTCTTTAGTAACCAGAGTGAGAACTGATCCAATACTTGAAAGAAATAATCACCGAAGAAATAGACTCACTGTTTTCTGAAGCTCTCAGGATTTCACTAAATGGCGGGATTTGTTTGCAAATCTAATGGCTCAGTTTCCACTTCATGCTACATCTAGCTCCTTGCCTTTGGACCTTCTACCCACCAGAATCATGAGCCAAATAAACCTTCAATCTTTATAAATTGCCCAGTCACAGGTATCTCTGTTTCATAATTTAATAATGGACGAAGGCACGCCTATAGTATTTCATCAGAATCTTTCATTAAGCCTGCCACTTTCTACATTTTCTCATGCTCGTTTGTGGAAATACCTAGCTCCCATGGGGGACTAGATTACTTCAGGCATGAATTAATGCTTGATGCATTTTTGTGTCTCTCCCGGTCTCCACTCTCGCAGCACCTAATTCAACTCCAGCAGGGAGTAAGCCTTCCCGACGTTGAGGAGTGACTCGGTGGATCGGAGACAACGTGGACAGTGAGAACACAGATCTGAAGTTTCCTGGGTTGAAGTCTAGGATCTGATACTTGCTGCATCTTCCTGGGCACATTACTAAATCATTTCATTTTGCCTTCGTTTCCTCATCTATAAAAAGGGCTTAACAGCACCCTCTGCATCACAGAACTGCTGCAGGGACCACAGGAGCCGATGCACATTATTTATTCCATCTAGATAAATAAGAGGCTCCAGCTGCCGCTGCCCGTTGCCCCCTGGCATGCAGAGGGACAGGCAGTCTCTCACTCTCCACTTCTACCCAGTGTCATCTTGTGCTTCATCTACCAAGCAGCAGAATCGAACTGGCAACCAAGTAACCTAACAACCCAGCAAGAGAGAGATGGCTGGACTCTTCGGGGCTCTTCCCTTACTGTGGAGTAATAAGAAAATGAAAGGAAGGCTTTCAGGGGGTTGTTGGTAAAAGCTTGGCCTTGGAGTTATTAGGACCAAGCACTGTGTGTTTGCTCTCACTTACTACCTGGGTGACCCCTGACTCGCTAAGTCTCCATTTCTTCCTGTGTAAAATAGGGGTGACAATGTCTACTTCACAGGATTGGTTTGGGTATACGTGTGCACAGCGCAGTAAAACACAGCCCTCCGTACTCCTCCTTCCCCTCCACCTGAGAGTTCCAAAAATGTACATCTCTGCTGCAGGGGTCCTGGCCATGTGGTCTGGGCTGAAGGAGACACTAGGGTCAGGGATCCCTGCCAAAGGCCCTGCTGGAAACTCGGCTACATTTAGGGCTGCCTGGAAATACGTCCATCTCCTGGGACCTTGGTTTTGCATTGGCTGTTGAGCTCTGCGTCCGTACATGTGGCCATTTGCACAACGATAAAACAGGGTTGTGGTTCATGACTGCATGTCCTCCATCCTGGGCTTGCCCTGGCTGCGGACGTGCCCTGGGCCGCCCAGGGTGCCAGCCGGAACGTGAGAGTGGTGCTGGAGAGCGGGACTGCAGCAGATGCTGGCTAGCTTTCTAAATACCTTCCAAATCTGCCTGGCTACAGCCACCACCCTAGTCCATACTCCTGTCACTTCTTGCCTTGACAACAGCATTTGTCTCTCATCTTGAGACACATTCAGAAAAGCAGAGCTGCAAGGACTTCATGCTGGTCACTTACGGAGGAGAGATCCCAGGAGTCAGAAGTGAGGGACAAGTGGGTGAAAGGAGGGGAAAACAATGCAGGGTGTGTAATGGAGGTCACTGCTGTGGGCACCAGGACCCACCTGGGACATCCCGAGGCGTGTGTAGAAGGCTGCTCATCATCATCATCCGGTGCATGCCCATCTGTCCCGTTGGGTCCCATTCTCCTTGGCCAAGGGTCGCTCCTGAAAGCATGGACTTCCCACACGCCAGACTGCTCCTGTTCCTGCGTGAGCTGAGCCTGCTGGCATGGTGTGGTTGGAATTCCTGGACAAGGATGCCCTTGAGGCTGGGGCAGTAGTATGAGGCAGAGTGTGGCCCAGATGGCAGTGTCTGCCATGATGGCTGGGCTCACAGACGAGGCTGCTCAGGCATGGGCATGGCACGAGGGTTCCAGACAGCATCCTGCCATGGCCGGCTCCTCGCTCTTCTCTACACAAGAGGTATCGTAATCGTTTCTCCAAAATGTAATATAGTTCTGTCACAAATACTCTCTCAACTGTCAAGACTGGAATCGGCTCTGTGGCTGAAGGTTGCGATCTCAGCACGGCCTGGGAGCCCCCACATACCTCAGACCAGCTCTGCCCACTCTGCCTGCTCTTCTCCTCCCACCTTGCACCCCATTTTCTGCAACTGGAAACACTACATGCTTGTCATTTCAGCAAGTGGTGTGCCCACACTGACGTGGGCCCCTGCACATGTGGCTCCTCCTTTTATTAGGGAGGTCTGTGTGCCCTTCACCTCAGCCCAAACACCCCTTCTACAGAGGCGTCTCTAACCCCATCCGAGGATGGGCCAGGATCTCTTGTCAGCCTTTTGGGGACCCATACTCTCTCCCTTTAGACACAGGGAACTGGGCTGAGTATGTGCCTGGTTGGGGGGACAGTAGGCTGGGAGAATGACTGACTCGTCACCTCTGGGATCTTGGGGCATGTATACCGTGTTCTTGTGTTAGCTGCTAAGAACAGTGGGTGATTCAAAGAAACCGAGTGAATGGGACTAGTGCAGATGTCTCCTTGGAGGCTGCACTCCTGGGGCTGCCTGGGGAAGTCCTCCCTCTTAGAGCCTTTCTCTCCTTCCCCCTCATCCCTTCACTGTCAGGCTGGCCTCTCGCTTTCCTTCGGGCATGCACCATTCTCTTCCTGAGACTATATGTGTTCGGGAGAACTTACCGTCCTGCTTCGTTGAGTGCATGCGTCGCCCTCTGTGTAAGATTCGCGCTCCACCACCTCTGAGGGGCTGGTGCTGGCGAGGGCCGCGGGGCCCTGTAGGGCAGCAGCTGAGGGTCAGCCACGAGGGCCTCTCAAAGCAGATGTACCCGCTTCGGCCAGCTAACAAACGGACCACAGAACTTAAGCAATGAATTTGACTCTTAAGCTCTCTGGCAAGTAGAACCTTAAAA
>NW_006159777.1:2203182-2241727 GCF_000334495.1 Tupaia belangeri chinensis | reverse complement strand
TGGGGGAGGTGGAAGTGGGGGTGGGATGGGGGCAGTACTCTGATTTGGGAAAATTATATCCAGGAGTGTGTCTGAGTTTCACGGGTTCAGGAAGACCTGCCGATTTTGACCTTTCTTTCCAATGTTTCAGCCCGGATCACTCATCCTCCTCCTTCTGCACGTACTCTTGCTTTAAGCTCGCCCCGTGAGATGTCCCGTTCTTTATTCCCCCTCTCCTGCCGCTCCCTCTGCCTTGGCGTGGCCCTCTCTTCCATCCTCAATTCCCTTGTTTCTTTCTCCACCTTTTTCTCTCCATTCTCTTTTCTCCCTACCATTGTTAATGCTCTCTGTCTCTTCACCATTTTTCCTGCTTCTTTGGGTCTCCCCATCCATTCGTAAAAATTCATTTTACTTATTTATTTGTTTTTGGAGAGGTTTTCACTATAGAGTGCATGCGCTCGCCAGACAGACAGACAGAGAGACAGAAAGCTAGAAATCAACCCCCGGGGGGATGGCCATGCCGCAATCCCTTCTCCTCTGTTCTCCTCTCGGGATCTTGGGCACGCACGCACACGCGCCCGGCTTGAGTTTTAAGCCACCAGGTCCGGGACGCGAACTGTGGTCGACTACGTGGGAGTCCAGCGACATAGCCATTACGCTAACTGCTAGTCCCACATTTTATTTATTTATTAAGTAAGAGACAAATACATCTACAGAGAGAGAGAGAGAAAGGGAAAGAAACGACACCTCAGTAGGATCTCATACCACGATCCACTGCAGCCTCAGTCAACCCTGGATCATGGCACGTGTGTCCCACAGACAGCGAGGCCTCTGCAGGCAAACCTGCACCTTCCCACATGTATCCGCCTTGCAGAGTGTCGTCTCGTACCTTCGGGCCACCATCCAGCCCTGCCTACCCTTTCCACACACCTTCTACATACTCCTATGCTAGGTTTCCCCAGCTGGAGGACTTGCTTCCATCATTTTGAAAGACTTGGAAGAGATCAGAGAACTCCCCTGTCCCTAGACAGCCCCAAGTTCCTTTCCCAAGGGCTTTGGAATAGTTCAGCTCCCAGTTATCTCCCTACCTGCCTGTGCTCTGGCCACAGGGACCCCTAATGAGAGCTTCCAGGGTAGCTTTCTTGAGCTATTAAGGGAGGGGAGGTGTCCGTCAAATTCAACTTTCCTACCCTCCTGTGCAAGGCTCACAGGTACCTGCTGGGCATGCCCAGAGCCCACAGCCAATCCCACAGCAGGCTCTCAGGCGGGGCGGGCTTAGAGCAAGTGCTTTGACAGCTGCTGCTCTCCGGGGCCCAAGGCTGATGGGGCCCCTCCCAAAGAGGTCAGCTTCCACAGTGTCTCCTGGAAGAGAATCCACTCGTGTCTGCCTGAACATGTCTTTGGCAGCAACAGAGCACAAAGATCTTTTTAAGGAGGCCATCCCCTGTCTGCCAGAACCCTGGAGCAGGTTAACGTTTGAGTGTGGTTTATCTGCAGAGGGGGAAGGGCAGCCTTATTTAATGTGTGTAAGATAGACTGAGCTCTGAGACTTGCAGTTCTGAGACTTGACCTCTTTTCACTGAGAAGGGAGGGATTAAAAGTTAAATGCCCACTCCCCTTACAGACCCATTGCGCCTCCTGCTGTCCAGCTCACAGGCCCCAGGGCTGGAGGCCTTCCACCTTGTGACTAAGCACTCTCCTGAAGATGGGCTCAGCCCAGGCTGCCTGGTCCCTGCTGGTGGCAGAAACTCTGTCCCTGCAGCTGGGATGATGAGTGCAGCGAATTTGAACACTGTGCTGCTGCGAAACACTGAGTGACTTCATTTTTAAAACTACAACCCCTTGTTTTTAACTTGTGTTCTTTTCCCATGCGATGTGATGTGTGTGTGCGCGCGCACGCGTGTGTACTGGAAAAAATGTTTCCAAGGCTCTCTCCTGCCTTAGTCTTTGGAAAACCATTCCGGGCGCCTTTCTACGCCAGCGTGAGGCCCTAGGCACTCAGTGCACAGTGCCCACTGCCCTGCAGACCGGCACATGCACAACTTCAGAGCTCCCGGAAGCCCAGTGTGTCCTTGTCCTTGGTTTATGCCCCCCCCAGAAGGTCCTCCAAGGTCTTGTTACTCGCCTTTGTCAGTCTGAAGAGGCAGGAATAAATGCCCAAGCGTGAGTGTGTGTCATGACGAGAATTGTACAAGGCGCCTTCAGAAGGTTCATGAAAAATGGAGTTAAAGTTCAAGTACTTAGGCGACCAGCGGATGGCATAGCGGTTATGTGTCTGGAGTCTGGCCCCCGTGGCTTGAAAATCATGCTGTGCACATGTGTGTGCATGCCTAAGATCCTGGGAAGAGAATGGAGAAGAAGGGATTGTGGTGTGGCCATCCCCCTGGGGGTTGGGAGAATTTCTCACTTTCCCTTTCACTGTGTTTCTCTGACTCTCTGTCCCTCCAGGGAGTGCATGCACCCTAAGGCAAAAAAACAAACAAACAAACAAACAAAAAACTCTGAAAAAAAATGTATGAGTACTTTAACAGCCATGCACAGGTTTTTCATGGTGTGTGTTTCCCACAAACTTCCCTGAGTCTCCTTGTTTCACCTGGCTCTCTGGGAAAAGACATGGATCAGAGGGGAGGCTGAAATCACTCGGATACTGGCTGTCCTCCAAGTCTCTCAGCCATGGCCGTGGTGGTGGGGCGAGCGGCAGTGAGCCTGGCGTCCAGAGCTCCAACCCTGCCTGCTTCTCCTGGGGTCAGGGGAACCTGTTTGTGACCACTCAGAACCACCCCTGAGCCCCTCCCTGTGCACTAAGGGTGCGCATCTCGGGTAGCCAGGGCCCATGGATCGGATCTTTGACCTTCCTGGGCAGCGAGAGAGGTGGGTCAGGTGGGAGCCCCTGGCTGTCACAGCAGGGGTTTGGGGGCAGTGCTCATCTCCAGGCCTCCTCACAGACTAGATTCAGCTCCTTCCCCTGGCACTTGCCAGAGCCAAGCATTCCCAAATCGTAGGCCTTTGCTATGCTGTGAATATGTCCCCCAGAAACTCACGTGTCGGGACTTGATCAGTGAGAATGTAATTCCTTCATGGCGTCCCAGGGTGAGGCTAGTGGGCAGTGATTGGCTCCTGGTGACGATCACGGAGGCAGTAGTCTCGGGAGTGATTAATGATGTATTCCCAGTGAGTTCTAGCACCCGTGAAAAGGGGTTCATTCTCAAGAAAGTTCGGTGTTACGAAAGAGATGGTCAGCAGCAGCTCGCACTCTGTCGGCCATGCTGTCGGGCCTAGGGCTTTGGACTTTCCAGCCACCAGAACTGTGAGTTTGTAAATAAGCTTCTGTCTTCATTGGAAAACCACACAGGTGTGGGAATTCCTGTTAGCAATGCAAACATGGACAAGGCATCCTTCCCTTGTGAGGGGCAGGACAGAGCACTCCAGAGAAGGGAGGTGTAGGGACAATGGCTGTCACATGCTTGCTACTCTGGAAGCCTGCACTGGGGGTTTCAGGGGTTCACGTTATTACAGCCTTGTCTGGGTGCCAGCTAGCTTCCCTGTTGGCATAAACTTGAATTCCTTGCAGGGTCACAAAGCCAAGCTTAACTGCAGGAGAGGGGTGTCCTCACTGTCCTGTGCTTTGTCATACCCCTGTTCTCACGAATATTATGCTCCAAATTGCTAAGAAAAGACTGTGTATGTTTCCCGAGCAACACGCCCTCTCTGTCTCAGAGCTGAGGGGCTGTGACATAGCTGTGAAGGGCCATGCCCTTAGATCTCGGAGACACAGGTGCCCACCATGGCAAAGGAAAGACCTGGCCCTTTCTCGAGACTCTTGGTGACTCTAGAGCTACAGCAATCAATGGGACGAGTGGATCATTCTTCCCAGTTCTTGTCTCCAGCACACAGCTGCTTTGAGACCCAGCTGTCGGGCAGCTTCCTGTGGTCGTGTCCACTAGCTCTCGTCAGCAGCGCAGTGCTCCAGAAGGAGTGCCGTCCCTCCTTGCCTTCTCTGTGCGTCTCCAACCCACAGATGGCAAGGCTCCTTCTGGCCTGTGTGACGCAACCATGGTTGGAGCCTTCGCACTCCAGCTCTTAATGAAATCCTCTGTGACTTTGCTCATTTATAACACTCTGTCAAAGCCCCTTGGGGTCTCAGAGCTTTTAGTTTCAATACCAAATGCCAAGCACCACCTCCCAAACCACAGGTGAGTGTAGTCAGGAAGCCTTGAAACGGCAAGTGACCTATTTGCAGGTAGGCGGCTGAGGGGGACTTGCTTGTTGGGTGGAACAGAGTGGGCTCCAGGGTGCGGCGTGTCCGTTGCTCTGCTATTTGACCTGGTTCACATCTGGCTGGGGGCTGGAGCCCAGGCAGAGGGCCCAGCTCAGCTGTGTCCTCTGGCCTCCACACAAGCTCTTTGTCATGAAGCTTGGCAAGGGGAAGCAAGTCCTCTCTTGCTCCAGGGCAGTGGTCAGGAAAGGGAGGAGCTCTGGCTGGCCCATCTGGGAGAGTAGGTGAGGGATTTTTGAAGTGGGAGAGGACAGGGCTGGTCTGGCTCCAGAAGTAAAGTTCAAAAACTCGCTGGTATGTATAGAGGTTAAGGAATTCAGCTCAAGGGCCAGCTGGTGGCATGCTGGTTAAGGTGGCTGGACCTCACGTGGCCAGCTGAACGGTTCGAGTCCCAGACCAGTAGCTTGCAAAGCATACTGGGCACATGTGCGTATATACCCAAAATCCAAGAAGAGAATAGAGAAGACGAGATTGTGGCCTGGCTGTCCCTCCTGGGGAGTGATTTCTTACTCTCTGTCTTTCTCTGGTGAGCACACATGATCTAGAGCAAAAAACAAAAACAAAGCCGCTCAGGGCAGGAGACATGCTCGGACCAGTGCAGGGCCTTCCTCCCTATTGAGGGGCACATGTGTTCCTCATATAACCCAGCACAGTACTTCGGGCACCGAGCATGGACTCGGATGCCGTGTGCTCAGGCACTGAGTTCCAGTCCCCGCTCTGCCATGACCTGTGACTGGGCAAGTTTCCCTGTGTCTCGGTGTGCTCGCCTGTAACTGGGGGTGTAACAGAACCCGCTGACTGAACTGTCACGAGGCAGGACTCGCAGCAGTGAGGACAGTGTCTGGTACACATACTGTAATTATCAGGCACAAGCAGGGATTGACTGGCGTTCAGAAGGAATTACCATGTGGGTGGCGCAGTGTTTCGTTTTGAGCCCTTTTTCTGCAGTGCTTAACTATACCATGGTACTTATCACTTATGTTGCATGCTGGGGAGTTGTGGTTTTGTTGGTTTGTTTTTTGAGTAGAGCTTTTTGCTATAGGGCACGTGTGGTTGCCAAAGAGACAGAGAGAAACGGAGATACAGAAAGTGAGAAGTCACCCCCTAGGAGGGATGACCACACTGTAGTCCCTCCTCATGTTCCTCTCAGGATTTGGGGCACTCATGCACACACACCCAGTGTGAGCATTAAGTCACCAGGTCCGGGACTCCACTGTGGTTGACTCCAACAGCGACGTAACCATTATGCCATCTGCTGCTTCCTCTGTCGAGGAGCTTTAAAATGATTTAAATCACATTGTCAAGACAGTTCAGAAGGAACTAGCTCACGCTCTGGAAACTCTGACCTCGAGGCAGTGAGCTCGGACCAGCCACGCACCGCCCCGTGTTCCTCATAAAGTCTGAGCTGGAGGGCCAAACGGCAGGTCTTTGCATGGATGGAGCTCAGCTGCAGGCGTTGCTGGGTCAGGCCGCTCAGCCCCACCCACCGGCTCCTCTTGTGATCAGAGGCTGGCACGTGTTGATGGTTTTCGGGGCCAGGGCAGCACCTGGGCCTACAGACCAGCATGTCGGCTCCGTGGGGATTGCATTTGCTGTCGGTCTTGCTGGCCCTGGTGCTCTGGCCATCTGAGGGAGCTGGCTGTAGATGACAGGAAGTTGGAGGCCATGTCACAGGTCAGGTATCCAGGGAAGTACCTCAAGGTGGCCTCCCTGGGTGTCATGGGAGGGTGGGGATGCCATGACAGAAAAGCCTGCTCTCAGCGTGGGCCATGGCTGAGTCCTCTTTCCCCAAAGCACCCGCCAGCACAAACCATGGCAGAGCGGAGCGGCCAGGCTTCTCCCCACGTGCACCGACGCACAGCCCCTGGCCAAGTCCCTGACTTCCTCTGCTGCCTGTGGAATGGAGCAGGGCGCTCACCGGCCCAGCTGTGAGGAATCATCCTGAGGATGAAAACAATTAAGCTGGGCAAGAAGCCCACCACTAAACCCCTCCCACCTCACACCCTCATTCATTGTTCCCCTCATCCCTTTCCTGTCCACACAGAGTGGCTGGGCACATCCACTAGCTGTGCGCTGCTCCAAGGGCACCCGCTCAACACTGGACATCTGGAGAGCCCAGGAGCCTCTCCCCCGGGAAGGCCAGGCTGGATCCGCTGGAGCCCCGGCCGTCTGTACAGTATTGCCCAGCAGAGTGGTTCCTGGATGTGCCCTCCCTGCGCTCTGGGGAGTGGACCTCTTGGCACTAAGGTAACAGATGTGGAAACAGGCATGGTTAAGGCAGGCTGGGAGCGTCTATCCCACCAGGTGGGCCCCCTTTGGCTCTGCAGTGAGGGAACTTAGCATCCAAGTATGTCCCTTAGACAACTCAGGCCCTGCTTCCTGGGCAGAGTTAGCTGAGGAGCTGGAGCTAGAGAGACCCTGCGTCTGGACTCCAGCCTGGAGTCAGCCCAGGGAGGACTGCAGTGGTCACCGGGTTTTAGAGATCCACGCTGCTCCCGAGCTCAGGACTGTTCCCCCACCCAGCCCTGTTTCTCAGCACGGCTGTATCTCTGCATTTAGGGCCGGGCCTTGCATGCAGTGGCCTCTCAGAAGACACCCACCTCCCTCTACAGCACTGGGGCCCCCAGAACCCTTTCTGGTCTAGATTCAATGATGGCTGGGGCCTGGGCAGACATGCCACTGTCATCATGCCCTGTACCTCCCTCCCTCCTCCATCCTAGTTCCGTCTTGCCCTAGGTGTCCAGGTCTTAGGCTAAGGAAATACATCTCGGAGGTGGATGATTTTAGGCATCAACAAGGACTGAGAAGACCTTTTTTGTGGAGAGGGCCTCTATGGGAACTTCCAAGGGCACAGAAAATGTTTGTGAGCCCCAGCTCCTGCCCACTCTGCCACAACATCCCCTTGTTATCCCTGTAGCACCGGAAAAGTGACTCAACAGGGATGCTGGGGAGCTCAGAAAAATAGCCCAAAGTGCATTTCTTCTCAGCATATCACCTTACCTCTACCCCCGGGCCCCACCCTGGCAGTGAGGGTGGCCACCCCGCCCACCTTCACAGCTGCCTGGGTGTGGCTGGCAGGGGGAGACTGCCCTGGGAGAACAGATGATTTCAATTTAAGGCAGCATTTGGGGAGAATACTGTTCCACTGGCTCGTTTTTCTCAGTCCTCCCCCTCCCTGGTGAAATTTGATTCAATCAGTGGTGGATGAGAAAGGCCTGTTTCCATAACAACTCTACTGTGAGAGAGAAAAATCAGCAACACAGAGCAGGCTAGGTTTCTATCTGGAAGACTGCATTTGTCTGGGTAAAGACGTGAAAACCTAGTGAACACTGAGACAGACTTTGGACCAGCAGATTCCCTAGTGGTCAACCAGTTGTTCCATGATGGGACTTCAGCTCTCAGGCTCTAGAGAAGACAGGGAGTGTGGGGCAGCACCAGAGATGTTTATGCCCAGAGACACACACCTGCTCATTGCCTGGTTCTCATTAAACCAGCCCAATCTCTCTGGGCCCTAGGCCTACTGGCCTGTGTTTATTTTTATGGCTGATGTAACCCAACTAGACTGATGAGTCTGGATCTTTTTCCTTCTCGTATGGTGTTTCCTGTTTAGTTGAATGTGTTCAATATTTTTGTGCATGTTCATTTCCCACCTGATGTTGCCAAAGAGGATGGTGGTCACTACATCATCTTCCAAGGCCAGTGCTTAGGACCTCAGGGACCCAGCTCTGTAGATAGTAAATAATGCCTGGGTATAGCTCACAGTCAAAGTTTCAGTCCAAAGGCAGGAATCGTAGGGGAAAATTAAGGGTTTCAGTTGAATCTCTGCACACTCTGGAGCTGCAGAGGTCGAGCTTCTGAGGAGAAATTACTGGTTGGACTCAGTGTCCCAGCCTATGGCCAGAATGAAGTGCTTGGAAAAGGTACTTCTGGAAGCTTGTTGCTTTGATAATTTCCAAGTCTGGCTTGGGGATTTGGGATAAGGTGACCCTAGCGTTTCTCTGAGGTCCTCCTCATTCTGGTTTCCTTGGATATCCACATACCAGCCCAGCCCTGGACCTGGCCAGAATTAATGGCCCTGGGTTTGGAAAAGTCCCCAAAAGTGATCTCCTCCATGGATTTTGCCCTTCACTCAAAACTCCACTGGGCCCTTCTGAAGCAGATTGAATCCATATGTTTCTGATTCATTTACACTTAACTCATCAAAATGTTCCCCTTTTAAAATGAGCAATTTGTTGTCTCAAGATGCATTTTCAGCTTTGTTTATAAGCATTTCCTTCCCCCTTAGAAACAACTTAGGATGTCTGGTCAAGGCATGTGTTGGGAGGGGGTCAGTGGTGAGGCTTCAGCTCTAAGCCTTCCTTTGGTTCACAAAATGAAATGCAATGTTTCTGCACAGTGCTTGGTTTTAGAGTCAAAAGATTCCCTTTTTTGCTCTGAGCACGAGATTGGGAGCAAATAATCCACATCTCTTCCCCCAGGTTGGAAACTCAGTGAAGGCTGTTTCTGTGAGTAGCAAAGTGACCTTGGGGGAAAAAAAAATATATCTATATATAATCTCTTGGGATTTTTTTTCCTTCTGTAAAACGGCGATGATGATACTCATTATCTCATAGGCCTGTTGTAGCAATAATATATTTGAAGTTGGTGTAGATGTATATTGGCTTGAGTCATAGAGTTAGCCAAAGTTCCTCTGATAGGTCTAAGCCTATGCATTATTCTAGCCTTTCCTTCATGTGCCATCCCTTCAATCAGTTTAATTCATCCTTCAAGGTTCAGCTTAAACATCACTTATTCTAAGAGCTTCCCTACCTACTGGCCTTGATCTCCATCCCTATACACCCATAAACATCTCTGTGTCCATGCAACAGCTTGTGCATGTCTCTACTCTGAGGCTCGTCTTTTGCTAGCTCTTTGTTTACATAATACTGTGTTCTTTATGAAACTGGCATCTCCTTGAGAGCAGAAAAATGATATTTATCTTGGTACTTCCAAAGCCCTGGACAGAGTCTGATACATAGAGGTGCTCAACAGTAGCTCGACATGAAGGAAAAAAGGACAGCAATTATTTTTTGATTAATGATGAAACCAATTAACTCCATTTGGCTTTATAAGAAAATGAAACTGAGTGGGAAATGATTAGTAAGATTTTTCTTTCTTCTTTGAGCATTTAGTGAATGTAAACTAGAGTGGACTCTCCAAAACCCAGAAGCAGCAACACACATCTTCACTAACCATATTGGATTTTTGTCTCTCTCACTCAACTTTTTGAGACAAAACTAGGGGTGCTCAATGCATAGGTTCAGCTGTGGTGACATATCAATGTCCCACAGTAAATTATTTTAAAGAATTATTTATTATCTTTTCAATTTTGACCAAAGGGAGACAAAGAGAGGCAGAGAGTGAGAGAGCAAGTCGCCAGGTCTAAGACTTGAACCGTGGCCGGTCATGTGGAAGTCGAGAGCCCTCCCCTCCCCCGTAAAACTCTAAGATATTTCTCTTTAAGGTTTATCAGGTGTTATGGGAAAGAGGAGAGTCCTTTCCCATTTTATGGAGGATTTTAGAATTGACACTGAATCTCTCCTAGCTCTCTCAATCCATATCCTATGAGCATAGGCTTGAGAAAACAAAAAGTCTGTGTAGATTCAACATTCAGAGTCGTTGGATGCTGGATATGTGGGAAGTCAGGTGGGTCTGTACCAGACAGTGCAGGTCCTGGGGTAACAAAGAGGCGTTGGAAAAGGCCACGGCCTTTGAAGATATGCTGCAGACAGAGGATTAGCATGCACAGCTAATGCATGATGAAGAACGCAGTGATCGCTGAAACTAAGTATGGGAACACAGAAGGGATCCTGTGACCAGTGTAACGTGGAAAGGCTTCATGGAGGCAGAGACAGAAACATCTGGCCTGAACTTTAAAATAGAGCTAGGACTTGACAGGGAGTGATGGGGAAAGCTTCCAGAGAAAGAGCAACAACCTGAGCATAGTTCCTATGCACAACGTATTTTATGGATGTTTAACAGACCATGTGTATACATAGTTCCTGCAGGGAACCAAGTGAGAATTAGGGCCACATGGATAGGCTTGAGCTCGAAGTGAAGGAATTTGTTCTCTAACAGGAATCAGTATTTTTGATCATAAAATGACTTTATCAAGACTATGACATAGAGAAATAACTCAGGCAATAATGTGATAATAGTAGTTACCTTTATCAAATACCTGCTCTGTGCAGTCAATTCTAACTGATTTACATGAATGAATTTGTTTTATTGTCATTTCAGTCCACGAAGTAGGCCACCCGCCATTTTTCAAGTGAGTAAAACGAGGCACAGTAAGGCAATGTGACCTGCCCAAGTCCAAACTACTGGAAGTAAATCGAATCGCGTTTCAGCCTTGATTTACGGCATCAGAACTCAGGCTCTTAACACTCCATTCTCTCACAGGAAAGAAGCAGGCAACTCTGAAGCTATTTCAGTACCCAGTGAGAAGTTCTGAGGAAGCAGGGATTTAGGAGCAGGAAGGAGAGAGAGACAACTGTCCCAGATTTGCAGTGAAGTCGGGGACGGGGAAGGAGAGAACAGAGCCAGAGAAGAGTTTGTGGCTTGGGATTTGAACCACAAAAGACACAGCGAAGTTTTATGAGGAAGGTGAAGAGTTCAGTTTTGGACATGTGGAACATGACACTCATGTGAAAATATTCTGTAAGCTGTCAGAAATGTGGACTGGAAAAAGTTTGGGGTTACAGATGTGAATATGGAGGGGGTTGTAGAAGCCAGAGTAGGTTATACTATCAGGAAAACATGTTTTTGAAGTCCTGGAACATCAACTGCGAGCCATTATCACTTTTCTTTTCTAGTTACTTAAGATATGAAGTTAGGTTGTTGATTTGAGATCTTTTTTCTTTTTAAATGTTTATGTTCACAGCTATAAATTTTCCTCTCAACACTGCTTTCACTGCATCCCACAAATTTTGGTATGCAGTATTTTCATCTTCTCAAGATACTTTTCTGATTTCCATTGTGATTTTTTCCTTTGACCCTTATAGCTGTTTAAGAGTATGATATTCAGTTTCCATGTATTAGTGAATTTTCCAGTTTGTCTTCTGTTGGTTTATAGTTTTATTTCACTATGGCTGGGAAAGATACTTTGTATAATTTCAATCTTCTAAAGTTGGCTAAAACTTGTTTTGTGGCTTAAGATAGGCCTGTCTTGGAGAATGCTCCATGTGCGCCTGATGAAACGTGTGCTCTGCTGCTGTTGGATGGAGTGCTCTGTATACGTTTCTTAGACCCAGTTGGTTTGTTGTGAAGTTCAGGTCTTTATTTTCGAATTAATCCTTTATCTGATTGTTTTCTTGATTATTGAAAGTAGGGTACTGAAATCCTGTACTATTACTGTAGAGTTGTCTGTTTCGCCCTTCAAGTCTATCAATGTTTACTTCATGTATTTTGAAGTTCTGTTATCTGGTGCCTTATGGTTGTATTTGTTATATCTTCTTTGTAAACTGACCCTTTTGCAATATATAATATCGTTCTTTGTCTCTTGTATAGGTTTTTACTTAATGTATATTTGTCTGGTATTATTATGAGCACCTCAGTTCTGTTCTGGTTTCCATCTACATAGAATATCTTTTTACCATCCTTCGTTTCCAACCTTTGTGCATCCTTAGATTTAATGTGAGTCTCCCGTACGTAGGATATAGGTAGATCATATTTTTAAAGCAATTTTAAAAAACATTATTACCCATTTTTCCAATCTGTGAAATTTTTTGGAGGGAGTTTTAACTATTTACTTTAAAAGTAGTAATAGGAATGGACTTTCTTATGTTGTTTTATTATTTGTTTTCTTTATGTGTTATAGCTTTTTTGTTCATTTCTTTTATTACTATCATAATTTGTACTTAGTATTTTTTGATTTTTTTTTTTTGGTGTGGTGATTTTTTTTTTTTTGAGAGGTTTTTGCTATAGAGCGCGTGCGCTCACCAGAAAGACAGAGAGAGAGAGGGAGACAGAAAGCGAGAAATCACCCACTGCAGGAATGGCCATGCCACAATCCCTTCTCCTCCATTCTGCTCTCGGGATCTTGGGCATGCACACACATGTGCCTGGTGTGAGTTTGAGCCACCGGGTCTAGGACTCGAACAGCGGTTGGCTACATGGGAGTCCAGTGACATAGCCATTACGCTAACTGCTGGTCCCTGGTAATATATTTTGACTCTCTTCTCATTTACTTTTATGTAGATTTTATACATATTTTCTTTGTGTTTACCATGGAGATTGTATATAACATCCTAAAATTACAGCATTCTATTTTGAATTGATATCAACTTAATTTTAACTGCATACTGAAACTGTATTCTTTTATAATTCTCACCTCCTGCTTTATGTTACTAAGGTCACAACTTATATATTATATACTTATTAACATAAGTTTATGGTTATTTTTACGCATTTGTCTTTTTAAATAATGTGGAAAATAAAAATACTGACTTTTATATCTGTCCATAAATTTACCTTCACTGGAAATCCTTTTATCTTTACACAGCTTTGATTTATTTTATAGCATGTATTAATTTCAACCTGAAGGACTCATGTCAGCATTTCTTATAGAGCAGGACTAGTGATAATGAATCTCTTCAGTTTCTGTTTATCTGAGGATGTCTTAAATTGTCCTTTATTTTTAAACAACTGTTTTGAAAAATATAGTTATATATTTTTTAGCTCTTTAAATATATCATCCCGTTGACTTCTGGTCTCCAAGGTTTCTGATTATAAATTGCCTGATAGTCTTTTTTTTCTTTTATTTTTTTTATTATCATCATAATCTTTATATTACATTGGATTACATATAACTTTACAGTGTATTACAATGCTTTTTCAAAAGGGAATGCCATGCATGTCAGTGAATACAGAGACATTAATCTCCCCACCTCAACATTCAATATCTTTTCTATGCTTTCCCCAATCATTATTATTATTATTCTAATTATTTTTTTAAAACAGTCAATCACTATTTCTCATTTTGCTTGTAAAAAGACTTTGCCCATCATGAAATACTTCTCAGACCAATCCAGTTGAGAATACTATACATGTCATCATCAACAGGTAATAAGCCATATCTGTCTCTCACTTATCTAATGTCCTGCCGCTCTATTGTTCTCTTGCTATCTTTCTCTATCCTCTTCCCTTCACCCCCCCATTCCACACTGTCCTATTCTCATTAAGTACCGTCACTGCTTTTACGTCCTCCAATTCCTGATAGTCTTATGAAAAATCCCTCATAAGTGACAAGTTATTTTTCTCTCGCTGCTTTCAAAATTCTCTTTGTCTTTCAACAGTTTGACTATAATAGGTATTTGTGATTTTATCTTACTTGAAGTTCATCTTCTTGGATTTGTAATTCTTCATGGCTTTCCCCAAATTTGGGAAGTTTTCAGCCTTTTTTTTTTTTTTCAAGTAAGGACTCTGGCTCTTTTTCTCTTCTCCTCTGAGAATTTCATAAGGCATATATTTGTTCTCTTGAGGATATCTCTCTGTTCATTTCTTTTTGTAATTTACCAGAGGGCATATTTGCTTGCCAGAGAGAGGGAGAGCAAGGAAGAGAAAGAAAGTGAGAAATCACCTCCCATGGAAGATGGCCACATCACAATCCTTTCTCCATTTAACCCTCCTTTTGGTATTTTGGGCATGGATATACATGCATCTGGCATGTTTTTCAAGCCAGTGGGTCCAGGACTCACACCACGCATGTGGGATCTAGCTGTCTTTACCACCATGCCACCAACTAGCCTTCTGTTTACTTTTTTTTTTTTTTAAGGCTTTTTGTTATAGGGTGCGTGTGCTCGCCAGGGGTGCGTGTGCTTGCCAGCAAGAGAGACAGAGAGACAGAAAGTGAGAAATCACCCCCTAAGGGGGATGGCCACACCATAATCCCTTCTCCTCCATCCTCCTCTTGGGATCTTGGGCACGCACGTACATGGGCGCAGCGTGAGTTTAAGCCACTAGGTCTGGGACTTGAACTATGGTAGACTAAATGGGAGTCCAGTGACATAGCCATTACACCAACTACTGATCCTGCCTTCTGTTTATTTTTTAAATTATTTTTTCTTTCTGGTTCTAAGACTTGATAATTCCAAATGTCCTACGTTCAAGGTCACTGATACTTTCTTCTGCCTGTTCAAGTCTGCTGTTGAACTCTTCTAGTTCATTTTTTAATTCAGTTATTATATTTTGAAGCTGTAGCACTTCTAGTTAGTTCATTTTATAATTTTGATCTCTGGATCAATATATATGTATTCTTATTTTGTTCATATGTTATTTCCCTGAGTTCCTATAGGTCTTCACTATGTTCTTTATGTAGATTTAAGACAGTTATTTTAAAGTTTTTGTCTAATGTCTGAAGCTTGTATTTCTTTGGGGATGGCTTCTGCCACTCTATTTTGTTCCTTAATATGGGCCATGTTTTCCTGTCTCTTTGTGTGTCATATAATTATTTTGTTGGGAATTAATCATTGAGGGGAAAAAACCCACTTTTTCCAATCTTTGCAGGCTGGTGTTGTGCCAGGGTGGTTTTCATCTAATAGCCAGGTGTGTTCTGAGCCTTTAATCAGCCCAAATAGAAAGCTTAAAGTTGTGTCAGGTCTCTTCTGAGCCTGTACCTTGCCTGGATATGTGTGACATTTGATTATTCCATATACATCACTGTTTACAAATGTCCGACTCCCCAGAGGCTCACCTCAGTCCTTCCTTAGCCTTAGAGGATGTACTATATGTCTCCATCTGTAATTCCTTGTCCCAGGCAATTGTGGGTCTTAGTCTTCTCCTTTGATTTTTTTTTTTTTTTTTGCTACAGGGCGCGTGCACTCGCCAGAAAGACAGAGAGAGACAGAGAGACAGAAAGAGACAAATCACCCCCCAAGGGGGAATCCCATGCTGCAATCCCTTCTCCTTGGGATCTTGGATATGCAAGCACACGTGCCTGGCGTGATTTTAAGCCACCGGGTCTGAACTTGAACCTCAGTCAACTACATGGGAGTTCAGCAACATAGCCATTATGCTAACTGGTGGTCCCTCCTTGCATTTTTTTTTCAAGTAGTGCTCACTACTTCTGTTCACCTCAGGTGGAGTAGAGACCAGTCTTCAGGTAGCCCCAGGTTAGGCTAGAACATTGGAAATAAGGTCTGCTCTCTTCCTTCCAACACACGGGAAGGGACTGGGAATGGCTCCCTCCTCCAGACAAAGATGGTGGTGGGTTAGGAAGAGGGTAAGGAAACGGAAACAGAAATTCCATGAAATGTCCAGCCATTTGAATCTTGATTTTTCTTGGTTGGGTATTAGCTTGGTTGCTGTAGGCCTTTGACTGTTTCCCCAGGCTCAGACAAGATTACTTTATCCAGCTTCTGTTTCATTCCTTCCCTTCCCTTCCTTTTCTTGTCCTTTCCTGTCCTTTCCTTCCTTTTTTCTTTCTTTACTTTTCTTTATTTTTTTTCTTTCTTTATTCTTTTTTTTTTTTCCTGTCTCTGTGAGAAAACAAGGACTTGGAGCTTCCCGTCTGCCATTTTGCTGATACCACTCTCTCCATTGCCAATTTGTATGATCCCTCCTAGTAGCCAGTGGCTGCTAAATACCCTTGACAGACCAAAAGGAAGGCAGATGAGAGGGCCAAGGCTGTGTCTCCTCCTATGTGTTCAAACAGCTGAATCCCTCCCCTAAGCCGTAGCTATGCTGCTCAGAAATAAGTATGAAGGGTGAGATCATGTACAAGAGGCCTTGGGAAGGCCAATTCTCAGTCTCAACCACAGTTCCAAAACACCAAAGAGCCCTCTCCTGGTCTAACCCTATCCTGGACCTGGAGATTATTTTTGCCATGGGTGACCTCAAAGCATGTCTTGCTCAGGACTGGCAACTCTGAAAACACTATCTTAGCTTGGGTTTTCCTGAAAGCAGAGCCTGGGACAAGACCACTGATGCAAGTGGCTTAGTGGGAAGTGACTCCAGATTACAGAAATGAGAGAAGAGAATGAACTAGAAACAGAAGAAGAAACCCACATTAGATTATTGCCTAATGCTGCCATGAACATTGGGAACTCGACTCTGCTGTATTTTCTAAGAAGCACATAGTCACCAGCCCCTAGGAATTGCCTACAGTAAGGATGGGAAGTCAGAGAATGCATTAATTATTTTTTTTAATGCATTAATTATTAAAGATTGTTTCCTGGGGTTCTTAACTCCACCTCTGACCTGCACATGGTCCTAGGTATAGTGAATTTTTGTCTGTCTCTTACGTAAGACATGCAGCAGATAGGGCCATAGTTGACGCTGCCTTTGCTGAAGCATGTGTGGGAACTTGCATAGCGGTGTTCTATGTGTGCAGATGCTGGTGTGTGTTGAGCAGAGTCAGAGGTACTCACAGCATGGCGGTCATGTTGCAGCCTACAGATGTGGCGTGCCACCAACAGAACTAGGCAGTGTAGATATAAACTCACTTCTCTTTGGCTGTTCCTCTTCTCTCCTTTTACTTTGTCCAGTTTTATTTATTTAAAAGGAATCTGGGTACCAGCAGATGGCATAGCAGTTATGTTGCTGGACTCCCACATGGCTGACCATGGTTCAAGTCCCGGACATGGTGGCTTGAAAATCACTCCGGGTATGTGTGTGTTCATGGCCAAGATCCCAGGAGGAGAATGATTTCTCACTTTCCTTCTCACCGAGGGTGTCTCTCTGTCTCTCTCTTGAGCAAACACGCCCTAGGTCAAAAATCTTTAAAAAACAAGTGATGAAGAATCTGAGCACTGTAGGGTATGGAAGTGGATCCCATGCTTTCCCAAGTACTGCTATTATACAGGCTGTGCCCCTGTTTTCCTAATTGCCTAGAGGGTAGTAACCAGAGATCTATTAATATATCCCAGAGAAAAGTCCTCAGCATGCTCAGACTTTGCAGGGTAACTCTCTGTATGTAAAGGAAGCAGAGTCTGTCTGGCCAATCTGCACTGGTTTGCATTCACTTCTGCACGGGAAATTTAATACAAAGGAGGTGCCCAGCAACCCTGCATGTGACGTGCAGCCATTCATTCTGAGTCTTTCCCCTGAGGACTTCTTTTGGCTGAACAGCAAGCTCTCTGGGTTCTGCACTAGAGAACATCTCTGACATAACAGAACGCCCAGCCAGCTGCTAGGGCTGGAGAGGCTCAGGAGGAACAGCTGTGAGAGATTTGACCTTGGAGAAGAGCAGTGCCAACCCCCACCACTGTAGGCTGGTTTCCATTTGGACTTAGTGCAAATGAAGCATAACAACAATTAGCAGATATACTTGAGGAGGAAGAAATTAAAAATGCATTTCATCTGGGGTGGAGGGAAGGCATTGTATGGATGATAGCACAGAGAACATTTTCTAGAGCTGATAGTGATATAAACCAGTAATTATAGAGTAGAGACTTTCACTTTCAGATTCTGCACTGTTCAAGTAACTTGGTTGACCACAAACATGTCCTGTTTTTCCAGCCCACTCTCCTAGAATACAGAAAGACCCGTAGCTTTTCAGGTGGCTATGAGAGGGAGAGGGGCGAAGAGAAGAAACTCTGTTCTTAGCTGCAGACACTACGGAGAGTCTGAGAGGCTTGCCTTACTTGGAGATGCAGGGGTAAACATCTCAGCCACGCTAAACTGTGAAGAATTGTCAGAACTTGGAGTTTTAAATCTTGGAAGAAGACTTTTGTAAGATCACTCAAAATTCCCTAGAAACTGCTTATATCACTATAATAAAAGGAACAAAAAGATCTATGTGAAAACATTAATCATGGGAGGTTGGAAAGGCAAAGACATTTGTAGCTGTGGACAATTGCAAATAAATTTTGGTTGCCTTCCTTAAGTAACGTCAGCTGTGGGTCTGCTTCCTCAAACCAAGATGAACTATCGGAGAAGAGGGAGGAAAGGTTTATCCGCAGTCTGTGTGTCTACTTAAAGCAACTGTAATCTCTCTCTCTCTCTTTAAGGTTTTTGCCATAGGGTGCATGCATTCACTGGAGAAAGACAGAGAGAGGGAAAGTGAGAAATCAGCTCCCCCACCCCGCCTAGGGATATAGCCACTCTGCTATCCCTTCTCCTCCATTCTCCTCTCAGGATTTGGGGCATGCACTCATGCACATGTGCCTAGTGTGATTTTCAGGCCACAGTGTCCAGGACTTGAACCATGGTTGGCCACGTGGGAATCCAGTGCCTTAATCGTCATGCCTCCTGCTGGCCCAAGGCAGTCATATTCTCTTAGTTTCATGGTCTTCCAATCACTATTGTAGTGTGGAGCTCACATTAATGGCCTAAATAATATTCAGTAAATATTTCAGTGACCTAAAGTCTTTTAAAATGATGTTCAATTTTCCTATTAAATTTGAATTCTGTGACTTTACAAAGCCTTCTTGTTGTGTTTAAAAACAGTTGCTGGGCCCAGCAGGTGGCATGATGGTTAAGGTGCTGGACTGTGGTTTGAGTCTCAGACCTGGCGGCTTGCTTTCTCATTTTCTCTCCTCCCCCCATCCCTTTCTCTCTCTGGTGAGTTCATGTGCTCTATAACAAAAATTAAAATAATAATAATAAATAAAATAAATAATTCAGAACAATACTAAAACGGTTGCTAAGGGAAAGTGACCCAAGACTTGGCTCATGCAGTGAATGTGTGTGCTTTACTGCAAAGCTTAGTGAGTGGAAGGGTGAGCCTGGGTCAGAGCTGACTGTCCGGGTCGACCCTCCACTAGTTGTTAGAACGTGGGAAAAGTGTCTAGCCTGTTCCGAGCTTAGTCTCTTCACTGGCAAGATGTGTATAAGAACTGTGCCTGACCTACGGATTTTGGAGGTTCAGTGAGGTGATACTTACAGACTATCTAGCATTTATTTTTCATAGAGGAAGCAGTCAATGCTACTGGACTTTGGTCACCAACATCCTCCTCTAGGTTTGGGCCACAATCCTGAAAGATACAATCCTGAACACCATAATTCCAAATATTGAAATCCAGAGTGATCAAATTCCCTCAAGTTCAAAATCCCTAACATATAAAATCCTGAAAATCACAATCCCAGAAGATTAAAATCCCACATGTTGAATTCCTGGGAGCTGAAATCTCAAAAACCCCAATCCCCATTTGGGAAGGGAAAAAAAAAAAAAAAACTTACATAAAAACAGTAGTGGGCCAAATAATTCTGGAAATGAATATTCTTTCTCTCTCTTTTTTTAGTTTTTTTCCCCCACTATTTTAAGTTGTCAACATTATATTTTATAATTTGCTATACTCTGTATTTAATCTTTGCATCATTTCTAATACTAGAGATATCTGTGTAAATACTTTGAAAGAGTTCTAATTCATTTCCTACATTTTTTGCAAATTTGTGGAAAGGTGATACTGCAATGTTGGGTTTGGGTATAAGCATTATACACAAAAACACTTCGGTAAATGGGGAGATGTTCTCTTGCACGTCCACATTTGTGAATGATAAGCTTCCTCGAACCTCAGCAATTTGGGTGACTGCATATACCTTGGTGACCTGTCATGGTTTCGCCCAATCTTGCCAAAAGTCAGGTTGTCCATGCTGGTATTTCAGATGGCCATGGTTGTAAAGCTGGGTGCACACAGTCACCAACAGTAATGGCACACCTCTGTGCACCTCAATTTTCGACCTATTTCTTTACAAATACGGTTCACCTGCTCATAACTGTTAACTACACTTGTGCAACTGCTGTTGACATACCTGAGTGTTGATGCTTGTCAGAATATCTGTGTTATTATTACTTCATGGTGTGAAGTGAACTATAAAGTGTTCTTCTGTGTTTTCATGTAGTTCTCAAATCCCTCTTTAAAAATATAAGTAAATGGGGGACCAGCAGGTGGCATGGTTGTTGAGGTGCTGGACACTCCCACATGGCCAACCACGGTTCAAGTCCCGGACCTGGTGGCTTGCTTTCTTTTTCTTTTTATTGGAGAGGTTTTTACTACAGGGCATGTGTACTTGCCAGAAACACAGAGACAGAGAGATAGAAAGCAAGATATCAGCCCCTGGGGGGACGGCCACGCTACAATCCTTTCTCCTCCATTCTCCTCTTGGGATCTTGGGCACGCACGCACACGCGCCCAGTGTGAGTTTAAGCCACTAGGTCAGGGACTTGAAGCACAGTTGACTACATGGGAGTCCAGCAACATAGCCATTACACTAACTGCTGGTCCCGTGGTTTGCTTTCTCACTTTCTCTCTGTCTGTCTGTCTGTGTGTGTGAGTGTGTCTGGTCAAATTAAGATGAATGAATAAATAAAATTAAATAAATAATTCTTTTAAAAATATTAGTAAATGCCCTTTAACATGTTTTAGAATTCTTTTTTCTAGAGTTATAATTTTGGGATTTTAGACTTCAGGGACTTGGGACTTGAGGAATTTTAATCTTTCAGGATTTCAATGTTCAAGATTACAATGTTCGGTATTGTATCTTTTGGAGCTGAGATTGGTACCGCTGCCTCTTAGCATCATCTAGAATGGGTGGATCCCTATGGCCCACCACTAGCTTTTGTAATAAAGTTTTATTGGAACATAGCCACATTCATTTGTTTACATATTTTCTGTGGTAGTATTCCTGCTATGAGGCAGAGTGGAGTAATTGGGACAGAGACCAGATGGCCTGCACAGCCTGCAATATTTACTATCTGGCTCTTTATAGAGAAAGTTTGCTGACCCTTGCTCTAGAAGCAAGAAAATCTGTGGCTGTGTTTATACATATTTTGAGCTTAAATTACCAGGAAGTCATAGATTTGAGTGGAGGAAACTATATGAAGGGTTTGAATAAACCCTTAGCGCAAGAAAAAGGAATGTTTTCCTCCTAGATTTTCAAAACATACTTATAGGCAGAGATGAGCAAATCATAAGAAAGAAAAAGGGATCTTGAACTTGAAGATAAAGAACAGTTAGAATTTTTGTCTTAATAGAAAAGTTGAAAAAGCAAGCAGAGAAATTCCAGAGTCTGGGGAGAGTTATTCCCAAGGATTTTGAGTGTGTAGTAGGTATGGGATTTGTCCCCACTTTTCCCTTTATACCTGTGAGTTAACATGGACAAATACAGGAATTTCCAGGATTTAGTTCTAAAGTTATCTCTTTTTTTCATTCTAAAACTGTCAAAGCAGAGAAAATAATCTTAAAATTTACATGGAAGGAAAGGGTGATTAAAGTTGGTAACAACAGATTGGAAAGAACGTAAACGTTAGATAAGAACCACTCTGGTTGGTCAGCTAGGGGAGGCAGGAAATGAAGAGGACCTGCCCCAGGAGAGGGGTCCACAGGCTCAGGGGGGGACACCAGGCCAGGCGCAACCATGGGACTTAGTGAGCATTAGCATCAAAAGGCTGGCCAGCCTCCGCCCATAAGCACCACCCTGCCCTGGTGCCTGGGAGCCCTGTGAGGAGCACCCATGCCTCCTGGCCCATGGGGCTGGATCAGATGACCTTGTTTCCCACTGGCTGTCCTAAGGAATGATGGACAGCCATGGGTACCCTGGAGTTTGCTCATCTCTTTCCAAATTCCCTACTTTTTTTTTTTTATAATATGTTTTTTATAATATATCATTATCATAATCCACACTGTCCTATTCTCATTAAGTACCTTCACTGTGTTTATGTCCTCCGAATTTTTGCTCTCTATTATAGAGTGCGGATAGTCGGTATATATTGAGTGGATACATACAATATCTTTCTTTCATAGCCTGGCTTACTTCACTCAGCAATAGATCCTCCATATCTGACCATTTTCTATCAAATTCCAGGGTCTTGTTATTTTTTATGGCTGAGTAGTATTCCATAGAGTATATATACCACACTTTTCCAATCCATTCATCAGTTTGTGGACATTTAGGTTGGTTCCATGTCTTGGCAATTGTGAATAATGCTGCAATAAACATGGATGTGCAAGCACTTTTCTGACTGAGCGTTCTCCTGTCTTTTGGGTAAATACCCAGAAGTGGGATTGCTGGATCAAATGGTAGTTCTATTTGTAGATCTTTGAGGAACCTCCATATTGTTCTCCACAGTGGTTGAACTAGTTTACATTCCCACCAACAGTGTAGGAGGGTTCCCTTTTCACCACATCCCCGCCAACACTTATCACTTTTTATATTCTTAATCTTTGCCATTCTGACAGGGGTTAGGTGGTATCTCATTGTGGTTTTTATCTGCATTTCCCTTATGATGAGGGATGTCGAGCATTTCCTCATATGCTTTTTGGCTGTTCGTATGTCTTCCTTAGAGAGACTTTTGTTCAGCTCACTTTCCCATCTTTTAATCGGGTTAATCATTTTTTTTCGCATAAGGCACTTGAGTTCCCTATGTATTCTCGTTATCAGTCCCTTGTCTGAGGCATATTTAACAAAAATATTTTCCCATTCTGAGGGTTGTCGGTTCACACTTGTTACTGTGTCCTTTGCTGTGCAGAAACTTCTTAGTCTAATATAGTCCCACTTGTCTATTTTAGGGATTATTGCCTGTGCTTTGGGAGTCTTATTTAAGAAGTCTTTGCCTACTCCAATGTCTCCCAGAGTTTCCCCAGCATTTTCCACAAGTAGTTTTATTGTCTGAGGTCTTAGGTTCAGATCTTTGATCCATTTTGAGTTGACTGTTGTTAATGGTGAAAGATGGGGGTTCAGTTTCATCTTTCTGCAGGTGGATACCCAGTTTTTCCAGCACCATTTACTAAAGAGGTTTTCCTTTTCCCAATGGATTGACTGATATCCTTTGTCAAAGATCAGTTGGCTATAAGCTTTGGGAGTTATTTCTGGGGTCTCTATTCTCTTCCATTGGTCCACATGTCTGTTTTTATGCCAATACCATGCTGTTTTGATGACCACAGCTTTATAGTATATCTTGGGATCAGGGAGTGATATGCCTCCTACTCCATTCTTCTTACGCAGGATTGCTTTTGCAATACGAGGTCTTTTATGGTTCCAGACAAATTCTATAATTGTCTTTTCTAGATCTCTGAAGAATATCTCTGGTATTTTGATTGGAATTGCATTAAACATGTAGATTAATTTGGGTAGAATTGCCATTTTGATTATGTTAATTCTACCAATCCAGGAGCATGGGATGTCCTTCCACTTTTTTATGTCACTTTCAATGTCTTTTTTAAGATTCTCGTAGTTTTCTTTATAAAGGTCTTTGACTTTCTTAGTTAGGTTTATCCCTAGATATCTTATACATCTTGTGGCTATGGTGAAAGGGATTCCTTTCTTCAGCTCTGCTTCATTCAACTTGTTGTTCATAAATAGAAATGCTATAGATTTTTGGATATTGATTTTGTATCCTGCCACCTTACTGTATTCACTTATTACTTCAAGCAGTTTTTTCATGGATACCTTTGGGTCTTCTAAGTATACCATCATGTCATCTGCAAATAAAGATATTTTCAACTCTTCTTTGCCTATTCGAATGCCTTTAATACTGTTCTCTTCTCTGATTGCAATAGCTAAGACTTCCAGTACTATATTAAAGAGCAGTGGAGAAAGTGGGCAGCCTTGCCTAGTACCTGTTTTCAGAGGAAAAGCTTTCAGCTTTTCCCCATTCAGTATAATATTAGCTGTAGGTTTTTCATAGATTGCTTTTATTGTGTTCAGAAATGACCCTTCTATACCAATCTTACTGAGAGTCTTAATCATAAAAGGATGTTGTATTTTATCAAACGCTTTCTCCGCATCAATTGAGATGATCATATGGTTTTTATCTTTCTTTCTGTTAATGTGGTGTATTACATTTATGGTCTTGCGTATATTGAACCACCCTTGCATCCCTGGTATAAAGCCTACCTGGTCGTGATGAATGATCTTTGTTATATGTTGTTGGATACGATTTGCGAGTATCTTGTTGAGAATTTTCGCATCTATATTCATCAATGATATTGGTCTGTAGTTTTCCTTTTTTGTCATATCCTTATCTGTTTTGGGGATGAGGATGATGGAGGCTTCATAAAATGAATTTGGAAGGTTTCCTTCCTTTTGAATCTTTAGAAATAATTTTAGTAAGATAGGGGTTAATTCTTCCTTGAAAGTTTTGTAGAATTCACAAGTGAAGCCATCTGGGCCTGGGCTTTTCTTTGTTGGGAGATTATTAATTACTGATTCAATCTCCTGGCTTGTTATAGGTCTATTCAGATTCTCTATGTCTTCCTGATCCAATCTTGGTAGTTTATATGCATCCAGGAATTTGTCCATCTCCTCCAGGTTATCTTGTTTGTTGGCGTAAAGTCGCTCATAGTATCCTCTAATGATATTATGTATTTCTGCTATGTCCGTGGTAATATTGCCTGTTTCATCACATATTTGATTAATCTGGTTTCTTTCTTTCTTCTTCTTGATCAGTCTAGCCAATGGAGTATCGATCTTGTTGATCTTTTCAAAGAACCAGCTTTTGCTTTCATTTATTTTCTGTATGGTTCGTTTATTTTCTATTTCATTTATTTCTGCTCGAACCTTTATTATTTCTTTTCGCCTGGCATTTTGGGGGTTCGTTTGTTGTTGTTTTTCCAGTTCTCTGAGGCATGATGATAAGTTATCTACTTGCCATCTTTCCATCCTTTTCTTATGTGCACTAATTGCTATGAATTTCCCTCTTATGACTGCTTTTGCTGTGTCCCATAGGTTCTGGACACTTGTGTCCTCATTATCATTTGTTTCCATAAATTTGTTTATTTCAGCCTTAATTTCTTCAGTAGTGAAGAAGTCATTCAGAAGTAGGTTGTTCAGTTTCCATGTGTTCGTGTGTTTTCGGGGTTGTTTCTTGAAATTAATCTTGAGTTTAATTCCATCATGGTCAGAGAAGATGCTGGGTACAGTTTCTATGCCTTTGAATCTGTAAAGGCTTGATTTGTGTCCTAATATATGATCTATCTTTGAAAAGGTTCCATGTCGGGGTGAGAAAAATGTATATGTTGTGGATGTAGGGTGGAAAGTTCTATAGATATCTGTCAAGCCCATTCCATTTATAGTATCATTTAAGTCCTGTATCTCTCTATTTATTTTCTGTCTAGAAGATCTGTCTATAGGAGATAACGGGGTGTTGAGATCTCCAACAATTATAGTATTTTTCCCTATGTCTCCTTTTAGCTCCAGCAGTCTTTCCTTCACATATTTAGGCGCACCTGAGTTGGGTGCGTAGATATTTATAAGGGTTATATCTTCTTGCTGGATTACCCCATCTACTATTATATAATGCCCTTCTTTGTCTCTTCTTACAGTCTTTGTCTTAAAATCTATTTTGTCTGAGATCAATATCGCTACTCCAGCCTTTTTTTGATTTCCATTTGCATGGAATATCTTTTTCCAGCCCTTGACTTTTAGTCTATGTATATCTTTATCCATAAGGTGAGTTTCTTGTAGGCAACAGATAGAGGGTTTCTGTTTTCTTATCCATTCAGCTAGTCTATGTCTCTTAACTGGAGAATTTAATCCATTGACATTCAATGTAATTATCGATATTTCCTTGCCTGATCCTATCATTAAGTGAGCCATTTTCTTAGTTGTTTTTTGTTCTCGTATAACTGTCTCTGGTTTTTTAGTTTTCCTGGTATAGTACTCCCTTCAGAATCTCTTGAAGAGCTGGTCTGGTGTTGGTAAATTCCTTCAAATTTTGTTTATTCGAGAATGTTTTTATCTTTTTTTCCCATATGAAAGATAATTTTGCCGGGTATAGTATTCTTGGTTGAAATTGTTTTTCACTCAACACTTTGACTATGCTTCCCCATTCTTTCCTTTCCTGCATTGTTTCTGCCGAGAGATCTGATGTTAGCCTGATGGGGTGACCTTCGTAAGTAACCTGGCGTTTCCCTCTTGCCAACTTTAGTATCTTGTAAAAATATGGAACGCTTCACGAATTTGTGTGTCATCCTTGCGCAGGGGCCATGCTAATCTTCTCTGTATCATTCCAATTTTAGTATATGTGCTGCCGAAGTGAGCACCAAATTCCCTACTTTTAAGGAGTCAGGAGGTGCATAAACAGAAAGCGGGGCTCTGGGCCACTGTGGGACTGACATGGTATAGACAGCACAGGTGTCAGTGTCTGTCCTTGGCTGGGAGGATTGAAGGTATGATAGGATGTGCCCTATGGTGCAAGGCAGTCATTGGGAGATAATTTAAAAATTGAAATGCCAACTTTTGAGTATTTCTTTTGTCTCTTAGCATGTCTTAAGGTGTGTAATGGCCATCACGTGATGCCTGCGAAGGTTGCTCGCAGAGCAGGTGCTCCAGGCATGGTAGCTGATTGTACGAATCAGGGTTCTCTGGAGAAGCAGAACAAACAGAATAGATATAGGCAGATAAGAGGGTATTTATTATTAGACGGGATTGGCTCACATGATTACAGAGGCAGGAAAGTCTCACAATCTGCTGCCTATGAGCTGGAGAACCTGAGAAGCCAGTGGTGTGAGTCAGTCTTGAGGCTGAAGGCCTGAGGACCCAGTGGAGGTGGGTTGGAAGGTGCTGGTGAAGGTCCATGATCCTGGAGTTCTGGCTTCTGAGGGCAGGAGAAGATGAATGTCCCAGCTCCAGAGGAGAGAGTGAGTTGGCCTTTCCTCTGCCCATCTGTTCTGTCCAGGGCCGCAGTGGACTGGACAGTGTCCGCCCACAGTGGGGAGGCCAGATCTTCCTTACTCAGTCTACTGATGAAAATGCCAGTCTCTTCCAGAGATGTCCTCTCAGATACACCCAGAAATAATGTTTTACAGCAACCCAGGAATCCTGTAGCCCAGTCAGGCTGACATATAAAATTAACCATCACAGTATTATTATGTTAATTGTTTAAACCAAACTGAAAACTTTGTTTTTTTTTACTTTCCAATAAAGATACTCCATTTTTTTTCTTTTTAGAACAAACAAGCAAAATATATTTGATCTGGGGACCAGCAGTTAGCGTAATGGCTATTACACTGAACTCCCATGTAGTTGACCATGGTTCGTGTCCCAGACCCAGTGGCTTAAACTCACTCTGAGCCCATGTGTGTGCATGCCCAAGATCCCAAGAGGAGAATGCAGGAGAAGGGATTGGGGCGTGGCCATCCCCCCTGGGGGGTGATTTCTTGCTTTTTGTCTCTCTGTTACTCTCTGTTTTTCTGGTAAGTGCACATGCCCTATAGCAAATACCTCTCAAAAAAAAAAAAAAAGGTCTGAAAAGGCAGCATAATTTTGGATTCTCCACTCTTTTGTTTTTTATTGCCAGTGGACATGTGTACTCCCCAAGGAAACACAAAGAGACACAGAGAGAAGAGAAAACACTTCTCCACAAGGAATGGTCATGCCATAATCCCGTCTCTCCCATTTCTTCATCCTCTGAGAATTTTAGGCACATATGCACACATGCTTGGCATGGTTTTCAAGCTGCCATGGCCAGAATTCAAACCATGCACAAGCATAAGGGACCCACCTCCCTTAACCACTAGCCTACAGGGCCAGCGCAGCCCTGGAAAGTCTTTCCTAGTCACCCCGGGGCCCACTCTGTGATGCACTCCTCTTGCATTAATTGTAGGAACTGACTGGTCTGTGAGAGAGGCCTGTCCTACCTGGATCTGTGTTTTGTTCCTAATTTCTGAATAAGTTACCTAAATTTCCTCTGTGGTAATTCTCTCCAACAGCTCCTGCTTTCCCAGAAATACTATGCTTGCTGTTTTGTACATTTGCAGGATAAAAGAAATGTAAACATTTAAATAATAAGGTATATTTAAAGGCATAATGGGATTAGTTAGGTAAAAAAAAATCCCATCTCACATCATCTGCAGAAGGAATCTAATAAGTTTTGGGGTTCATTGGGGAACCAGTGAATATTCAATTTTATGAGAGGATTAAGTTTTTATTGAATTACGTCTTTATCCAAGGCGCTTTGGTCCATCTACAAAAATGGGAAGTTTAACTCAGTGATCTTTGGGCTGGTAGAGTTTAAACCATGATGACACTCTTTTGTTTTTTTTTACTTTCCAATAAAGATACTCCATTTTTTTTCTTTTTAGAACAAACAAGCAAAATATATTTGATCTGGGGACCAGCAGTTAGCGTAATGGCTATTACACTGAACTCCCATGTAGTTGACCATGGTTCGTGTCCCAGACCCAGTGGCTTAAACTCACTCTGGGCCCATGTGTGTGCATGCCCAAGATCCCAAGAGGAGAATGCAGGAGAAGGGATTGGGGCGTGGCCATCCCCCCTGGGGGGTGATTTCTTGCTTTTTGTCTCTCTGTTACTCTCTGTTTTTCTGGTAAGTGCACATGCCCTATAGCAAATACCTCTCAAAAAAAAAAAAAAAGGTCTGAAAAGGCAGCATAATTTTGGATTCTCCACTCTTTTGTTTTTTATTGCCAGTGGACATGTGTACTCCCCAAGGAAACACAAAGAGACACAGAGAGAAGAGAAAACACTTCTCCACAAGGAATGGTCATGCCATAATCCCGTCTCTCCCATTTCTTCATCCTCTGAGAATTTTAGGCACATATGCACACATGCTTGGCATGGTTTTCAAGCTGCCATGGCCAGAATTCAAACCATGCACAAGCATAAGGGACCCACCTCCCTTAACCACTAGCCTACAGGGCCAGCGCAGCCCTGGAAAGTCTTTCCTAGTCACCCCGGGGCCCACTCTGTGATGCACTCCTCTTGCATTAATTGTAGGAACTGACTGGTCTGTGAGAGAGGCCTGTCCTACCTGGATCTGTGTTTTGTTCCTAATTTCTGAATAAGTTACCTAAATTTCCTCTGTGGTAATTCTCTCCAACAGCTCCTGCTTTCCCAGAAATACTATGCTTGCTGTTTTGTACATTTGCAGGATAAAAGAAATGTAAACATTTAAATAATAAGGTATATTTAAAGGCATAATGGGATTAGTTAGGTAAAAAAAAATCCCATCTCACATCATCTGCAGAAGGAATCTAATAAGTTTTGGGGTTCATTGGGGAACCAGTGAATATTCAATTTTATGAGAGGATTAAGTTTTTATTGAATTACGTCTTTATCCAAGGCGCTTTGGTCCATCTACAAAAATGGGAAGTTTAACTCAGTGATCTTTGGGCTGGTAGAGTTTAAACCATGATGACACTCTTTTGATGAATCAGTTCTTTCAACAAAGACTTTGTTAGATATTGGGGTTCCCCAGAGATGAGGTTGGAGGTAGATATAGGCCTCTTCTCCAAATGGCCAAAGTAAACACGCTCAGTGCCCTTGAGTGGCCCAAGAGCAGTGGAATGAAGACTGGGAGCAGTCCCAGGAAAACTAGTTTTTTGTTACAGTTTTGCAGCTAATAGTTGAGCCTCCCAACTTTTCTGGATTTTAGTTTTATCATCTGTAAAAAAATGAAGGTATGGCTATTAGTGATTCCAAAATACAGACTTCATGTCAAGCTTATCATTTAAAACTTTCCCCAGGGGAAGTTATTAAAAAATATTTCTTAGCATAAATCTGAACACAATCTAATTGTCCATCAGTAGGGTTGGTATATCCAACCATAAGTACCCTTTAAAATGCATGAAGTAGGTATGTGCTATACAGAAAGGACTCTAAGGAGGTGCCAGCTCATAGGCAGAGAGGCAATAGTCTGCTGGCCAAGCAATGCAGGGTCCATATTGGAGATGGTGGGTTCGGTTCCTAGGTCAATCTGTACATATCTGTTCTTACCAATGATCCTGACTGTCTGGGGAAACTGGGGAATGGGACTGAGGATGCCTGTCTTTCTTTCTCTCTTTCATTCTCATCAAAGAACTAAATTAAAACTTTAACAAATATAGAAAAGACCTAAGAAATAGGTACAAAGTAATGGATATGGCAAAATCCCGTTCATGTAAGAGCACACAGAATACACTTGTTTCTAGCTTTTGTTTAAACCTGACATGGTTAACGGTGTCTATCTCTGTGAAGTCTAACAGTACCACATACTTGAGGTACTATTACTAAGTGTTTTTAGCTATGGGCTGATTCACCCCACCTGTACTGATGTGCTCTTTCCTCGGCACCCTTCAACATGTATCTACCAAATGTTATAATAAGAAGGGGAATTGGTGCTACGGGAACAATACTAAATGACAGTATGTGGATCTGAGTTTAAATCATATATTGGTTGGTTGAGTGATCTTGAGCATGTAACTGCATTTCTCTGAATCTTGGGGTCCTTGTATTTTGAATGGGGTAATAAGACTATCAGTGAAATTTGGTGGTTCTATCATAACTGGTGCATAGACTTTACTCTCTATCTGGGGAGAGACAGATACACAGAAACATACATGCACATACTCAAATACAGAAAAATGATAAAATGAGTAAAGAGCATGTGTTAACTTTCATCAAATGCATTTAAAAACTTTCTTTGTTTAATACTTTGGGGAATAGAGAAGAAATAACTTCTGTCTTTGAGAGATTTTACGATCTCTTATGGGAGACAAAACAAATTTACATGAGCCCACTCGAGATTAATATAAAGCCACATATGAGCAATCCCGGATTTCCCTCATTCTGATAGAGCTCTGTAAAATATTACTCACCTGAAACTCAAGAAAACCAGACTCAGCAATAAAAGTAAAACCCAAGTCCCTCAGCCACATTCGCACTGATGTGTAAAATAAAGGGTTAGACAGATGCTCACTAAGTTCCTTTGTGGTGATAAAATTCTCGATTCTATAATCTCTGAAAGAAAGCCCAAACTGGAGTCTGACTGACTGACTTTTTTTCTTTCTTCTTTCTTTCTCTTTTTCCCCATAAAGCCAGATTCTTTCTTGTTCAGCAGAGCCCCCATTTCCAATATGGGACTTTGATAACCCTATACAGCTTCTGTGTTCAAATTCAAAATTCCCTGAAGATAATACCAAGGAGAATTGGCATTATGGCCACCCGTTGTTTGGGTTGGCAAGCCTCTCTTGGCTCCATGCTGTCTGGACAATGCTGTGGGTGAGAGGACTTAGCTGGGGCTACCAGGTGGCTGTCTGACCTGTCTGATTACAAAGGCCCCAGTGAGTGTGAGGATCAGCATGTGACAGGGGCTCTGGGCAGGTCAGACTTGATGCCTAACTCGACCTCATTGACAGGCAGAGTCTGATAAAGACGTGATTCAACTGGGAATTTCTTTCTGACAGCTTAACGGATGGCTATAATTAGGGGGCCTGCTCTGAGGAGGGAGATACATAGACTCCATTGTAGGGAGGCTAAATGAGATAAAGGTCAAGGCCAAAACGTGGTATGAAAGAAGTTCAAAATGTTCCAATATGTAGGAGGAGTGAGTCCATGGAAGTGTGTGCTATTGAGCATGCGCCTGCATTCCGTAAGAGTTGTCAATGGCGAGTGGTTTGGCGACCAGCACCAGAAAGGTGGAGCAGAGAAGGTATACTCTTGTCATCTGAGAGAAATTATGTGTAATCGACTCTCTTTTTTTATCCTAGCACTATCTCCTTGATTAATAATGATGACAACAATAACTGAAACACACACAAAGATTTTTAATGTTACATTCGATCAGTGTTTGTCAGGATGGTTTATGCTTCATTGTCAAAAATGATGATTCACGAAAGTGGCTGTAAGCCCAAGATACTTTCAGGGACTTTTTAAAAAGCCTTTTTCTTAGAAGCAAGAAGTCACAACGAGCCAGCCATAATAAGATCCAACTTACAATGGTCAAAAAGTACAGTGAGTAATGGTAAAAGTGTTCTCATGAAGGAAAACAACAGCTCACCAGTTGGACAGAAACTCAGGGTTAGTGAAACTTGTCCGTCTGGGGTTTAGAGGCTGGACTTAGATGTATTCTTACCTGGGCATACTATTAGTGAGCTCATTTCCTGGGTAAGTTTGTAATGTAGACCTCGTAAAAGAAATTCTTTAATCAATGAGGTAGATAACCCCAGGGTTCGAAGGGATTTTGAAGGCTCTGGAGTCCAAAGCTTGAATTGTATCTTCTAATAATCCTGCCAGGTAGCTGACCCTAGAAGAATTTTGGTAATCAAACTCTACCTCTTTACCATTGCTATCCCAACTTGGGCAGCTATGAATTTTAAGAACTCTTTCTAAAGTGAGCTAAAAGCTGTTTGTTGCTACCTCCCATTGACTGGTCCTGTTGTACCCCTGTGGTCACACAGCACATAGCTAATTCCTGTTACAAGAGGCCCTCTCGTCCACCTCTTCTGAGGTTAATTTTAGTCCTAGGTATTCAACCTCAATCCAAAAATAGGTGAGTACAATACAGTAAGATATTCTGAGAGAGGAGAGACCACACTTATGTAACTTTTATTATGGTATATTGTTGTAATTGTTCTATTTATATTAACTATTCTTAATCTCTTGTTGGGCCTCATTTGTAAATTAAACTTTACCGTAGTTAGGTATATACAGAAAAAAAAGCATATAGAATTTGGTACTAACCGTGGTTTCAGGATCTACTGGGGGCCTTAGAACATATTCCCTTTGGGAAAAGGGGAACTAAGGTAGGAGGGAATTTCAGATAGTTCATAAAAAATATGGAACTAAACATAGGTTTATTTTAGTGCAAAAGGACTTCAAAATCCATGTAGAAGTTTCTCATAATACACATTCCCATGAACTTTTTGAAGACCTTTCATATGTAGGCAATCAGGACTAGCTACATAATGTGCAGGACCCAGTGCAAAAATAAACATGTAGTGTCACTTGTTGAAAATGATTAAGGCTATCCTGATGCCGGCCCTGTAGAGCTCTGACTCGAGAGAGACGTTCCTGAGCGCTGCACAGGCAAGCACGTCCGGAAGGTGGGTGCACTACATGACTCTTCATTTTGGGTCGTTTCTGAATGGCTGGACTTGTTGGTAGAGTGAAAACACAGAAAAGCTTCATTTTTCTTTTACTTCATGTGAAATTGTCAATTTCTTCTTCCTTCCTGAGATACCGTGGAATATTCTGGTCCTTTTGAGAAATGAAAAAGTCCAGTACAGTCTTTTGTCAAATTCTGAATCCTCTTTCAATCATCCCCTCCCCTCCCCTGCCATGGCTGACTGGGGCTGAGAAGCCTGCAGGGACTTGCTTCTCCTCTTGGTCCTCCATGATCTCCCCGTTCTTCACATCTTCACATTGCCTTGGCTCCTGGGGCAGGGGGCGGGGGGAAGGAGAAGGGCACGAGAGAAGGTGTCTGACAGAGGCAGATGCCATCGGGTGTGAGTGGCCCCTGAGCTGAGTACTAAGAGCTGCCTCTTCCTCTCTGGGCATTCTCTGGGTTCCTCTTAGGTCCTCCCCCAGGGGCTCTCTGCAGCTTCCTTGGGTGGAGAGGCATCCCTTGGTGACTGTTGATGACATTGCTCCAGCCGTGGTGGGTGATTCACCGAGGTCTTCTCTGCTGGGGTCACCCACCCTGCGCCCCTTCTGGTGATCCTCCTACGTAAAGAGATTTTGAGCTATTAGGTTGTCGGGAAAGTCATAACTATTTTCTATGTTTTTTTCTGTGCAAAAAAAGTGTCACGCTTTCTCGACAACCCAGCGGGTCATGGTTGATTTCATTCTCAGGATGTGTACTTGGACTGTGGGAACTAAGTGAGTTCATGCTGCCTTCGGTAAAACTCACTTTGTGGCAGCTCAGGCCTCCCACTCCTAGGCCAGTCATAGTTTCTCTCTTCAGGCTTTCTTACAACCAGAATATTGCCCAACCCTGGGATGCAGGTCAAACCCACTGGGAAGTTCTTCAAAGCTCATCTCAGTTGGCCTGAGTAGTGGGGATGAGGAGGGCAATTTCGGCACACAGCTCGCTTTCTAGAGCAGCCTCACCGTTGGTTATACCCTCCTCCTTGGTTCCTACTCTTTTCTTATGTCATCTGGAGGTGGGTGATGGGCTAACGCAGACAGACAACTTCTGGCCTGGCTCCTCTACATGTGGGAGCAGGTGGCACCCAGTGCGCCACTGTTAGGGCTTCAGTAGGAGCTGAGCCAGTGAATCAAGTCCTGCTTTAACATCCTGGTACACAGTAATGTGCTGAGAAGCATTTGAGGGTAACTTGATGGGAATCAATGTTTGTGTCCCTGCACCTCCGCCCCCCAGGTGACTAGATTAGGAAACACGATTGTTTTGTTTTGTTTTGTTTTGTTTTGTTTTTAGAGAGAGAGTTTTACTATAGGGCACATACACTCTCCAGAGAGACAGAGAGAAGAAAGACAAAAAGCGGAAAATCATCCCCCAAGGGCATGGCCACACCACAATCCCTTCTCCTCCATTCTCTTCTAGGGGTTTTGGGCATGGAAGCACACACACCCAACATGAGTTTTAAACCTCTGGGTCTGGGACTCGAACCACAATCAACTATGTGGGAATATAGTGACATAACTACTATGCCATTAGCTAGTCCCAGGAGACAGGGTCTTTATACAGGTTATTAGGGTTAAATGACATAGGGTGGGCGCTCTCCTCCAGCAGGACTCCTGTCATAAAAAGAAGACACGAGTGCTCTCTCTTTCTCTCTTTCACTTGCTCTGTCTCTCCATCCCTCCTGTGCGCTCTCTTTCTCCTCCGTGAAAGGCACAGTGAGAAGGTCATTTTCAGCTCAGGAAGAGGCCATCACCAGGACCAGATGGGCTGGCACCTTCCTCTTGGGAGTCCCATCCTCCAGAGAAGATCTGTTCCTGGTGTGCCAGCTGCCCTCCTGTGACATTGCATCTGGAAGTCCGAGTGGAGAGTCGCTTTCTGGGCGTGTGGGCATCTTGTTTTCCCTGGTGCTTTCCCTGCAGACCAGCATCTGCTCAGCTCTCTACATGGGCTCTGGAGCTACTTAGCGGGGTCACCCCTTTCACAGGAGCTGTGCTGTAGCACATGTGAATACTGTGTTGTCACCTCACCTTTGAAAACCTCTTTGCTCATAACATATACATAAATACAGATCTGGGAGATATATGATGAAAGTGAGCTGGATAACTTACTCTCCCCCATGAGTCACAGGGCTGAACGGTGGCACAGCAGTAAAACGTAATGTCCTGAGGTTGACCCACTTAGGAAGGTTCTGGGTTCACATCCAGCGACCTCCCTGAGTATGCTGGGGTTACGTATAACCTGCATGTATCATGCGTGATCTGGTTCTGCTGAAGCTGGGGTGATTGTGGCGTTAAGACCCTATTGGAGGATTTTTTTTTCTCTTTCATGGAAGAAAATAAATAAGAACATTAATAATAAAATAAAATAAATAAGAGAAAATTGGCAAAATCTAAGTTCTGTAGATTAGCTAAGAGTATCTTATCTATGATAATATTCTGCTTTCAGTCATTTTCTGGTGGTTTTATGAGTTAATGACATAAGCAACAGCTGGGAAGGGATTTGTGTACAGTTGGTATTATTTTTGCACCTTTATTTTGATTCTATCATGATCTCAATGTAGAAGTTTAAAAATGTGTTTATGGAGTGACTCTTTTGTGCCGTTCTCTATGATGGGTGGGTGGGGGTGGAGGCAGTGGTGAACAAGATACGGACCCTGCCCTCCAGGGCTTGGTTCGGCCGGAAGGACAGGTCGGCACGTGCTACCTGTTTTGATAGGCAGGTGCACACAAAATGAAGAGCACAGGGTGGCACCTGGCACGGTCGCGGGGGCTGGAGAGTGGGGAGTGAGGGTAAGCTGATCCACTGTAGGATCCCAGGCAGGCCTGAGATGAGACTGAGGCTCAGAGCAAGCACTCTTGCTGTCAGGGGGCTGGTGGCCCAGAGTCGCTAGTCAGTGGCTAGTCCCCAATTACCAAGGAGCCACCAGAGTGGGTGTGGAGTTCATGTTGATGGGAGGACAGTGGCCCAAGTGGGCACAGAGGTCAGCAAATGACTCCGTGTCAGTCTGCTTCTCTCCTCAGAAGAAGAAAAGGACCCATGAGGGTACCTAGCATGAGCTGAGCTCCCTGTGGGACACTTCGCTCCCTTCGTTCATTTCCGTGTCCATCATGGCTGGACATGACAGGAACCGTCACCCGCGTCTGACTCGTAGGAGGCTGCGGCCCTGTAACATGCAGTGGTGGACCCATCATGGAGAAAAGGACAGAACTGAGGTCAAGCCCAGGTCTGTGTGGCCCCAGAGCTCACCCTCTTTACTGTGACATGCCACGAATAAGCTGACATCATGTCTGTCAGCTTCATGCCACTGGCCAGTTGTCACATGTGAGTTTCACGTAGAGAAAGGCAGCCTCGGCAAGTCCCTGTTTCAGGCCAGCCAGACTCAGCACAGACACAGCAAAAAGGCAGCTTCTCTGGGGCAGCCCGTCCTGCTCACCGGGCCCAATGCTGGGCACCCATGGCCCTCCCGTGGTGAGCTCGCGTGGTGGCCAAGATGGCACTTGCCCGGAACCCCCCACTCCACGTTACCCCCAGTTTGGCCAGTTTCTCCACACCTTGGCATCCGGGGAGGTGTGCTTGGAAAGCTTGTCTGTCCTTTCATATATCGCTCCAAGGAGGAATTCGTAGAACGATTTTAAACTATTCCTCAGATTTATGGCACCGTTACTCCTCACATCTGACTGTGTTTCATGTTCAACCTAGATCCAGGTTCAAAATATTTCACAAGAAGGTTTTGATTAGAAAGCAAGGAGACCAACGAGGCAGGAACGTTAAAGAAATTAGGCCTTAAGTTCATTCCTTCATGACTAAGTCTTCAAATGCATTCTCTTGTTTCTTTCCTCTGTGCTCAGGGCCACCATGACATTCCCTATTTGTTTTAAGCAAGTGGGTGGTAATTATTGTGAGACCTTTCTCCTTGAGTTCTGATGTACCTCCCTCTACCCACGAAGAAGCCTCTTTGACCATGCAACCCTCCTCCTCTATCAGGCTACACATGTAGACTTCCTTCCATAGCCACTGGTTCCACAGGTCTGTGTTGCCTCTCCTCAGAAAGCTGCCCAACGTGGCTTCCACCCTCCACCTTCCACTTGCTCTTAGAAAGGACCTTCTCAGAATAATTGAAGCCCAAGACTGAGGAAACCCTTGAGCTCCCAGAGCCCATGGGGAATATAGCTGCAGGATTTTGAGTTCTATCAAGCCCAGCAACAAATTTGTAGCAAATTAGGCTTCAGGAGAAGATGGGACTCTGTCCCCTGACCCACTGCTCCAAGCCCAACTGCAAACAATGACAATGCAGTCTATCCTCAAGTTATTTTGGGACCACGCTATTTATGAAAAGAACACTCCAGAGAACATTCTACTCCTTGTAAACAAGGTCTTTATCATTGAGAAACAGAACCACTTCTGGGTTTCCAGGTACTTTGGGCTATTTAAGTTAGAGTTCAGTGCTGAGGTGATTGCTATGAATTATGAATTTAGGCCAGTTATCTGGATGAATAACACAATAAGGTTTTATACAGTGTTCTAGGCAGATCTGAGACAAGAGGAGAATTTGGTTTAAGCCAAATGAATAGGTTTTTAATGGTGGAAACTCTTAAGTACTGTGTTAACAGTAGGTGGAACATTTCATATGAGGTGGGCTCCTAGCTCCTAAGCACCCCTGTTCCCTTTGTATTGAAAAGATCTTCTAAATTTTCTGTCATGACCACATCATTGGTATAGGTGGAAATATCTCAAGTAATTTTCGATGCTCAGTAGTGAGTAAAGTATGTTTTCTCAAGCTTCCTTTATTCTCCTGCTTATTTATTCATATACTCAATAGGCGTTTGTTTGCTTGGGTATCAGAGATTCAAACATAAGATTACTGACTTCAAGGAGGTAGTATCGGTCAGAGAGAAATACATTTGTAGTGAACGAATAATTGTGGCACAATTGCTCAGTGCGATTACCGAGTTACACGTGAGGTGCCGCGGGAACAGGAAGACGAGGGTACAATGTGCTCCAGGCTGTGTCCACAGCCTCATGTTTGAAGCAGCCCCTCGCACATTCACCAAGAGGTGAGGTGGAAGATGAAGCATGGGAGGAGGGCATTTCAGGTGGAGGCAGGACGGCTGACAACTGTCCTGGTTTGCCTGGGACTGAGGGGTTCCTGGGAATCTAAGACTTTTCCTAAAACCAAAATGGTCCTGAGAATGCTAGATGCCAATGGCTCTAGAGAAGGGAAAATGCAAGCATGAGAATGGTGTGGCTCTTTCCATTTTTACAATAATGATCTGTTCTAGGGACTCATTGTCCTTTTTCTCTTTAGGGAACCTTTTATGAGAATGTTGCTCTTTACAGGCTATTCATAGTGGGAGCTTAGCTCTGCTCTCTGTAACCAAACAAGTGCATCTCACCTGCTCTTCTCAGTGAGTGCAAAGCTTCCAGGAGTCCTAGGCAGAGGCAAAGAATCAGATCTGTGATCACCGTCAGCTCTTGCCTCCCCCTTCTCTCCCTCGGTCCTCTTTCCC
>NW_006159777.1:2190779-2202275 GCF_000334495.1 Tupaia belangeri chinensis | reverse complement strand
CGTCAGCTCTTGCCTCTCCCTTCTCTCTCTCGGTCCTTTTTCCCTTCCTCTGGCTTCCTTCTTCTTCCCAGACTGTCTCTTTCTTCATCACCAAGTACCTCCTGACTTTTTCTGAGCAAACAGAAGGGGAGCCCATCAGCCCCAGAGAGCTTGCTGGGTTTGGGAAGCAGAGATGCAGGCCTGGCCGGCCAGGCACTATGCAGGCCTGTTTGGAATCTCATGAGGGAAATATCTAAGCATAATAATAATCACAATGACAATATTTTGATTTCTGCAGAAGCTCTCCAAGAACTTCTCCCACATTAGCTAATCATGTGCAGTGAGGAGATGCAATGACATTGGGCCCAGCAGTTTATTTTCAGCAGTCATCAGGCCCCAAGAATCCTGTTTGGCTACAGTGTTTATAGTGGCTCCTTTTCATTGTCCTCTCTCTTAATGAGCCTCAGTGTTGGTGAAAATGCATTTACGCCCTTCCTGTTCTAGAAACCAAATAAGAGCAGACACAGAGGGTCTCTACTCCCACCGCCCCATTTTCGCATTTGCAGAAGCATGTCCATATTGATTTTCACATGTTTCCCATACCTTTCAAACAGCCAGAGTTTCAGGCAAAGAAGTTTAAAAATTATATCAAATAGGTCCAACGGTCAGTGTTAGGGGCTGGGATTTGGCCCTCGATCCTTTGATGTGAAGGAGCCACTGAGCCTATGGCCCGAGAGCAAGCAGTTGCATTGCCTTCCTCCACAGTGACGACTATGTCCTGTAGGAAAAGGAGAGGCAGGGTGGGCCATGCCGAGCAGGGGCTGAGGACACGGGCTCACTGTGCATCTGCTGGCATCCCGACCGCTGAGCCTGCAGTCAGAAAGAGAAAAGCCTGCTCAGACCGAACTCCCAGGGACCTTGTCCTCTCAACCTCCAAGGAGCAAAAGTATGACCTGGGCCAATGTGGTCAGCAGAGCTCCCCTTAGACCTCCAGGTCGTGGAACCCTTTTCCCCGGATTCCAGAGTCCTCGCCATCCCCCCGAGTCCCGGAGATGCCAAAAGCCAAGATGCCCTTAAATGCCTTTGCTTTCTAGGAAACAGAGAATTCCCATTTTCTTACCCCCACCCCTTTTTTTCCCTAGTAAGATCTTTGCAAGAGTACAAGGAGGTGAAAATGACTGGTTCTGGCATCTGGGTTCCAGCTCTGGCGCTGCCCCCTGTTGGCTGGGTTATGGGGGCAGATGGTTTCAAGTCTTGGGGACTGTTCTTTAACCTGTATCATGACAATAAGAACTAGTCTCTTATACTTACCTGGCAGGGGAGGTACCATGGTCACAACAGTAACAGACAGTCTTAGGAGGTAACCGTGCAGTTCACCTGGGGGAGTCCTCTGCTCACAGTCACTCAGGGGGACTCAGGCTGACCGAGCGGTCATTGCCTTGAAGGATGACAGTTGGCTGAGCCAAAAGGAAGAGAGCTCAGAGGGGTTCTTAGCAGTACTTTAGGTGGATGGCACTCATGTCCCATTGGTGTTACACAACCAGGAAGGGGTTGCAAAGTACAGTTCTGGTGGGCACCAGGAGGCAGAGAGCCAGGAATATCTGGCAATGAGGACAATGTGTGAAGTACCAAGCACTGTGAGCAGAGTGTTGTCTGTGCTCAGTCCTTGCTATTTTAGGTCAGACCTGTTACCTATCCAATGTTGTACATGGATTTTAGTATATTCCACAGTGTTACTGACTGGTCATTTATTGATGTATTTTGTTTTCCCTTTCAGAAGTGCCTACGCTCAACAGAAAATGACTGGAGATGAGCTATTAAAACTCGAGAAAATGCATCTTGCTGGTAACGCAGACAGTGGGACGATTCAGAAGGTTTCGTGGAGGAGGTAGGATCCGAACTGGATTTGGATATTTGGGAGCATCTCAGTAATACAGTGGTCTGGGAGGCCTTTTAGCGCGTGGCATTAAGTGCCTCAGTTCTTGGCGTGGGGCCTGTGGATGTATGTTGTCCTATTTTCTTATTTATTCATTTCCTTATTCATCTAATGTTTGCCGGATGCTTACACATGCCAGACACTGGGGATACTAGCTTTGGAAACAGCAAGGACATTTACCTCCATGGAGCTTCCATTTTAGTAGACACAACAGAGTGATGAGCCACACCCAGGAATAGGAGAGGGGGTGTGACCGCTGCTATGGGCGGGCTGCAGAGGTGGGAGGGCATGGCATGCTCTTGGGAGTGGTGAGGAAGCAACGAGGAAGCGGACTGTGTGCAGATCTAGGAGGAAAGGGGTCCAGATGGGGGAGCAGGTGAAGGCCACAGCTCTAACGGTTTGGGGGCTGCTGGCCCCGTGTGAGGAAAGAGGGACTGCGAAGAAATTGGGGACTAGGAGCTGAGCACCAGCGTCTTAGTCCTGGTTCTGCTGCTGATTTGCTGGACTTGGAGCCACACAGACGCTCGACTTCTGATGGGATTTCCTCTGATAGACCCACCACAAAAGTCAAAAATGCTTAAAATACGCTTAACCTACTGAACATCATAGCTCAGCGAAGCCTGTGTTGGTGTGTTCAGAACACTGACATCAGCCCGCAGTTGGGCAGAATGATCTAATACAAAGCCTATTTTATAAGCAAGGGTGGACTAGCTCACGCACCTTACTCGGTACTGCACTAAAAGTCGGACAGCAGGTTGTGTGGGTACTCAAAGCAGAGCTTCTGCTGGAGGGCTGTCACTGAATCCGCTCAGAAAGTTGAAGCACAGTACGTTGAGCCATCATCACTGGGACCATCTCTCTGGCCAAATGGTCATGAGAGTGGGTTGGGAGCTGGTCTGCCAGCATTGGAATCCTGCTTTGCCCTGTGTTAGCTGAACGAGCTGCACAAGCTACTTTTGCTCTGTACGCTTCAGTTTCCCCATCTGTCGACGTGAGGGGAGGGGCTCGTACTTCATGCAGTATGTTTGTTCTCTGTGGGGGCGGGGGTGTGGTTAACGGAGTTAAATGAGGCTGAAACCGGAAGCTGGTGCATGGTGAGCTCTCCTTGTGTCGGCTATTTTGGCCAGGGCAAGTGGCCTCCCTGCAGGATTTAGTGCTGTCATCACCAGCCGTGAGCTCAGGAGAGGTCGCCGTGAAAGCTGAGGCTAACTGACACGTTATTCTGTGGGCCATTCTGCTCTCAAAACATGCTGCTTTTCTCCCAGTCTCGCCCCATCTTGGTCCCCTTGCTGGGTTTAGCTTCTCTTCAGTGAAGTCAAGTGTGGGGTCCTTCTTGTGTCTTCGCTAGACTTCTACTTCCCTCCACCTCACTGGCAAATTGATTCTATTTTAGAGCTTTGCACACCACTTCAGTATATCTGGTTGATGGAAAACATTCCCCCCATTCACTCTGGTGCGCTGGCAAAGGAAATCTGTAGCAGAAACTTTCAAAGAAGAAAGTGCAGGCTGCTTGCAGTGTGGAGACCAAATACCTGGGCGAGATGCTCTTAACGAAGGGTGTGCCCCGAGTTGGAGATGCTCGCACATGGCTGTCCCTGCGCGTTGTCACTAGGCCCGCATAGTCTCTCACCATTGGAGCCACAGGACCCTGATAACCAACTGCCCTTGACAAATGGTGACTGGGGCAGCTGTTCTATGCTGACTCTGAATGTCTCATCCTCCTCCCCATTTATAAGTTCGAGTTCTAACTCCCAAGGATGGCATTAGAGAAGAGGGCCTTTCGGAGGTGGTTAGGTCATGGGAGGAGCCCTCATGAAAGGGATTGGTGAGTACTTGTGTTTTCTGTCTGTGGTGTAAGGTTACAGTGAGAAGATAGTCCTCTGGGGGGGAACAGGCCCTCCCCAGATGCTCAGTCTGCCAGCCCCCCACCTTGGACTTCCAGCCTGTAGAACTGACACTGAAATGTCGCCATTTATAACCCACGTGGGCTCTGCTATTCTGCACGGCGGCTCGGGCTCAGACAGGCTTCACTGTAGACGCGAGGGTGCACCATGTGGACCATCAGTGCCGCTGGCGCTGGAGCTCATGTTGGGGAAGCAGGGGTTTTAGGGTGAAGCCTGAGCCCTGACGCCCAGCATCCATGTCTGTCCATGAGCACACACTCTGTGGGTGACAGGGACCCATTCGTAGACCCCGTGGTCACATGGCACAACAGTTTTCATAGCCTGAGTGAACGTGTTGGTCCCAGCCAAGGCCCGTTTCCGTCCCCTGGCTGGGTGGTCACTTGAAACCCGAGAGCAGCGTGCAGGAAGAGTGGGTGGTCAGGTGAGACAACACAGACGGCCTCACCTTTCCCTGACTGGGTGACCGCGGGCAAGGCGCCTCAGCTCTCTGGGGTTCATGTTTCTCCTCTATAATACATAGGCATGGGGCCAGCAGGTGGCGTGTTGGTTAGGGCACTGAATCCCACATGGCTGACTGCATGGTTTGAGTCTTGCACCTGGTGGCCTGAAAATTATGCTGGGCACGTGTGCATGTGCGCCCAGAATCCTAAGAGGAGAATGGAGAAGCGATTGTGGTGTGACCATCCCCCAGAGGGTGATTTCTCATTTTCCTTCTTGCTCTAGTGAGTGTACATGCCTATAGCACACACACACACACACACACACACACACACAAAGAGGGAGGCATGCAGAGGTGGTTGTAGCATACGATGCATGTAGCCGACCTACACGAGCCTCTGAGTTTGTATCTGGAGACCTGTCTGAGGGTGCTGAGCACATATTGCCATGATCTGGGGCTGACTGGGGGGGGTCACAGCATCAGGACCCCATTGGGGGTACCTGCTCTTTCTCTCACTCATGGAAGAAAATGGGCATGCACCTTGGAGTGTATGAGTACATGACAACGTGCACCTTTACAGACCGGGCCTACTTACCTGATGTGAAGAAGGTGCATATTTATCTTGGCAAGTAAATATATGATTGCTCTTTTATTTTAGACCTTAAGCATCGATATCATGAGTTTGTTGGCTTTCTTGGTCAAGGGAGAAAGAAAAACACTTGACCTTGCGAGGACAGTATCCAGGTAAAACCTGGTTGGGTGGACATACTTCAATGCTTCCTCCAGGGCACCGTCAGCCTCGAGGGTCCTCACACACCTCCACCTGAGTGTGGATCTGTGGGCCTCTAAGTGAACACGCGTTAGGACAGTGCTGGTAATTCTCCAAAGCGTATGGGCCACAGAATCTGTAGAGGGACATCTGAACACAGCCTGCCACCCACTGCCTGTCCTCTGTGATGTCATCCAGCTCCCATCTACCGGGCTTACTGCCCTGAGCCCACCACTCCCTGTAGGACTGGCCCTGCCTTCACTTTGACAGTCCTCTGTCTACGCTGTGCTTCCCAAATCTTTCCCAGGTGACTTCTCAAAGCTCCTGGGACTGCCCGGCACCACCAGGAAGCCTGCACTGCCCTGTGCCTCCCCGGGGTGGCGTGGGGTTCTGTGTACCTCTGCCCCTCCCTACCCTGTGACTCTCTGTTTCTGTGGACGATGGATCCATCCAGGGCAAGACCTTGTGTTCTCGCAGTCGAACCCCGAACCCCAAGCCCACTGGCCCCGCAAGGTGTGTTGTTGGCTGCTGTGGAACACGTGGCAGGGAGGAGGCTGTGCAGGAGGAGGGAGGAGCAGTTCCCTTAAGGCCCTGGCAAAGTAGTAGCACCCCCTAACTGGAGCCCCAGAGCCCCAGTGTCAGCTGGAGCATTCCCACCGAGGCAGGCTCCCTAATAGGATCTGTCACACAGGGCGGGTGATGACCGGCTGGGAAGGCTGGGATGGGCGCGCTTTCCTGCAGGCTTCACTGTCCCGCTGAGGGATCCTCTGGGCCAAGCTTGGGTGTTCACCCACGCCTTCTTGATGGTTAAAGCAACAGTGCCACCTCCTGGCCTCAACGCCACCGGGTGTGGCCTGACTTGGGCGATCTTGGGCGACCTCTTGTGGGCCTGTAGAAGATGAGGTGCAAAAGCAGCCTGGGGGTCCCTACGGGTCACAGCGGATGGTGATGACCCAGAGAGGACTTCTGGCTCTCATGTCTGAGTGATTCTGTGGCTCTGCATGGGCAACCAGGCCTAGGAGGCTTCATCACAGCTTAGGGGGCAGAAGAGCAGAGGCACGTGATGGAATACGCTACCAGGCACAGCTGACGGATGTCCAGAAGGCTCCTCTCAGGCAAATACAGCAGGGAAAGCGTGGCGGGTAGTGAGGGGAGAATTGAGGAGACTGACAGAAAGGAACTGGGGAGGGGAGAGCTGAGGGCAGACCCACACAGCCCGCCTCCAGGACTGCAGTCACTACCAAGGGCTTGAAGAGGAGCAGGCTGGGCACAAAATAGCTTTGCCCAGGAGGCGTTCTGTGGCATTCGCAGTCCCCGCTTGAACGAGCCACTAACATGCCTGGCCCCTGAGCCTCGCCTGGACTCTTCGTGTTATTGACAGCCACTGGGTGGCCCTGGGCGGATCAGCCTCCCTCCTGTGGCAGCCATGTAAGACTCCAGTGCCCTGGGAACATGAGCTGAACTTGAAATGCACTTCCCTGAAATGTTTAGTTTGTTTTGGGATAAGTCTCATACAATCTGTCCTGCCAAGAGGTCACCCTCGGGCTTTCATTGCTGTCAAACACAATCTTGCAAGGACAGCAAAGAAATGTCACCCTCAAGGGCCCACACCCAAAGGCCAACTTTCGACAGAGCAGAACTTTCCTGGAACCCTCTGGAGAGTGAAAAAAGAGAAGGGAGCACCTAGGATGGCTGTTATGCGCTTAACGCCCACACTCCACATAGCGGAGCTACCTCCAGGGACCAAGTCCACCGGCAGCGGCCCCCTCGGCACGTCCCGGCTGCCCAGGAGGAGGCCCACCTGCAGCTCAGCTCTGTGCAGGAGCTGCAGTCCTCCGCTACCCTGAGCGTGGACAGTCCCACAGGTCCTGCCTCAGAGATGGGAAGGAGGGCCGCGTCCCAGTAGCCCTTGCGCGGTATGCTCCTAAGGGGCCGGACAAGCTGCCTTTCCAGCAAAGCCTCTGGACCTGCCTGGAAATGTGAAGAGGTGGGTTTTATGCTACTGACTTGCTCTGTGTGTTTCGCTTTCGGTTATAATAAAAACGATCTTCGTGTAAAGCTGGGACCTCGGCCGGATGCAAGTGTCCCATCAGGCTGCTCTGGGAAGACTGTGCTGCTAGAAGTCAGAAGTGAGAGCTGTCTGAACTTCACGTCCATCCACTTCTCGTCTCTAGGACTCCGTTCCTGCTCCATACTCGTGGGCAGCTGACCCACTTTCCAGGACCCCTGTAGTCCGAATGCTCTCTGGTTCTCTGAAAGGCAGCGCAATTCAGCCATGGCCGACCACGAGCCACCCTCTCGCTCAGAGCGGTCCTCGTTTCTCAGAGCAATGTTCACGAGCCCCTTCATTCGCCTGCCTGTTCAGGATCTAGTCCTGTGCCATCCTGACTCCGCTGTCACAGCACAGGACAGCTGGGAGCGAAGTGAGGTCTTGGCCGTGAGGTGGCTGGTGTCCCGATGGCGTCAAACACAGTGGCACAGGAACACATTTAAAACACACTGTAACCTGGAGGTGCCATTAGGCAGACGCAGAGAGGGAAATGCCGCATGAGCTCACTCATACATGGGATCTGGTAAAGCTGAACTCAGAGGGACAGAGCGAGGTGTGGTACCAGGGGCTGAGGAATGGGGAGAGGGAAGACGGTGGACAAAGGTCACCACATTTCAGCTAGGCCGGAAGAGTAAGCTCCAGAGTGCAAGTGGACGACAGGTGACGATGGCAACGCTAGGCTGCTGTGTACTCGAGAGTGGCTCAGAGAGGTGTCGAGGGCCTCCAGCACACACAAAGTACACGAGGCGTGTAAATAGCTTGATCTAGCCATCCCATAACAGAAACATCCATCAAAGCATCATGCTGAACGCCACAAATGTACAGTTTCTGCCATTCAAGGATGAAGTATGGGCCAGCCATGGTCTCACTGCCGGCTGTATAGTTTCAGTCCCAAACCTGGCGACTTGAGGAAACACACCAGGCTTGTGTGTGTACACGCCCACATCCCGGGAGGGAGGGGTGGCAGAGGAGGGACTGCTCTGTGATTCCCAAGTGCCTTTTCTTTCTCTCTTATGCATGCTCTAGTGTACACACCCTCTAGCAAAGAAAAAAAGGGATACTGTAACACAGAGCGATATAATAATGTACTAAAATGTGAATCAGCGTAGTTAAGTGCTACAGAGAAAAATCCAGCAGGACCGGGAATGTGAGTAAGGAATGCTAACTTTTAGACAGGGAAGTCGAGAAAGCTGTCTCGGGAACGTGACATCTGGACAGAGATCTCGCTGGGCTGGGAGTGAGCCACATGGATGACTGGGGAGGACCACCTGGCAGAGGGAAGGGTCGGGCTGATGGCTTTATTTGGGCATGAGCTTGGTGAGTTTGAGGAAGGCAGAGGCTGCGGAGTTGGGAGATGGGCTGTCTCCTGGGTGTGGTCTCAGGTTTTGAACCCAGGAAACCTTTGGGGTCAGTACAGTGTAGAACATGCTTCCGCGTCTGTGTTGTGAGTGGGCCTCATGGCTAGGCTCTGGGAGTACCCGGAGATGAAATACAGTCTCTGAGCTGGAGGATACTCTGGAGGGACATGAGCTCATCTAGACAAGAGGTGGCAATGGCTGTGGGAGGGGACAAGCCAGCAGGAAATGCACGGCACAGACTCCGTTGTGAAGGCACACCAGGACGAGGCCGGGATCAGAGAGGCAGGCCTACTGGGGGCAGTTTGCCCTGGGCCTTGAGGAGAGGCATGGCAAGCTGAGCAGCAGTAGGCTTCACAGACAAGGATGAGAGAGTGGCAGAAGTGGTTGGGGAGTGGGCATGGCCCAATGGCAGATGTCTCCGTTGGACCAAGAGCATTTCACGGCAGAGCAGTGGGATGTCTGTGGGGTGAACAGGTTGTCCAGGGAGGAAGCGACCTGACTCATCTTTCTAAGCCAGGATAAAAAGGCACTTTTCTCTTTTAAATTTATTTCTCCCATGAGTGAGAGAGAGAGAGACAAACCCGCTCAACAAGGCCTTGCCACTGTGCCCTACCCACAGCCTCAGCCCAGCTCATGGGCACATGTGCTCAGGGAGGCTTCTGCACACGAACCCAGAACCTTCCCATGGGTATCAGCCTCACAGAGCCCTGTGTTTTACCGCCTTGCTACTGCCTAGCCCCAGAATGCAGTCTTCTTAGTCCAAATGGTGTTTCATAGTCACAGTGGTTGGACTCAGAGGCTAATACTCTAAGAGAGGAATGATGGTTCCCCTAGTGGCCCTGTCCTCTCCAAGTGCTGAGAGGGCTGGTTGGCTCAGAGGCCGCCTAGCCCACCTGCCCTCAGGTAGAGCGCTCCTGTCCCTGGGCCCCAGCTGAGGATGGTGGCTGGGTGCTCTGTGAGCACAAGTCCTTCGCCATGTCAGTGGCTGCTCTCTGCCTTCTGCCCAAGCCTTCGATGCCCTCTGGCCTCAGGATCGGCATCCCCTCTCTGAAAACCACAATCCCTGTCCGGAAATGAGCCTGTCTCCACCCAGCCTGTGCCTTGAACCTCTGCTCCTGATATGAGCATGTACGGGCCCCGACTTCCTGGAGCACAGCTCAGTCTGGGGCAGCGGGGGTGGGATGTCTGTGGGGTGAACAGGTTGTCCAGGGAGGAAGCGACCTGACTCATCTTTCTAAGCCAGGATAAAAAGGCACTTTTCTCTTTTATTTATTTCTCCCATGAGTGAGAGAGAGAGAGACAAACCCGCTCAACAAGGCCTTGCCACTGTGCCCTACCCACAGCCTCAGCCCAGCTCATGGGCACATGTGCTCAGGGAGGCTTCTGCACACGAACCCAGAACCTTCCCATGGGTATCAGCCTCACAGAGCCCTGTGTTTTACCGCCTTGCTACTGCCTAGCCCCAGAATGCAGTCTTCTTAGTCCAAATGGTGTTTCATAGTCACAGTGGTTGGACTCAGAGGCTAATACTCTAAGAGAGGAATGATGGTTCCCCTAGTGGCCCTGTCCTCTCCAAGTGCTGAGAGGGCTGGTTGGCTCAGAGGCCGCCTAGCCCACCTGCCCTCAGGTAGAGCGCTCCTGTCCCTGGGCCCCAGCTGAGGATGGTGGCTGGGTGCTCTGTGAGCACAAGTCCTTCGCCATGTCAGTGGCTGCTCTCTGCCTTCTGCCCAAGCCTTCGATGCCCTCTGGCCTCAGGATCGGCATCCCCTCTCTGAAAACCACAATACCTGTCCGGAAATGAGCCTGTCTCCACCCAGCCTGTGCCTTGAACCTCTGCTCCTGATATGAGCATGTACGGGCCCCGACTTCCTGGAGCACAGCTCAGTCTGGGGCAGCGGGTCCTGTCCACTGAGAACTGCAGATGCGGAGTACTCCCAGGATGGAATTCTGGGCTGTGCCTGCCAGCAGCGCCCTGGTGCACGCCTGCTGCCACCATCTATGAGATAATGTCTCTCCATTTTGGGACTGTGACATAGTTACATCAGACCTCAGCAGCCAGTGCTCGCATTCCAAGCCTGAGACCAGTGACAGCAGAGAAACCTGAGCCGCGCGGGACATTCTCAGGCTCAAAAATCACTAACCCGACAGGGAAAGGAATTTGATCAGAAAACGATACCATTCGGGTTATTTTAATGCCTGGATTTGCACTGCCCTTTAAGTAGAGCCCCTTCTGTCACAGGACTTTGGTTCCAAGGAGCCCTGGCAGGTGGCTTTCACTTGTTTTTAAGGGTAGACCAAGGTCATGCTTGGTTCGGGCACATAGTATGGGGCGCAGGCTGCGGGGAGAGAATACTCCCAGTTCAGGCCTGTCTCTGGGCACTCAGTGCACTCAGAGCACGGCACAGGCTGGGTTCTGAGGCTTTGTAGCCACGGCATGGGGTGAATTCAGGGACAACTTCCCAGTCCTGCATGTACAACTCCTACAACTTACTGCCCTGGTCAGGCACTCTGGTGCTGAACGCATCCAGGCAGGTTCTTTAATCATTTCAAACTCGCACCTAAGAGGTGGGGATGACTGGGAGCCACCGGGGAGGGTACCCTTAGTCCATCAAACAGTCATGAATTAAGATATATTTATGTACCTGCTATTTACTGAGCAGCTTATCATGTGCAGAGGAGGGTACAACCAACATAGAGATTCTGGATTCTCGAGGAAAACCCAGGGAAGGTGCGAAACACAAGACTTGCCCTCAGGCAGCCATAAGCAAATGGTCAACTGTTCAATTGTCTGGGCTCTCCTGATACTTCCGGTGGGCACAGAGCATGAGAAGAGACTCAGAGGGAGCAGAAAGCAGGCGCACGTGGCCACCAGTCACCTAAGCCTTTCTATCTAAGACCAGTTAAAAGACCCTTTCCCCAGAGAAGGACAGTCTGCCTCAGGCTGTCAGTTTTAGTTGAAAGTGCTTGGTTTATGAACTTTAAAAACTTAGAAGGGTTGACACCCTGCCCAGAACGATGCAGGGCAGCAGTATGGCTTGACAGTGAGAAGACTGGAAAGAGT
>NW_006159777.1:2180970-2190659 GCF_000334495.1 Tupaia belangeri chinensis | reverse complement strand
AGAGTGCCAGGAGGCCTGAGACTGACGATCACCAAGACTGTGGATGAGCGCTCCATGGCTGTCTAGTAAGAATAACATCGGTACAGGGAAGAGGGAAGGTCACTCAGCTGGCAGCTGGAGGACCTACAATCCAGTCCTGGCTTTTCCATGATAATGACAAACATGTGTTATGCACTGTGTGCTGGAGGTTGATCTTGATTATATTAACTCAGTCCTCTCATCCACCTAGACTCCTGAGGACAGCATCATTCTTATTCCCATTTAATGGATAAGGAAAGTAGGACACAGAGGTTTGAAACCAGCCAAGGGCACAGCGCTGATCACCCACAGAGCTAGGCTTCTGCCAGCTGTTCTACGGGCAGTGACTGCTCCTAATCCCCATGTCATAGCCTCCCAACCAATGGGGCAAGTCACCCTGGGCAAATGTCATATTTGTCTTAGCTTTTCCGTTCGGTAAAAGGAGGACGAGAATAACTTTCCAAGTTAAAAATATGGTCGTCAAGATATTGGCCAAGAAATGCTTTGGAATTTAGAGGGTCCCACACACATGTAAATAAATCCTTCAGAGGAATGATGACAAGGTAAAATGACATGGCAGATGGAAAATACTCTTGAAAAATGAAAGTCAGAGTCATGGACTCTGAATATTAACCCAAACACCATGCTGGGAATGGCTACCTGGAGGTGGCTAGGTACTTGGACGCCACTGAAAACGTGGGGGTGTGGCTTATTGTCCAAGTCTGTAGAGTATCTTCAAACATTTGGATTTTGGTTGCTTTAAAGAGAGAAAATGCACGATGGGAACTTTCTATCCAGGAGCCCTGAGAAAGTCAAGCATATTTCTTGTCAGGAAGAGCATTTCAAAGCTTCTTTCTTTCCTTCCTCTTTCATTGTTCTTTTTTTCTTCATCCCTTAACTGAGATCCCAGTAAAGCATAAGAAAATCTCTTATTCAGATAAAAGTCAAGAGGAACTATAGCCATCGTTTTCATGACAAATGTCCAGAACATCTTCACTGTCCCTCACGCTGGCCCAGTCCTCAGAGAGCTGCTGCTCTCTGTGTGCTGTGAAACTGGAGAGGCCTTATCGCTGGTCCAGTCCCACAACTCTGAATGGAAGAAACCCAGGCCCAGGGAAATGAAAAGATTTGTCCAAGACCAGTAGGACCCATGACTAGAGGCAGGCTCTTCTGATGCCTGGGAAATGTGCATTCTTTTCTACTTATTACTTCCCTTTGGGGTGAGTGGGAATTGGTTTGAGATTCATATTGTGTCCATGTGACAATTCCAAAGATGAAATGATGATTATTGTGATTACGACTATTTTTGAGCTCGTCTTTGCAGGGGCTCCATCTCAGCCTATATATTGCCTGGAGAGCTAAACAGGCACAGCCCAAGTATGTCCCCAGGAGCTCATACATCACCTGCTTTCCTGTGCAAGGAGGTGCCTGCCTTCAGCCAGCATCTCATTCGGGAGTGGGTCCTGCCTTCCCAGCTCACAGCCTGGTTGCAGACTCCCCTACTGACAGGAAGAGATCAGGAACACCACGAAATGAAATAATAACAATTAAAAAAAAGCCTTTTAGGCACTAGAGGCTGGGTCAGAGGTTGGAAAGTCTATTAGTGGAAGAAAGCAACACCTTTTTGGGGAAGCAGAAGCAGAATTCATTAGATTTCTCCTGTGGTGATCAAGAGGTCCCTTTTACCCCAGCAACCAAGAAGATGCAGCTGGTTATGTGCTTATGAGACGGGCACGGCAAGGGCTGCCAGCCCAGGGCCTGCGCGGGGGCATGCCCACCTTGGATCAGACAGCCAGTCTTAAAGGCATTAGACTCAAGAGCTGGTGGGTTACTGTGACAACAGGCCCGTCAGAGCATCACAATTTCACAGAGGCTGTGGCAACTACAGAACTCACACAGGACCCCTTCTCATTTGAGGCTAAGGACCTCCCTCCCTGTCTCTCACCAGCCTCCCTCGTATATTCTCCCAGCAGAGGAAAAGTCTGGGGAAGGCAGAAGTCTAAGGCTTCACTGTTGCTTGCCTGTTACCATGTCCCTGCTGTCATACGGTTTAGTCAAGGGGACTGTGAAGGTGTAGGCTCTATTACGTGTTGGGATATGGAAAGAGAACTGACAGATGGTGATGAGGGTCCCAAGCCCACCGGAAGGAAAGAACAATGGTCCGCACTGTCATTAGAAGATTGCCCGCTTTGTTTATGGGTCAGGCAACAGTGGGCAGTTGGTGTGTCGTGAACCTGTCACCAGGCTATGCTGAGACGATGGGGGAGCTAGCCAAGACTCCTGAATTAGGGAGAACACAGAAAACACATGGGAAAATCAGTCACGATGGTATAGTACTAGATGTCCGACACACTAGAGTAAGCAGGCAGTCTGCCCTCAAGGGGCAGGAGGGAAGACAGACAGACAGACAGATGGGCATTCCCTGAGGGCACGGTAGACAGAGGCTTGATTTATCCAGATGCTTCTCAATGAAGACAGCTCTGTATGCTCCAAGCAAGTTGTGCTAAGTACAAGACCTGGTGGCTTGCTTTCTCACTTTCCCTCTCTTTCTGTCTCTGTCTGGTCAAATTTAATGAAATAATTCTTTTTTTTTGGGGGGGGAGAGGTTTTTGCTATAGGGCGTGTGCGCTCGCCAGACAGAGAGAGACATAGAGACAGAAAGTAAGAAATCACCCCCCAGGGGGGATGGCCACGCCGCAATCCCTTCTCCGTTCTCCTCTCGGGATCTTGGGTACGCACGCACACGCGCCCGGTATGAGTTCTAAGCCACCGGGTCCAGGACACGAACCACGGTTGACTACGTGGGAGTCCAGCGACATAGCCATTACGCTAACTGCTGGTTCCCAAAAAATTAATTCTTAAAAAGATGAACTCTTGCTTAACTAAATTTAATTTTCTTTATTTTGTATTCTCAGAGCAGATAGGTGAAAGGAATACGGAACTATGAACAGGTGCAGTTACGACGTTTTTGGCTTTTACATATCGCCTTTCCCATTCAAGCATTAATTATCTAGCATCTTCTCATCAGTTTTCAGCAAGTTCCGCAAGGGGGCTGAACTTGTAGAGGTGGTCCGGGGAGAGGCAACTTCATCAGTGTCTCTACTGTTTGAACTGATTTTGCAACAGAATTTTCAACCAAAAGCTCAAAAGACACTGGACTCTGAGTCTCTGAACTGGATTTAAGACCAGCAGAGGAGATGTGCCTTGCTAAATGTTCTAGTTTTGTGAATACTTAGGAGCATATAAAGAATTGATCAAAATGTTCAGTGTGACGTTTGGCAGTCACTCTAATTTCACAGATGGAGGTGTTGGGCTAGCCTTCGCCTTTACCAGCTATGGAGCCAAGTATAAGCAATATCCTCCATACTTTAAGTTGATGCCTGTGTCAACTTAAACAGCAAAAAGGGCTTTAGACTACTGGGGCAGCCACGTCACCCATGAAGGCTGATAAGCTGATACTGGAAAAAGTTAAAGCAATTTGGGGGTTGTACAACTAGAGGATAAATAAGATATGAAAAGTTTAAGAAGACTTCTTTCCTGTTGCTATTTATTTAATTTGTTAAGAAAAGTGTTTCTTAAAAGAGAGCCTGGGACCAGCAGATGGCATAATGGTTACAGTGTTGGACTCCCACGTAGTCAACTGCTGTTTAGATCCTGGACCCGGCGGCTTAAAACTCACGCTGGGCGCTTTTGTGCCCAAGACTCTGAGAGGAGAATGGAGAAGGCAATAAGGCATGGCCATTCCACCTAGGGGGTGATTTCTCGCTTTCTGGCTGGCTGTCTCTTTGGCAAGTGCACGCGCCCTATAGCAAAAATCTCTCTCTCAAAAGAATAAATAAAAAAATAAATAAATAAAAGAGGGTCAGCTGGTGGTGTGGTGGTTAAAACAGCTGGATCCCACACAGCTGATGTGCAGTTCCGGACTCAGAGGCTTGAAAAAAACTCTAGGTGCATGTGCGTGTGTGTGCCCAAAATCCCAAGAGGAGAAGAGAAGAGAAGAGACTGCAGTTTGGTCATGCCTGGGAGAATGGGAGACACTTTCTCTCTTTCTTTATCTCTCTGGGGAGCACATATGCCCTATAGCAAAAAAAATAAAATAAAAAATAAAGGGTTTCAGAAATGAAAATAGACAAGCAATGGGTGATGCAGTCTGGTCCAAGGCAGTCTGCTCTGAAAGAGATTAGCTCAAGAAACTGTCTCACTTGGAATCGCAGACACCCGAAGCCTATGAAGAACTCAGGAGGTTCCGTCCAACCACAGGCATTCTCGCACACCCACACACTGCTTGCCGAGACACAGGCTCTTGCCTCGATCCTCTCCACACTGCTAAAAGGAGGTACGTAAACTGCGCTTGCAAGCGGGCAGCCCTCTGGTCTGTCCAGAAATGCTGCACGCTTTTCACAAGTCAACATCTATGCAAAATATACACCTGTACTCAGGGATAGCTTGTTTCAAATGTTAGAGCAACAGATTTCTCTTTATCCAGACAGATCCACACAACAGGGTGCCTTCGGGTCCTCACTCTTAGGCAAGATATCCAAAGCCAGCTGGGACAGATCTGGTATTAATTAGCCAGGGATCTGTCTCCACGGGAGTAAGTGGTTAATCCCAGAGAGGTTTACACTGGAGACTGACCAGCCTATCCCTGGGGTGGATACAGACCCAGTCTTGGCTCCTGAGAATATTCCACATCATGTGTTGTGCAAGTGTGCGTGGCACGAGGAACGGACTTCACAACAGATGGGACCGTTCTTGCCGAGGCCTACTGTAAACTAACCTAGGGCCTGAGCGCCCGTTGTCGAGGGCGCCCTTGTTAGGAAACGCGTCGTTCTGACTCTCCGCCTGAACTCCCTCCCCTTTGCTTCTCTACCTTTTTTGCCCTTTCCCATCATAGCCTGGAGGCTGGCTCTGCAGGCTCTGAAGCAACAGGCGATTTTCTCCCATCGGCCAATGCATCTGCCAGATGTCGTAGATTCCTTAGTTTTTCATTCTTGCGGCAGCTGCCTGCTTTTGATCTGGGTTTGCGCAAAAAGCTGGAGTTGCAGATGTGGTGGGAAGACTGAGAGCAGCCTGAGTGAGGAACTGAAGCTGCCCTGGCTGTGCTAGGCGTGTTATCTGGGCTCTGGAGGGTTTTCCCTGTGGTATCTTAACCATGGCTCAGGTAAGCTGTCTGAGGAGGTATGACACAGGACTCTTAGGCCTGGACGAAAAGGACTGAAGACTAAGTTTAGAGAAGTGAGGTAACAAGTGGTCTCACTTCCTCTGTAAGGAATCATGGAAACTCCTTACTCATCTGTCTGGTGCAGGAAGGAGTCGGGAGTATTTTCTTTGTGTTTTTCCTTCCTGATCTCAGTGACATGAAGGTTCAGGTGAAGCTGGGGGACCGAAGAGTTAGTAGCCGCCACTGGGTATTTTTGTGACTACAAGATTTTAAAGACCATTTTTAAACCAAGACCAGTTTTCTTCAAAAAGCTTACTTACCATTTTAGAACCCCAGGGGCCACATGCTTAGACTGCAAACAGTACCGCTAAAATCGTGCGAGTTCTAGCCTAGGCAGCGAAAGAACAAACTTCCTTTATTTGATACTTGTCATTGAATACAAATGTAATAAGGTCCTAAAGATGAGAATTTGCTATCTCTTCATCCCTGCCCCCTGCAAATTCTTCTTTCATTGAACGTATTCACATATTTTGCCTCTTAAAGTGAATAAGCACAATAAGCACAATCTTTTCTTTACTTAAAATAAACTTTAGTATGAGGGAGTCTTCAAAAAGTTCATAGAAAATGTGTATTATGAAAATATGCATGGATTTCAAAATCTTTTTTCACCAAAATAAACTCATGCTTTAATTACACTCTTCCACGAACCTCCTGAAGTCCTCTTGTGTTTATTTTGTACCTACGACGTGCAAGCTATGTGACACAGAAGGCCTGGCGAGGCCCAGAAGTGCACTGGGAATACAGGAGATACAAGCTCTATTTGTGACCTTGAGGCACAACTACAATCTCTTCCTGAAGACCTTGCACACACACACACTGGCTTGAGAGGCGAGGTGAGTAACTCAGGAGGGACAGGGGTGGCTGGGAACATCGGAGAGAGCGTCACGGGGAAGGGGGAACTTGGATGGCTGACAGGCAGAGGGGCCCACCTGCCCAGCTGGCGGAGGGGAGGTAATTCCCTGTGGAATGAAAGAGGGGAAAAGACTGAAGCAGGAAGGAGCATGGCGGTTTGGGGACGAACGCAAACCTGCAGATTTCTGTGCCTCTTGCTCAGCCCACTGCGTGCCTAAACCACCTTGTCACCTCCATAATGTATCTTGCTCTCAAGAAAAGGCCCACCAGCAGCTAAGCTCGTGTGATCTTCCCAGACTCATGAAGCCTTAAGAAGGTGCCCTCCCTGTTACTGGATCACCTGCACTCAGTAACAGAAGGCAGACTTTCCGTACAGGCACAGAAGCTGGAAAGGAGCTGGCTGCCCCTTACTGAACTTGGACTCTGCGCGAGCAGTACCCATCAAGGGCGCAGACTCCAGAGGTGTTTCTGCCCCCTTACGAGGGTCCAGCCTCCTAAAGGCAAGGGATGAAACAAAGATGTCTTAATATCATGGTTGATCTTTTTTTAAAAAAAGAATGATCTGAGTGTGTGTGCTCACCAGAGAAAGACAGAGGCAGAGGGAGGGAGGGGACATGGTCATGCCGCGTTCCCTTCTCTCCCATTTCTCCCTCTTTTTGGGATTTTGGGCATGCATCTACAAGTGCCCAGAGTGTACTAGGCACAGAAGCCACTGGGGCCTGGACTTGAACTGTGTGATTGCTGGCCACTGGGGTCCAGCTCCTTTAACCTCCAGTACACCGGCTAGCCCCATGGGTAATCTTTGTCATAGCCCCAGGAGTGGCATGGCTTTTACCAGGAGGCAAAGGCAGAGAGACTGATGGCTGGGCTCATGGGCCACCAGATCCAGCCCAGCTCGGTGCAGACAAGCCACATGCTATGTGTTAGTCTCTTCATGTGAGATCAGACTTCTGTGTGGGTTTTACCTCGTGGGTGAAGCCAAGTTTCTGGAAATAGTCAAAACCAACTCTTCTTTGCTTATAGCAACAGGGCACAGAAGTGACGTGAAATATAAGGGAAAGATGGATTTGCAAATAGAAGGTAGAAATAGAGGTCGGAGTCTGGATTATTTCTATATAAACCACAGGCTTACCTTCTTAATCACTGTAACATTTTAATGCTAAAATTATCTCGTATTCCTAAACAAACTCTGGTGACAAAGGGTTAAAGAGAGTAGAGACTGTCACGTCGCCGAGTTTGGACCTGACGTGGTTACCTGCTTTCTTCTCCCTCTTCCCTCCTGACCTTTCACATCCCAGAGGCGGTGTGCGGGTGGCCTCTGCAGAGGCGTTGGCAGGTGAGGTTTGATGAGTGAGGCTGTGTGGCGAGAGCAGACCTCGCCACGTTGGCGACAAGGCGTCACAGCCAGGCGCAGTGCTCAGTTCTCTGCACCGTCCTGACTTGACAGCGCCTCTTCTGAGAGGCAGGTGAGGGCGCCCTACTTGCAGAGCAGGGCAGGTGAGAGGTGGTGAAGAGGCTAGAAGGCTAGCAGGTCTGGGAGTAAGGGCAGCAGTGTCTGTCACAGTGACTTGGGCGACTTCGTGCCTGGTTCCCCTCCCTCGGCAGCTGCTGGAGTCACAGCAGGAAATGGTTCTGACCATCCTATTTGTCTCTTGAGTGACGCTCAACCGTCCTCCGGGGGTTCTGTTTGGTTCAGTTTTTTAAACAGCCTGTGCTGTCTTTTGAGATCAGAATAGCAGGTATTCTCAGGATGTGGTCACGCTTGGGCATCCCCCTCCCTGCCTCTCCTGAGAAACCCAGGTGTGTGTGTCACAGCCGCCCTCATCCATCAGGCCCCAGAGGAGCGTTGATTTCCGAGCCAGAGGTCACCGTCAGTGGATTCATTCTGCTGTCCAGGAGGCACTGCAACAGCCACGCCTTGGGAGTTGGGGCACTTGTGGTGGAGAGCAAGCAGAGGCACCACTGTGGCAGGTCTTGCCCAGTTGGGCCTCCCACTAGCAAAGCTTGATGATTTCCCTTCCTCCCTTCCCATTCTTCCCCTGGCTTCCGTCCTCTTTCATGTCCAGCAGAGCTGGCCAGCCTCTGCCTCTGTGTTCTGAGAAATATCCTGCTCAGCACACGTGGACAGAGCTGCGCAGCAGGTGCGAGGTGGGAGACTTCCCAGGGAGCCTGGCTGAGTGGGGTCTCCTTCGCTCCCCGACAGCAGAGTGGGCCAGCCCCACCATGGACGTCTTCCCAGCACAGCACGCGTACTTGGACAGGCCTCCACATAGGACTACTTGCTTCTTAATAAGACTTGCATGAATACATGCATGTTTGAGTCTGGTAAGTGCCATCGATTCCAGACTAGAGGTCTCAGAGTAGGACTCAGGGGCCGAATCCAGCCAGTTTCCAGACACCCAGGCTCTCTGAGCACAGGCGCTGATGTGTGCACTGTCTACGGTTGTTTGCACGTCCCTGTGGAAAGCTCACTGGTTACAACAGAAATGGCACAGTCGCCAAGCTGGAAATATTGCTTCTCTGACCCTTCACAGAAAGTCTGCTGGCTGCTGTACTGTTGTAAGACTGTAGTTGTCTTACAAGTGAGAACCTGCTCTTATTTTGCTTTGTTAAGATAAAGACAGTTTAGTATAGTGGCTATGCATGTAGGTTCGGAGGCAGACTGACAAGTTTGTATCTAGGGCGTCACTTCCTTGCAAGTGACCCTATTTCTGGGCATTTATCCAAAAGAATGGGAAGCATGGTCCTGAAGAGGCATCTGAACTCCTGTGTCCACTGCAGCATTTTCACAATAGCCAGGACGTGGGAGCAACCCGAGTACTCATCACTGGGTGAAGAAAGCATGGCACACCCAACGAAGTATTATGCAGCCTTCCCGAAAGAGGGACTTCCGTAGTGTGCTGTGACAGGAACTTGGATGACACTGTGCTAAAAAGCAAGCCAGTACAGAAGGACAGAGGCCTCATGATTCTGTGTACATGAAGTGTCTAGTCAAACCCATAGTGGTTGCTGCCAGAGGCTGGTGGGAGAGGGAAATGGGCGCTGCTGTAATGGGTACAAAGGTGCAGTTCGGCAGGATAAGAAGCTTCTAGAGGTCGGAGTATGGCACGGTGCTGCATACGGGTGACAGTAATGTTGTGGACTCTCGAAAACCCGGGAGGCAGTTGGATCTTCTGTAATGCATTTCTGTACAATTCACAACAGGAATCACCTTTAAATGGGAATTCCCAAGTGGAAAGAGGGGCTGTCTGCATTAAGAATTTATGCATGCTTCCATGCTGAGAGTTAAGGGTATATTTTCCTTTTAGGTTTTATTAAGCCTAATCTACAACATAAAAATAGAAATAGGGCTTATCTGTGATGAGTAAGCACAGCTTTCTCAAATTCAAATATGCAATGGAAAAGATTGTATTTACAACCTGACAGGAAGAACACAGCTCCTCCTCCCCTTTCTACGGAAGTGCAAACATTTTTAGAAATGGGGCCAGCTGATGGCATAGTGGTTACGTTGCTGGATTCCCATGTGGCCGACTATGGTTTGAATCTCAGACCTCTGGCTTCAAAATCATGCCTGGCATGTTTGTATGCCCAGGAGGCG
>NW_006159777.1:2176762-2180954 GCF_000334495.1 Tupaia belangeri chinensis | reverse complement strand
AGAGTGTGGCTTGGCCATTCCCCCTGGGGGGTGACTTCTTACTTTCCCTGTTTCTGTCTCTTGCTCTAGATGGTAAGCACACACGCACTACAGCAAAAACATCCAAAAACAAAACAAGCAAAACCTAAATCTCATTTCAAATATTAAAATTCTGACTAAAATTTAGTCACAGGTAAATGCAAAAAAGAAAATAATTCTGGTCGGTGCAGACCCCTGTCTCCTTTATCCCCACTCCCCTTTTCGTGGGGAGTCCCTTTCTGATGCTGGTAGCTCTCTCCCAAACGCCCATCTTTCTTGGTGTCTAGACCTGCCCCCCTAACTTGGCGGGTGGCTTTCATAGCCAGATGTGTCTTGATCTCTTTCTTCTTTGTTGATTACCATCATTTCCCTACTGGGTAAAAGGAAGATCCGAGGACAGCTTATCTCTGTGGGGTAAGCAGAGTTGAGGTCAAATCTCTTATAGAACATGAAAAACAAGGAAACCTCTGGTCTGGAAGTGTCAAGATTCCTCAGAACTTATAGTCATAGGGACCTTACGGTTCGTCAGGCTACCGACTCACTGATTTTGTACCACCCCTGAGCTGGAACTGGTGGCAGATTCAATGCAAGAACATGTGAGGGGCGATATGGGGACAGACGGGTAACAGAGAATGGACCGGCCCCCGCAGCTGTCCAGGACAGCACAGCAGCCCTTGATGGAGGCACTGAAGCATCAGCCTGCCATGGCCAGCTAACCCCGCAGCCTGCAGGCACTCCCTCTAGGACAGTGGGCTGCTTCTGCCAGTGGATGTCTACGGTGGGGCTGCCTCGAGAGCTCTGGAACTATCAAGTCAGTGGAACAACTTCCAAGACTAAAAGGGGCCATGACACATCATCTCATTCATCTCCTTGCTTTCAGCAGTAAGAGCACTCCTAAGCCTCCCAGTTATCCGGGAACACAATTTATGGTTAAAGCCTCCAGGTGGAAAAAGAAAAGATTTCACAACTTTTCTTCCATAGACCAGTTTAGTTGTATGCTTGTCAACTCTTCCAGAGTCTAAGAGAACGCTGACACTTGTTTTTGATGTCCTATCCATTTTAATCAGTCTAACTACAAGAAGGGAATTCAAGTGGGAGGGTCCTTTAATTCAGTGAAAGCGGGGTACAGACAGGCATGCCCAAAGCTAAAGGGGTGAGGGGTGGGCAAAGGCCTCCCGGTGAGGCCCTGAGAACCTCGGCATGTGCTTCACACCCGCTGCATCTCCCTCTGAGCCGCCCCTCCTCTGCTGCCAGCCTTTCCCGAGTTGTGCCACCTCTGTGACGTACTGCAGCCTGACAGAGCGCCCCGGTCTCCATCGCTGGTGCCCAAAACACTGTCACATCCTTATGAAACAGCAAAGAGCTATTCCTTGGAAGTCTGGTAATATCATCTGTTCAGAATCAAAGTCTCCTGCCAAAGATCTGAGAAACCCCGTCACCATGGCTTCCTCCTCTTCGGGCATCCTCAGCCATGGGCAGGGTGTCCTTTCCTTGGGAGACACTGAGGCTGAACGTGTCACTTGCATGCGGTTTTGCGGAAGACAGAGAGGAGGTCACACGTTCAAAACCTCCACTGCTCTTGGGCTGGGGGTTGGAAAGAAAGCTAGTAAGTAAAATCTGTGGTGCACATTTTTCCCCTGCAGGAAAGGGTGTGAAGGGCGGGGTGGATTTACCAGAAGTTTGGCATCTGCTTTGAAGTCTTCTGGACAGGAAAAGTGCAGCACCAGGGAGGCAGCCTTCACAACATCCTCCACAGGCTGATGCGGTGGAAAATAGTCACTGAGGAAGAAGTCCCTTGAGAAACCTTTTCCCTCTCTCTCCTCCTGGAATTGCTAGAAACTAGGTAGAGTCCAGAGGTCTGCGTTTCAAGAGTGGCCCCAAGGAGTTTGCAGTTTCCAGGTGGAAACAGAGCTCAGAAGAGGTTTTTCTCCTCAAGGAAATCTGGCTAGTTTCTCTGCCATCCTGTCCAGAGCATGTCAGTGGATTTGGCACATGTGCGCACATAGCCAGGCTTCCTGCAAGCCTCCTCCAGGAGAAAGGCTCTTGGAAGCAGCAGACAGGCTCGCCCCTCTACCACACAGCTCCCTTTTCCAAAGGAAGTAGGAGCTACCCACCAGCTACAACCCACACACCACAGAGGAGCCGTGGAAACGGTCATGCATGCAACTGATACCCAAACCCCTCACCCACAAAAAGTGGATAAATGAGCGGCAGAACTGAGCCGCTGAGTGCCTAGCCCTTTGGAGCTGCAGCCTCGGTCCAGAAGGCGCAGGCTTCCTGACTGGTCTCCTGGTGGCCGAGCAATTCTTCACAACGCAGTAAGGAGGTGTGAATAACTGACAGCTAAGGAGCGACCCCCGTCCTCCTGGGGCTGCCAGGGCTGTGTGAAGCAGAGGTGGTTGCGGCAGACTCCTTGACGGAGGCGCGGAGATCCAGGAACTCCAGGATGATGTCCCCAAGGCAGTAGAGTAAATGTCTAGAACAAACAGGCCAGCTTAGAGGAGGGTCAGGCTTAGCCTTTGAGTACAAGATCCTGCTTATGACATTTATTTTCTCCCCCTCACCCATTCCAGATTCCCTAAACTTCAATAGCTTGCTGAAGCCTCTACCATGAAATTAATGCTTGTTGAACTGATAAAGCGATGACCCTAATAAAGGCAGAGGTGGTCACAAGACTAGAGTTACGAGATTGCACTTCTCTTCACACAGCTACATTAGCACATCGGCACTGCTCTCAAAATCCTACTGATGTCGAGTCGCTAAGCATTTCCAGAGAGCCTGACTCCTGCCGTTTCTCCCAATTAACCACTATAGACTTACTGGCTACTTTACAGGCCACGGGGCAGACAGGACCTGCAAGGAGCGGGCAGAGAGACTCAGTCTGTTGTGAATAAGGTTTGAGAGATGAGGGCAAGAGCATGCAGCACTCTCATCCCAGACTGATCGCTCTCTTCTAGATTATTCTGGGAGCCTTCCCCCAGCATTCCTGGCTCCTCTATCAGACTCCTACCTCCGATCCTGTCTAGCTCCCATTAAGGTGACCCCTGACCCCAGCATTGCGCACAGCTTTGCTAAGAGGCCAGAAGCCAAGGCTGAAAGTCACTGCAGGCCCAATGGACAGCACATGGGCCAGGGTTTGTCCTTACAGCCTTCACAGGGGCTAGCAGAAGTGGGGGGCCACTCAGGACCACTGAATAGGCCTGCCGGCAGCTCATGTGGGGGCCACATCGAGTTCTTTCGGATGCAAGTGGTCTGCTGCAGCAGGAGCTCCTAAGCTGCTCAGACGCTGGCAGGAGTTCTGCTTCACTTAGGGGCCTGGACACCAGGCTGCAGGCAGGGCCCACCGTGGGTGATGACCACAGCCCCTCCTCCTCACTATGGTTTTCCATCTGGAAGCCTTGGCTGGCTTTCCCCATGCTGACATCGGGCTCCTCTCTCAGCCTACCTGTTGATGAGGGGCTGCTGCAGCGACTCCAGGACCAGTCCCCAGCTCAGCCGACATTTGTGCACCCCCAGGACATCCACTATGAAATCTGAGGGAGGAGACAAACAGACTCTGTGTTACCACTGAAGCCTTTGCGTCCAGGGAGGTGACCACCTGGCTCTGCATCTTCGCAGACTGAGTACTTCAGGCACACCTCCAACCACACAGCCAACGAACACCCTCAGGACACAGAAAAGCTACAAAAACTATGTTTAAGACAGGTATCTCAAAAAGAAAGGGCCTCAAGAAATAATTTCATACCCTGCCACTGAAGTGTTGATGCTTCTCTGACCTAGCAGTGGGCTGGAGAAGGGAGGGAGAGCAGGGTAGGCCAAGCAGCGGGTCCAGAGTCAGCTGCGTCCACTGCTGCCCCTTTACTGCAACCGCAGGCAGCAGACCGCCTCCCCTGGCCTCTGGTAACAGCACGAAGTAAGGAAAAGGGCCCTCTCAGGCTTGCCTTGTATTAACCTCTAAGGGCCGCCTCTTCCCCAGTGGCTCTGTCACAGCTGAACTTAGGCTGGACATGCCATTTCTTCCCTCCTTGGCCAGGAGGCCATGAGGGGCAGAGAACCCCAAGTCTTCATCTGGGGGTAATGGCCCTGAGACCTGACCCTAGAGGCCCAGCCGCTCCAGACCTGCCCAAGGCTATTAACCAAATAACGGCAGGGTTCTCGCCTAGTGTCAGGGGGT
>NW_006159777.1:2173470-2176651 GCF_000334495.1 Tupaia belangeri chinensis | reverse complement strand
CGGCCCCGCCGCTCTCAGCGTCACCCCACTAAGGGATCAAAGAATTGCAGCCCTGGTCATTTCCCTCTCAGCTTGAGAAATGGAGGCTCATCAGGTTTTGAGTCTCAACACACACATTCAGGGACCTCTTAAGAATGGGAAAGGGTGTGGGTTAAGGGTGGCAAAGTCGGACGGGAGAGGAAGAGCCATCAGAAGAGCTCGTTCGTTCCAGTTACCTGGCAGGACTCCCAGCAGGCTCTGCAAAGCCTGTTTCTCAGTAGCCACCTTCTGGTCGTGGGTCCTCACAGGCCGAGGAGACTTAGGTAAAACTCCACCAGGCCAGATGGATTCCCGAAGAAGCCTTAGGTACTGCACCCAGCGCTGCGGACACGTAAGGTTAGCCACCTGCACCTCCAGCCACCTGCGGTAGGAGAGAGTGGCTCAGGCACCCTGCAAGACAGAGATCTGCATTCTGGGCCCTCACCCCAGTTAGGAGTCAACATCCTTAACCCCAGAGTGAAGGGGAAAGGAGGCAGAAGGTGTGGGGGTGACCAGGTTGTGGGGCAGAGCCCTCACAAATGGATTAGTACCCCTATGGACGGGGTCTCGGAGAGCTCACCCCTTCCATCCTGGGAGGACACGGAGAAGACAGCAGTCTATGAAGGGAAGCTGGTCCCTGCCAGTCACCGAATCTACTGGCACCTTGATCTGGAACTTCTCAGCTTTACTTCTCCGACTAAACTACAAGAGCCGCAGGAATCTGTCCTGTACTTTTATAAATTCCCACGGAGTCTGGGTGTTCAGAAACATTGACTACTGACAACTGTCCCTATTACAACACAAACCGCCCTGACTCCAAGGAGGCAGAGATGCCCAACGTGGAGTTTAGATGAAAACCTGGAAGGCACTTGGACATTGTTCTTTACTTGTCTGAGTCTTCCAGAGTAATGTGGTCACCCTCAAAGTTCAAGACCATCGAGGCCTCCTTACTACACGACTCATTTAAGACCGGCAGGGCCACGCTGACCCTAGGTGGCCACGGGCCCCCTCTACACATGCACAGAAGACTCTGGTACTACAGCACATGGCAGCTCACCCATGGCTCTACACCCGTGTTCCCTGTCACCTGTCCAACAGCAGGGGGGCTGCCAAGGCAAACTTTATTTACCCTCTGCTCTGCCAGACAGTCTGCATGCCACTCACGCTGGGCGTTCCAGCCCTGGGGGCTGCAATCCCCCAAGCCCAGGGCTCACAAACGATGCTAAGAATAGGAAGCCTGAAAGGTAACAGGAGGGCAAGAATGGCAGACATCGATGGAGATCAAGAGCGGCACAAAGCTGCTCCCACCCAAAATAGCCAGCACGGTCGAGCTTGTTATTATTAGGGCTCCATCTCCTTTTTATAGGGCTTTTCATTCAGCGAGCCTAAGACGCCTGATGGAAGGGATTTGGCAGCAAGAATTCCTGTCCCTGTTTACAGCAGAGGGTCACCAGAGGGAGGTGGCTGTGATGGCCTGATCAGGTCCTCTGCAGGGGATCAAGTGACCCAAGGTCTCCCTTCACCTCAAGCCACACATATTTCTGCAACTCCTGCAGAGGTGAATGATGAGTATAAGGTTTTAGCTAAGCAATCTGAGGGTGGGGGCAAGGTCTTTCAAACCAAAATCTTTACATCCTCCAAGGGGTGTGGGGAAGCCTAGAACAAGACACATCCAGCTAGAGTTCGTGTGAGCTCAGTTTCTCCATCACGTACGCAGAGTAAGCTGGTCTGCCCTACCTGCAGCTCTCTGGAGCCAACAACGCCTGTGACTCCAGCTTTTCAAAGCCACCTCGCATCCGGCAATCTGTCCTAGACCAGTGTACCACAACAGCAAATCCCAGTCACCTGACATGTCTTACAAGATGGAGTTTGACTGCTGTGCATAAACATTATGAACCCCTCGATGGGGCCAGGACTTCACACTGCATCATGGTGAGGATGTCCTCTTCACTCTCCTCGATGGTGGTTTAGTGTCTCATGCATGTATTGTGGGTGCAAAATGAATTTCGGCATGTAGCCAAGCATAAGTTTGTCAATTTATACAAATTGACAAGGCTACAACTTACCAAACGCTACCTGGCAATGCTGGGAAGCAGGCTCAAATATGGGAAGCTAAAAATGAGCACCAGATGAGGATGAGTCGGTGAGTCAGACAGACCTGAGGGAGCTGGTGAGCAGAAGACAAGGAGGCTGAAACTTCCAAGTCAAATTGTAGCAGCTGGAGAAACAGACTCTGATAGGCACTATGAACCTGAGGCACAGAACAGCCACAAGAAGACCCTCGCAGTCAGTCCCAGAGTTGTGAGACTCAGGACTTGCATAAACTGGGAAAAGTGAGATAAACTTCAGGTCTATAAGGGAAACAGCGGTTAGAAAGTGACTTCTGCTGGCTAGGACTACAGAGCGTCAGCTCCCTCACTCTTTTCCAGCCTGGAAGGGAAAAGCCACAAACTCACGCTTGCAGCACATGTGCCTAAAACGTCACTCTCTCTTTAGGATTCTTCTCCGGCCCAGGTTCTTCTCACCCTCTTGGACTCTCTCGCTTCTAGCCCCAGACAGCCTGGGGAGAAGATGAAGTGCAACAAACCCCTCCTGCTGACAGAGCTGCTAGCTATGGTGTCTTGTCAGGCATGATGAACATGTAATCTGGAAGGAAAAAATGGAAAGCCCAAACCAAGAAAATCTCTACCAATACCACCACCGCCCCAACTGCCAGGCCCCTCACACAATACCATCTACAATTTGTGAGCTGTGGCCCACTCTCTAAGGAATGCTTTATTACTACACACGGTGCCTTCCTAAGCCAGCAACAGCCAGATTCAGGGATTTGTTCACCTTGCCCAGCACCCAGACAGAGCTGAAGGCCCACAGGTTCTTGGTAACGATGACGAGGGTGGGGATTTCCTCGTGCCGTGATCTTCCCTCCACTCCATCCTTACCTTACTTTCCTTTCAGTCTGTCACCCTTTTCTGAAGGGAAGCTCTATACAGACCACCATCTGGTCTAAACTGCATTCACTGCCTCCGCCCTGCTCAGTCTATCTGGAATCTGAGCTAGAGCAGGGGAGACAGAGATCAGCCTAAGAGCACAGAGGTTGGCCCCTCGATCTATTTCCCGCGTTGCCTTTCTACTCTTAAAAATGGAACGGGAAGACTGAAAGAAG
>NW_006159777.1:2154829-2172844 GCF_000334495.1 Tupaia belangeri chinensis | reverse complement strand
TCCTGCTGACAGAGCTGCTAGCTATGGTGTCTTGTCAGGCATGATGAACATGTAATCTGGAAGGAAAAAATGGAAAGCCCAAACCAAGAAAATCTCTACCAATACCACCACCGCCCCAACTGCCAGGCCCCTCACACAATACCATCTACAATTTGTGAGCTGTGGCCCACTCTCTAAGGAATGCTTTATTACTACACACGGTGCCTTCCTAAGCCAGCAACAGCCAGATTCAGGGATTTGTTCACCTTGCCCAGCACCCAGACAGAGCTGAAGGCCCACAGGTTCTTGGTAACGATGACGAGGGTGGGGATTTCCTCGTGCCGTGATCTTCCCTCCACTCCATCCTTACCTTACTTTCCTTTCAGTCTGTCACCCTTTTCTGAAGGGAAGCTCTATACAGACCACCATCTGGTCTAAACTGCATTCACTGCCTCCGCCCTGCTCAGTCTATCTGGAATCTGAGCTAGAGCAGGGGAGACAGAGATCAGCCTAAGAGCACAGAGGTTGGCCCCTCGATCTATTTCCCGCGTTGCCTTTCTACTCTTAAAAATGGAACGGGAAGACTGAAAGAAGATCTGTGTCCCTGTGGCCTTCTTAAGCGAAAGGAGCAGAATTTGTGTCTGGAGTCCCATGACTCCCAGCAGTTTTTCCAGCCTCGGTTTCTGGAACCCAGTGTTCCCATTATTGCTAGGTTAACAGAAATCTAAAGTGTCAAGGTGGATACACACGCGACGTCCCTCCCCCTGTTTATACTTATAACAAATCATTTGCTAAGTACAAATTCTATTGTTTATGTAATACGAGATGCATGAGGTAAATATGCAAAAATAAATATGGTGGAGAATAGCCTCAAATAGCATCCATTTTATTTTCTATCACTATTTCAGTTCTGATATTTGATTTAGAGATATTGCTTTCTACCATGCTACCTTTATTCCAAGTTAAAGAAGAAGAAAACCACATCTGTTCCGCTAAGCCATCTCTAAAGTACTCAGAGCCGTCCTAGTAAGGGGCTCAGAAAGAGCCAGTAAAATGACAACAGAAAAAAACAAAAAACAAAAACAGGGGCCAGCAGGTGATGTGATGGTTACGTGTTGGAATTCCCACACGGCCGACTGTGGTTCAAATCCTGGATCTGGTGGCTTGCTTTCTCCCTCTGTCTCTTTCTCTGGCAAAACTTATGTGAGCAATAAATAAATAAATAAGATAAATAATTATTTAACAACAACAACAATGGAGTGATGGTGAGATACACAAGAACTTCCTTGTGCCAGGCATGGAAGACGGGAGGGGCTGGGGCTTGCCAGCAGTCGGGACTGCATGTCTACACCAAGTTCAAGGAAGATGGTCTACACAGCTACAGAGGGAGGTGATGCAATGGCTAAAAGGAGAGAGTTTAATGCTAGGGCTTAAGCTGGCCCTTCAAGGTGAGCAAAAGGTCATTTTCCATCAAAATAGTACAATCAAATCTCAAAAGTAAGAGCAGGCTTTAGAGACCATGTTTAATCCAATTAGCCAAATCCTCCTTGCTTCTTTTCTGAGTTGCCCTGGCTGAATGAGGAAAGGTCTGGAATCAGTGAAAGCTTAATGGAGAGGAGAGGAAAGGGGAAGAAGGATAGTGAAGTCATAAAACAGAAGATAATCTTAATAGCAGTAACGGTATTCTAACAAAAATGCCTGGTGCAGTCTAACTGAAAGACTGCTACCTGACTGCTACCTGTCCACTGGGCGGAACCTCTGTAGACAACTCTGACCTCATCGTAAGGTACCAGATGCAGTTCAAAGGAAGAAAAAGAAAATTAGGTGAAGGCTTCTGCCATTCTTGATAGCCCAGAAGGAGATCAGAGGTACTGGTTCACTTGATCATCACCCCCAGCAGGGGTTCCAATCCCGGCACTGTGATGTTCCGGCCTGCTGATACCGTGCCATGGGGCTGCCCTGGGCACTGAAAATGCTCCGTACATCCTGCTCCCTCCTTGACTCCGCACACCAGATGCTGGCTGCGACCATCAGAAATGTCTCTAGGTATCGTCACATGTCCCACTCTCCACCCCACAAGGACAAAATGGCTCCAGGTGAGAGCTGCTGCCTTAGAGACCTGAGTCTCTTGGAAATAATGCATCGGGCTACTTTCAGTCATTTTAAACGTGGTGTTTGTGACGCAAGTGGGCCAGGCAGCCTTAAAGGCCATGTAATCTGCTTAGTTTGTGACAACATTTAAGGAGAAAGGTGAGAACAGAAAACAGTGCATTTGGGGCACTTCTGTTTCACGTGGATATACATATCTGATATACATGTGTATGGGTGCCCGTGGGTGTATTCATCGTGAGCAGCAAGGTAGTGTGTATTTCTTACCATAGGCTGAAGCCTGAACAGTCTGCAATACGCTGACACAGTAGAAAGACTTAGGAGTTCCAAGAGAAGGGGGAAAAGCCCACGCCACATTTTTAGCTTCCTGGAACACTCCTCCCTCCACCCACCCAAGCACCCTGTAAAATGTTCACAGTGGCATGACCATGAACACTGTGTTCTGAACCCTGGGCCAGCACATTACTGTGAGTACTGGCTCATCTAATCAGTAGCCCCAATCTATAGTGTGGGAGAGAAAGGTCGTTTTGGGGGGTGATAGTTAGATTTAGGGTATTTCCCATTGGACAAGCTGTTTTTTTTTTTTTTTTTGCCAATTTCACACCTGATAAAAGTAACACTTCTTTTCCCTCTGATTTCTTTCCCAGGCCTCTGCCTTCCTGCAGTGGCTTCTTTGTTTATAGATAGTCTGTCTTCCTCCCCACCCCTCACCCTGTCAGCACTCGGCTCTGGGATCTCAGTCCCACAAGTGGCCAGACTCAGTTACCCAGCTGAGACTGAGAAAGCTCAACGTTGCTGCCCTCAGATTGTGTACCCGGTCACTCTCCTTCTCTGCCCTGTGTGGGAGAAGAATGGGGGAATGAAATCCCAGGGCATGCAACTCTGGCATCTTCCTCCAACGATTATTGTGAAATCTCAAATGGCTCAGAGTCCACACAATTTCTCCTTTGATTTCTGTTTTCATGTTTTAAATCACAGATCCACATCTTTGAAACATGTGCTTCAAAGGAAGGCTTGATGCTGCCTTAACAGCAAAGTTTAAAAACCTGAGTTATATCTAGCCACGGTTGTGATGAGGAATGTACAAGTTGTAGATGAGTATAGACCTTAAGGACGGACGGGCTCTTAATCAAGGAAGGCACTCAGAAATCATCTGCTGAACTGTAGAGGCTATCTTCCCCGGTCTCATCAGTTCTGCATGCATGAACGCACAGGGTGCGTTACAGCAGGTGGCCTACAAGAGCACACAACTTGAGAGATGGCAGGAAACCTAGTATCTTCTCCGACCTCCTTCCTGTAGCTGAACTGCCTTCTGTAAGACCGTGGCATAGACTTACTTACAAATGTGATGAAAAAAACTGAACAGAGTAAGATCAAGAGCAATACTCTATCACTACAAATTTCTATTCACAGGCTTCTGACCTGTGAGTTTAGAAACTTGGGCTTTTAAATTAGTTCTGCCATCTATTAGCATTGTGACGTTGAGAAAACTGCTTTAAGTCCTGAAAAGGATCATTTTAATTCATTAGAGATGTTTCGTAAACACTGGCAACCCACACCTGTTTCCTTGTAAATTCTTGGCGTTGGTTGGTCCCAGCTACCCTCCAGAGCTAACAGGCACTAGGTCAAACCTCTTCTAAAAGACAACACTTTAGACTTTGAAATTCAGCTGTTCCTTCTCCCTTAAGTCTCTTCCGTAAGCTATCCATCTGTGATTCCACCATCCTCAAATCTGGGGACACTCCATGAACGCATGGCAGATGGAGGAGAGCAAGGAGCCAGTCCTTATCCTGGTTCCATCCTCTGGGCTTGTCACTTTCTTATTCTCTCTTGTAAATGGAGTGCCCAGAACCAACAATCCTGAGACAGGACCAGATGAGTGCCGAGTACAGGGGGTTAGTGCCTTCTATGATCTAGATGTTATACTTCTATTAATATAGCCTGAAACTGCGCTGGGGCAAACATGCCAAAGCACTGATTCATACTGAGTTTGCTTATAGCCTCAACATGAAACTAAACCTAAAGCTACATATGTTATGTTAAAAAAATCACATGCCCCTTGGTGAGGAAGCCTAGTCTTCCTCTCCTATGTTTGTGCAATTAAAGAAAAACATAAATGATCATTTATAATATTCATTTGTACCAAAATCCGTCTTGTTGATTTCAGATGATCTTTGTAGCCTTTCTAAATCTTTTTGGATCATGAGTTTTGTCATTGAGAGTATTAAATGCTCCTCTAAAATTAAAGTTACTTACAAATTTGATGGAAAAAAACTGAACAGAGTAAGATCAAGAGCAATACTCTATCACTACAAATTTCTCTGTAGGTTAACCTCAATTTATTAATTCTCTTGGGCTAAAGACATTCAACTAACCATGAATCACTTAAAAGTACTACAGTCCAGGTCACTATGTCCATCCTGTCACGTGAATATATGGCAAGAGTTTATTGCGATCCATACACAATGTAACTACCCTATTTTACTTTCATTGAATGCCCTCGGAATCCTGCCAGAGAAAGAAACCATGTTAACCAGGGAAGACACGTTCCCACCTACTGAACCCGCACCATTTTAGGACTCACCATTTTTCTTCCAGAGGGTTCACAAAACATCTACTTGGTAATGTAATAAAGAAATTTCCAGAGACAACTGTTAAGACTCTTTCTCCTTTTTTAAAAAAGCAAGTTAAGTTACATGTGCTCATCTCCAACCCTTCTCCAAATGGCAGTATTTCTGAATAGCCTTAGATCTCTAATGTTAAATGGAAATCCTCATAGTTTCATGGTATAGAGTTCACCTAGGCCAGGTACACATACTTCAAAGACAAGTTAATTTTTTTTTTAACTTTCATTCCTATTTTAGCATTCATTTCTACTTTAAACATATTTGCTCAATTCTTCTTGTTAGACCACTTTCCTTGACAATAGAAAGAGCCTAGTGAACAACAGATCTAGTCATTTGTGTCTGAAGGAATAAATGCTTTCTCAATGTAATCATTTGATACCACAGTATGGGTCCCCAATAACTCACCTGTATTTTCTTTGTTCTTCCTGACTTTAACATGTATGAATTTTTTTTTAAAGACTCCCTAATATTTATCCACAAATGCAACTCCCTCTGAGATTAAGCTTTCTGGACACCATTCCTATTTGTTCCATCTTATTCTTATTGCATTATTCAAAATGAGTCCCCTCTCTCTATTTTTAATATATACTCATTTAGAATCTGATCTCAGTTAACTACCTTGGTTTCATTTAATGCTGATTCTTTTTTTTTTCCTCATTGGAATTACATGTTTGTTTATTCATTTGCTCAGCACATAGTGTCTGAACTTATAAATGTCAAACAAATAAGACTGTAAGTTTTTGAGGATAGGGACCTCACTCAGTTCATGCCGACACCTCCTTGAGCATTTACCACCAGAGTGCCATTCATACAGGAGCCTTCAAATATCTGTGAAAGAATCAGTCCTGTTTCAATGACACTTTCTGTTGTTAAATGTTTAAGTTCATTTGTTACCACAGCATATAAACATGATTATCTTTTACCTCATTCTCTGTTATATTCTCCTATGAATTTTGGTACCTCTCATCTAGACCTGCTTTCTTGGGTGTCTCAGCTACATTCCCCACTATCCAGCTTTAACTGCATCCGAAATTTTTTCCAACTTCCTCCTTTTCACTGGGATGAGGAGGCTCCTGCCAAGTATACTCTTTCCACTCTTCTTGAGTTGTGCTCTGCCTGCAGCCAGGAATCCACCATATGAATTACCATATGCCACTGCACAGAAAATGTTAAAACCTTCCCTTGGTACCAACTATTGGGTTGTTGGAAAAGTCATGACTCATTTTTGCATAGAAAAACAGAAACATATGTCATGACTTTTCTGAAGATCCAATATATACTTAGTTATGAATTCCTATTCCTCCTTTTACTTTTAGATAGAAGAAAAGATGAAAATATCATCTGTGCCTTAAGTTTTCTATCAAAAATATTCCTCACAATCATTAGACATACCACACTTCACTGGGTGTCTAATTTGTTTATACAAATCAAGTAGATAATAATTTGTTGATTTAATAAGCAACAACTGACTTTTATTCAGTTGTTAGTGAGCTCACTGAAGTATAGAATAATTATTAAGTCAGTAACTCAGTGAAGTATAGGATACTAAGATGTCCTATTAGTTATGCTTCTCAATCTACAAGGTAAAAAACTACATATGAATTGTTCTTGATTTTCTCCTTTTCTCTGCACTAATCAAACACCAATACTCACTTAACAGTTTCTATACCCAGCTATGGTGGCCCTACAGTGTTGGGTGCTGGTGCATGAGTGGGGCTGAGTGGGAGGCCCAGGTCTGATTCCTGGACTATCCTAAACAGGCTTAGTGCAGACGCATCTGTTTGTAATCCTAGCTAAGTGGGAGGTTGGGATTTTAGCATGGCAAAACCTTACCAAAAATCCTCCTTCCCCCACAAAACAACATCAAAAATAGATCCTACCTCAATACCTCATGAATCCATCATCCCTTCATCATCTCTATAGCAATGATCTTAGCTGAGCTCCTTACCACATCTTACCTCTATCAATGTAACACCTGTCTCCCTGGTTCCAACTCTGCCTCCTTCACTTAACCCTATACAGTACTACTTAATTGATGTTTCTAAAAATCTGATCATGTCATTACCTGTCTACATTTTGGAAACTGCTTTCTACCCAGTGGAGGATGATGCTATGTTCTTCAAATGACTCACGGGGCTCTCTGAGTTGGCTCTTATTAACCTCTTGAGGATCATCTCCAGTGACTCTTCTCACACATGGTCTATTCCTGGTAATGCCTTCTTCTTTGAGAGCACAAATATGTTTCACTGCCCTGCCCTGAATGCCTCAGGCCTCCTGTCTCCTGTCATTCCCCACTCTTCACATTCCACCTTTGACGTCACCTCCCCTATAGACCTTCCCTGGACCTTGGATACTTGATTACTTAGTTCCTTCTCTGAATCACGTATTTTTGTATTGCATCATTTTAACTGTAACACAGGAGGTCAGTGGAAAGTTCCCCTTGTGGTATCATGTCAAAGCTCAAAAGGTTTCAGATTTTGAACATTTGGATTTTGGATTTTCAGATCAAGGATGCTCAACCTGGCTAGAACTTCTTAATTAGGAGTGTGTACCACCAAATGGGTATGAAACTTCCTATGGTAAAGATCTGGGGCTTCAATTTCCTATTTTGATTACTTGTGCCTGGCACAAGGTAAAAAACAACACATACTAGTTAAAAAGTGAATTAATGCCACATATGGGACAAACACTGGTCTTACAACATGGCACTAAGCTTGAAATAGGCTTTGCAAAAAAGGCAGATGTTCTAATACAGAAGCAAAGAAATCAGTGAACTCGTCATCACTCATGCTTATGGAGGAGGACCATAATGGATTTAGAAAATCGTTGACATTTCACATGTAGTTATATAAACATCTGGTGGATTTATTTTCCTAATAATCTTTTGTTTAGGCTAATAATAAAATTAAACTGAGGGCTAATATGCCAGCTGTAGGTGGATGTTGCAAGGAGCACTCTGGGTAGCAAGTTAGCTGATGTAGAATTAAGAAGCAATCACGAACACCCAGACCCACGGGCCCGGCACACCTGGTTCTCTGCCTTCCTCTGGGAGACGGGGAAGGGCAGGCAGTGGGGCAGCCGTGCTTCAGATCCTGCACACTGTAAACCCTGGGGGAGAGAGACGGTCCCCAGCAGCCTAGTTTTTGTTGGCTTTCCTGGCAAATAGGCCCCAAGGGCAGAAGAGACTAAAGTCAAACAAAAGCAAAGGCGAGTTATGAGGACCGTGAGTCACACTTGTATTTTGGGAAGTGTCTCTGATGAATGGTGTGGCATCAAATTGATTCCAACCCATTATTTGAAACTAATAAGATGAGAAAAACAAAGGAAGGTAGAATGGGCAAAGGAGAAAGAAAGAGAAAGAGACAGAGAGAAACTAAAAGCAAAGGTCAGGTTACCTTTTAACAAATACAGAATGAGAGGGGAACACTTAGGGAGTCTGTGTTCTTGGAATAAATAAGATGGACTGCAAAAGGGAGATCTCTAGAAATTTTTTCTAAATTTGGGTATTTCACACCCTGAGGATTCTAACTTGAAAGTTGATCTCACAAAACTAGTGCTCCTGGGACGAGCAGTTAGCGTAATGGCTATATTGCTGGACTCCCATGTAGTCGACCATGGTTCGAGTCCTGGACCCGGTGGCTTAAACTCACGCCGGGTGCGTGTGCATGCATGCCCAAGATCCCAAGAGGAGAATGGAGGAGAAGGGATTGCAGTGTGGCCATCCCTCCTGGGGGGTGATTTCTCGCTTTCTGTCTCTCAGTCTCTCTCTCTCTGTCTGGCGAGCGCACGTGCCCTATAGCAAAAACCTCTCCAAAAAAAAGAAAAAAAAAAAAAAAAAAAAAAAAATAGTGTTCCTAAGAAGACCTCCGACCTTTTCCAGCCCTGTACCCTATTGGTATCAAGGCACTGTAATCCAGCTCTCAGAGTGTTAGGGTTGGCAGACTTTAAAAACAACACTGAAAAGCCAGACAGGTTTGAGCCTTGCTTGCGCACTTACAAGTTGAATGAGCTGAGTTCTGGCTTCTTGCTTTATAAAATGTGCTAATTCTTGTCTTGCCTTCTCTATGAAGTTATCATCAAGACCGAATGAGCATTTTTGAAAGTGTGTGTGTGTGTGTGTGTGTGTGTTTGTGTGTGTGCATGTGACAGAGAAAAAGACTCCTTGAAACTCTAAAAAATTTGACCAGATCTCAGGAACTAAATGATTGCAGGATCCTGAATGAGTTTGCATCTCATGTCTCAGTTTGCTTTCTGTAAAAATTACAGCAAAGCAAGTAAATATTAGAATGGTGAACAATTTGATACTGAGTGATTAAGAAGATTGGAGAGGGACCCCAGGGATTATGGATAATATGAAAACTGTATTTCAAAATCCCTAAACGACCTCTATGTAGTAAAGAATGGAATTGTCACTGCACAGACTAAAGGGTCCACAGTGTCTGCCTCTCCTTTCTTTGGCCCCGTGTGAACAAGGGGCGAGGCTTGTTCTCAGTCCCCAGGTAGCTTCCTTGACTCTGCCTTTCCCAGCTCAGAGGGCGAGGGCAGGAGGTGGGGGAGAAGGAAGGTAATTAAAATGGCCACCCATTTAGAAGAAAATTGAGTCTGGTCGAGGGGAAAGGGCAGGAAGAAAGGGCAGAATGCTTAGAGCTCAAGCACCAGGAAGAAAGGCCAGATACAAAGGAGGGGGGAAGGCAGTAATTTAGTGGTTGTCTTGACAACCACAGCCCCTATTGTTCCTGGTGATCTTGTTTCACAGGGAGAGTTCCTGCTCTCCCTGGACATGGAACCTCCACCTGCTCTCCCTGGGCATGGAACCTCCACCCCAGGAGAGAAAGATGGGAAGGCAAGGGCTGGAGGAGGAAGAAGCCAGAACACTGCGCTCTCTTAGAAGAGGCTGGCCTCTAAACTTCTACAGATGTTACAGATGACAGATTTAGAGCACGCTCAGCCAAGATTTGGAAGAGAATTATTCAAGACTATGTTTACATGAGCAGACGTGGTGAGTTCCCAATCATGCTATGAGAATAGCTAGAGGAGGCCGGAGAAGACTATGCCAGAGGAGAATGCTTTTTTCTCCAAAAAAAAAAAAAAAAAAAAAAAAAAAACAAAATAGTGTTCCTAAGAAGACCTCCGACCTTTTCCAGCCCTGTACCCTATTGGTATCAAGGCACTGTAATCCAGCTCTCAGAGTGTTAGGGTTGGCAGACTTTAAAAACAACACTGAAAAGCCAGACAGGTTTGAGCCTTGCTTGCGCACTTACAAGTTGAATGAGCTGAGTTCTGGCTTCTTGCTTTATAAAATGTGCTAATTCTTGTCTTGCCTTCTCTATGAAGTTATCATCAAGACCGAATGAGCATTTTTGAAAGTGTGTGTGTGTGTGTGTGTGTGTGTTTGTGTGTGTGCATGTGACAGAGAAAAAGACTCCTTGAAACTCTAAAAAATTTGACCAGATCTCAGGAACTAAATGATTGCAGGATCCTGAATGAGTTTGCATCTCATGTCTCAGTTTGCTTTCTGTAAAAATTACAGCAAAGCAAGTAAATATTAGAATGGTGAACAATTTGATACTGAGTGATTAAGAAGATTGGAGAGGGACCCCAGGGATTATGGATAATATGAAAACTGTATTTCAAAATCCCTAAACGACCTCTATGTAGTAAAGAATGGAATTGTCACTGCACAGACTAAAGGGTCCACAGTGTCTGCCTCTCCTTTCTTTGGCCCCCTGTGAACAAGGGGCGAGGCTTGTTCTCAGTCCCCAGGTAGCTTCCTTGACTCTGCCTTTCCCAGCTCAGAGGGCGAGGGCAGGAGGTGGGGGAGAAGGAAGGTAATTAAAATGGCCACCCATTTAGAAGAAAATTGAGTCTGGTCGAGGGGAAAGGGCAGGAAGAAAGGGCAGAATGCTTAGAGCTCAAGCACCAGGAAGAAAGGCCAGATACAAAGGAGGGGGGAAGGCAGTAATTTAGTGGTTGTCTTGACAACCACAGCCCCTATTGTTCCTGGTGATCTTGTTTCACAGGGAGAGTTCCTGCTCTCCCTGGACATGGAACCTCCACCTGCTCTCCCTGGGCATGGAACCTCCACCCCAGGAGAGAAAGATGGGAAGGCAAGGGCTGGAGGAGGAAGAAGCCAGAACACTGCGCTCTCTTAGAAGAGGCTGGCCTCTAAACTTCTACAGATGTTACAGATGACAGATTTAGAGCACGCTCAGCCAAGATTTGGAAGAGAATTATTCAAGACTATGTTTACATGAGCAGACGTGGTGAGTTCCCAATCATGCTATGAGAATAGCTAGAGGAGGCCGGAGAAGACTATGCCAGAGGAGAATGAAGGATGAACACGAGAAGCAGATGTCCACATTAAAGAAGCAGGAAATGCAGTGGGAGGTGTGGAGCAGAAGGACATGACCGTGATGGGCAGATCCACCTTGGTATAGAAGAGTTATCCCAAGTATTTGGTTCCAGCTTCTTGTCTACAGACAGAATTTAAAAAGCTCTCCAAGGATGAGGGAATCTACCCTGATACTAAGGATGTAAGACAGAGCAGTGGCAACTCCACAGTCTCCATGGAGCGCAAACTTCAGGGCACAGACTATGGTAAGAAAACATGGGGGAGTGATAAACTAGAGCAAGACAAGACAAAAACAAAAACCACAACACGTGGAAGAGGGAAAAAGGGTCTTGAGGAACTTGACACTGCATTTGCATAGCAAACCTCTATCCCAGAAGGGCTAAGTTCTTCCAAGAAAGCCACTAGCGCCGGCATGACACCAGAGCTGGGCTAGTACATTCCGCACCAGTTCACTCCTGCTCCCTTCCTGCTCCAGCACCGCAGTTCTCCTCGGCAGGGCTCTTGATGGAGCGTCTGAGGACGGGAAAAGGTCAAGACTGCATGCAAACAGTACACATTAATATGCAGTTGCTTCTCCAAAATCAAGTTCATAAGAAAGAACCAAACGACCTTCATCCACAGCTGAAAGCAAAAGCAAATGTCCTTGATGCTGTAAAAGGTCAACAAGACTCCTTACACTGGCCAGTCTTACACTTACCATCTCTACCTCAGTGAGATGCAGATCTAGGACTTTGGGAGCCAAAAGGGCTTGAGTGCAGGGCCGAGTAGCTTACAGAAGGTACTAACAAAATTCGGCCCAGGTGTCCAGCTGCTCTCATCACCACCAGCTGCTCTGTTCTGAACGGATCAGCTCTAGTACGGACTCTGAAAAGGTGGCACACACTCAAAGGGGCATCTTGTGGCAGTGTGCACTGCTCAGGGAAGTGAGCATGTGCTGAAGACTCGGAACAGATGGAAGAGAGCAGAAGGTGAAAGAAACTAGGTGTGTCTAGGGAGTGGGCAGATTAGTGGCCTCTGAATCATGGAATAGGAGAGCCAGTGGCTTCAATTCCATCACTCCCTGGGCAAAGAAGCTGTAATTGCAAAATAACCAGGTCTCAGAGAAGCACATGAGCATTGTTAAACCTGCAGTGCCACCTTGTGTCCAGAGGGAGAATTTCACAGAACAAAAGCTAAAAATTTTTAAAATATGCTTAAAGGCTATTTTCGTTTAAAGGTAGAACTAATTTTCCTCTTCCTCTTTCACAAATGTTTCAGTGCCTGGACTACTCTTTAGTCTGTGACAGTCTAAGTGATGCATATCTTACACGGTCTAGCTTTAAACACATACTTTTTCTATAAAACCTCCCTAACATTTACCCTCAAGTCACCTTCCTTATCCCCCAAATTCATGAGCTAGGCTATTTTAGAAAGTAACTGAGGCAAAGGGAGGTGAAGGGACTTACAAGTCACACAGGCAGTACGCCCCGAAGCCGAATTCAAATTCAGATCTGCCTGACTTCAAAGCCAGATTTGTCCTTTCCCACGTGGAAGCAAAGAGGTCCAGTGAGCGGGCTCCGGGGACCTTGCAGAGGGAGGCCACAGTTGGCCAAGAGCACCATGCTCTTTTGGAAAGGAGAGTGCCACTAGAACGGGAGATGGCCTGGAGGGCTCCAAAGAGAAATCTCTTTCCTTAGGCCCACTCTGGGACAGGGAGTTGCCCAGTTAGAGAGCGGAGTAAGCCCTGTAGGGTGGCTTGAGCTTGTGCTTCTTGTTCACTGGGACTGCAGAACCCTGGAACTCTCAGAATGACAAGCAGGGAGACCTGTGATCTTATGCATTTGTTCATTTGACACAGATTTATTAAGGGCCTTCTGTGAGTCAGACTGGGGGTATGATAGTGAACAAGGTGCATCTAACTTGGCCTCCCCCACTCTTGCACCGTCGACAATCAAGAAAGATGTATATACCTGGCTCAGATGAAAACTCTTGAAAACCTGGCACAGAATGAGAGGTCATGAGGCTGAATTCACTGTTTTTTCCCTCCACCTGCAAGACGATGCTTGCACACAGTCTAAAGGTGTCATCGAAAGGGCACGCTCTCAGGATCCCATTTGTAGAGATAGGCAAGAGATGCCAATAACTTCACTTGTGAAAAGTGGCTCTGGGGTTTAAATACCTACTGACGTTCTCTTTTTTCTTAACTCTCATGAGAACCAATTTCTGTACCTCTAAGTGTACAGGAATTTAAGAGCGCGTCACACTCAGAAGTGCAAACAAGGGACCAGCAGCTAGCGTAATGGCTATGTCACTGAACTCCCATGTAAGTCGACTGTAGTTCGAGTCCTGGACCTGGTGGCTTAAAACTCATGCCGGGTGCATGTGTGTGTGTGCCCAAGATCCCGAGAGGAGAAAGGAGGAAAAGGGATTGGGGCATGGCCATCCCCCCAGGGGGGTGATTTCTCGCTTTCTGTCTCTCTGTCTCTCTCTGTCTTTCTGGTGAGCGCATGAGCCCTATAGCAAAAAGCTCTCCGGAAAAAAAAAAAAAAGAAGAAGAAGTGCAAACAATGCACAGGCAGAGGCTGCTAGCTACCACTCACCTGCCACAGCCTTACAGAGACGGCCAGTGCCTGACAGGATGGGCTCGATGTCTTCATTCTAAGGGGACAAATAAGCGGGACAGGCAGGCCGTTCCTACAACGGGAGGATCTGCTGGGGCCCATGTGGCCCAGCTATAGGATGAGAGCTTCCTTTTGGCTTAATGGAGAGAGTAGTCCAGGATAAGCAGCATCCCTTCTCCCCAGAAAGACATGATGCCATCTGAGCACAGCCATCACTGTGAACAATGAACTCCAGCCCTCCCAAAACAGCCCGGGTCGATAACCACAGGGCCAGGAAATAACCTACAGACTTCCTTGAAGTCAGGTTTTCCTCTGTGGCACCTGTAGCACTGGCATTCTTCTAGAGAAGCTGTGTGTAGGAAGAGGTTAGGTAGACACAGCAAGCACTAGGGCTGAACCAAAAGGGAGCGAAGTTAGAGAGCCAAAGACGTCACGTCTCTGTGTTGACCACCTCTTCCTGACTGTGGATGGAAGGAGAGCACAGGTACTGTACCTAAGAGACTGCACTCTCTGGCCTTGGGGAGAACATCAGAAAATGCAGATGGAAATGAATGTATATGCTACCATTGATAGATGTGTCCCCGAGCCCAGGCAGATGAAAAGCACGAGACTGCACCAGACTGAGGCACAGGCAGTGCGGTCCAGTAGAGGCAGCTATTGGGAAAGCTTGTGTGGGGCAGAGGGGAATGCGCAGAGGGAGAAAGGGCGTGGGTTTGGCGGTTACGATGACTTAGGTGGAATCTTGATTGTGGCACTTCCTTGTTTTATGATCTTAGAAAGGTTATGTAATCTCAATATCGTTTTCTTGGTTTGTGAAAATACAGGTCTAGGGATCAGCAGATGGCGTGATGGTTATGCCACTGGACTCCTCTGTAGTCAACCACAGTGTGAGCCCCAAATACAGCGGGTTAAAATTCACGCTGTGTGTGTGTGTGTGTGTGTATGCAGGTGTACCCAAAATCCTGAGGGAAGAACAAAGGAGAAGGGATTGTGGTATGGCCATAAAGAACATGGCTGCTTACCTGCTAGAGTTAGAATCTAATAAATGTCACGACTTTTCTGTTGCAATTACCTGTGCCCATTGCCTGGCAAGCCTAAGGTTTTCATTAAGAAACAGCCATTGTTACAAGAGCCCTTGTCCACCACCTGCCACCCAGACATGCCCACCAAGAAAGAGACCTTGAAGTGGGGTTCTGCCTCGACAGCACCTGTGATTCTGGAGCCTGATAAAGAATAGGCGCTCATGGTCAGCCACAAGCTCCCCGCTGTCCTCAGGGGAGCAGCCAGTCCACCGGGACACAGCATGTGCAATGCTCCCAGACAGGCCTCAAGCCTTCTCCTGACCTTTCCTGGGACACAGTGTGAAGAGAGACATCCTTTCTAAGGAAATGACTGTATGGCTGGCACATACTTGCTTCAGTGTTCTAGGCTCACTGCTTGGCAGACGCCTTCAACCTGCGCAGACTCCCCTAAGCTGTGTGCTCTGCCTGTCTTCCTCCTCTCTGCACTCTTCATATATTTTCACTCTCCTTTGCCCACAGATCACAGAACTTTCTTTTTTCCCTACTCTTTTTGCCAGGTGATTCCATTCCAATGTGCCCTCAACACAGATGTGCATGCATGCGTATACACACACACACACACACACACACCATCTCTCCCTTTCTCACTCTTTAACTAAGAAATCCTGATGCAGATGCCAGGAATGTGCCTGCCGCCCTTCTGACAGAGGCTCTGATGCCATCTTCAGGGCCACGGGGAGGGCAAAGCCGGACGTGGGTCGTGCACTCCACTGCTGGCCCAGCTCGTATGTTTACCGTGGCACGGCTTTGGACTCCAGGCAGGGAGTGGGTCTGGCTGCTTCTCATTCCTGTACTCTACATCAGGGCTCCATAATAACCTCACCCCTTGCCTTGGCTGGATCTTTCTGCCCCAAACCGTCCACCATCAATGGAGCACAGTACTAACCCTCTTCCTCCTGCCAACCTAGTCTAGCTCTGAGTGTCTGTCCAAGTCCCTAAACCTGGTTCTGATGCACCGTTTTTGGACATAAACAGAGACTGAACAAGCTCAATGCGCTCCTTGGCTTAAACTGCTGCCCCGACTCCCCTTCCCCTCCCTTTGTCTCTGACTCCAAATAAGGAGTGCTCCTAGTTACATAATTGGATGTTCCAGCACAGAAGCTGACATAGGAGGTCAAGCACGCATGCGTGCAAGACTTCCCTTTGACTTAACAATGCCTTTTTTGGGCATCTAACTCTTCTCTTCAGCTCCCTTCCCCCCACTTTCTCCACACCATCCAACAATCAAGGGAGATTTATAAGCTTGGCTCAGATCAGAACTCTTCCAACCTTGGCTTAGAAGGCGGGGTCATGAGGTTGAATTTACTCTGTGTCCCCCTCTGCCCCCCGGCAGGCCATAGAGAGTGTGCTTATAATTTGGCAGAAGTTCCTGGAGTCTAAGACAGTTGTGTGTACAAGTCTTTTAAGGGAGCAAGAAGAGTAACAATGAGGCTGGAAGCAGAATAAACTTGTCTGCTTGGAGACGATAATGCTAGACATTAGAAATTGAGGACATTTAAGGTGGAGATGCATCAAAATCCAGGTGGCTGTCCCCCCAGCATCCCCCCCCACACACACACCCATGACCAGCTAGTGTGTTCTGAACAGCTAGAGAAGGGCAGCAACGCCCTGCCTGCTCTCTAAAGCTCAGATCTATTGTAGGAGAGAGTCCAAAGTCTACAAGAGGACGTGGCTCAGAGACCTGGGCTGCACACAGAGCAGCCACGGCGGACAGGGAGACACCAGGGCCTCACTCCATACCTCTTGTGGGGCCAGGGAGGGTTCAAGGGCGAGGGTCCTGCAGTTCTGAGTTATAGTCAAGTTCCCAGCTTATTTATTTAACAAAGCAATCAAAGCCATAAGGTGTAGTACTGCATGGACTTTTTTTCTTTTATTGCCCAAAGGCACATGTCCTTGCCAGAGAGAGAGAGAGAAGCTGCCAATGAGGCATGGCCACATCACAATCCCTTTTCCTTCATCTCTCCATCCCATCAGGACTCTGGGCACCCACACACCTGGCACGTTTTCCAGGCCTCAGGGCTGGGAGTCAAACCATAGTTGACCATGTGGGATCTAGCTCCCTCTGCACAGCGCTTAACCACTGAACTAAGGAGTCAGCCCTAAACCACTTTTTAAAAATAAAACCTGAAAACTGTCCAGGTCTCTTGCTTCCTATTTTAAGGACACTTCAAGAATGCTCTGAAACCAACACAAGATACTTGAGAAGAGGGCCAAAAGTACAACTAAAAAGATGAGAAAAACAATGTGTTGGGGAAGAGAAGATGCTCTGAACAGAGAAGGGTCAGCCTCTTCACTTCCTTCCACTCTGTGGAAGCTCAGGGTGAGGACAGTGCCGAACAGCTGGAGTCCCATTTTCATCTAGCTAATGTGAAACAAACAGCCTAAGGATAAAGTTTGGATATAAATGTTTGACAGTAAAGGATATGAGATAAAAAGTACAAAATATCATCACCTGGGATTATCTATGATGAGCAAGGACAGAGACCACAATAGCGAGGCTCTCAAAATAGCTGTAAAATTCTCCTCTTGTGCAATGTTCACACTGGCTGCATTCAAATGGACCAGCTACATTTAGAATTTGCCTGCCCTTTGGAATAGCAATGCCTTCCCATCAAACAAACCACAAAACCCCCAAAAGCGAAAAGGAAAGGAAGCCAGGGAAATTCAGCTGCATGCCCTCTGATTTCATTTATGGCGTGAGGGCACATGGGTCTCGTTAGTTTCACTGCCAGGTGGCCTTCTAGCCAGCTGACCGGAAATGTTCTAGTGGACCTGTGAATGGAGAAAGAAAAAGGTGAGCGACTCAGGCCCACTCCAGAGCTCTTCTCACTGGGGCTGTCTACTTGCTTCCAGCACCTCTTCCTACCAGGATCGCCAGCAGCACTTGTCTGCCTGGGGACGCTGCTCAAACACGTGTGGCACCTCTGTTCATCCATGCTGGAAAAGGGCCTGGGCGTTCTGCTTCCTGACGGGAGACACAGGGTGTTATGGATGCTGCTTTAATGAGCCCACTGGCACAAAATCACCTTGGCAGGCCTCATGAAGCCTTCACTGTTTTGAAGCCCAATTCTGTGCAGCTCAGGAAGACGGGTATGCCAGGAACTGGTGACTGACAGGAGGAAACTGCTTTGGGGTGGGGTACCCTAAGAGCATACAAACTGGGACTAATTTTGAGCCCCTAGCTGGAGGCATTAGAAACAGAAAATACCCTGTACTCTCCTTTTCTTTTTTTTTTTTTTGGAGAGATTTTCACTGTAGGGCGCGTG
>NW_006159777.1:2137709-2154749 GCF_000334495.1 Tupaia belangeri chinensis | reverse complement strand
ATTTTCACTGTAGGGCGCGTGCGCTCGCCAGAGAGAGAGAGACATAGAGACAGAAAGCGAGAAATCACCCCCCGGGGGGGATGGTCACGCCGCAAACCCTTCTCCTCCATTCTCCTCTCGGGATCTTGGGCACTCACGCACACGCGCCCAGAGTGAGTTTTAAGCCACCGGGACCCGGACACGAACCGCGGTCAACTACGTGGGAGTCCAGCAACATAGCCATTACGCTAACTGCTGGTTCCCTGTACTCTCCTTTTCTGAAAAGCACATATTAACCTAACGCTTACTGGACACGTTATATACACCTAAAGGGACAGATACATCATTCCTGTTTTCCAGAAAAGGAGACTAAAGTCAAAGAACAACCGGAGTCCACTGCTGCAGATCAGAACTTGGGCTTTGAACATGTGGGTTTGAATTTGGGCTCTACACTCATTAGCTATGTGACTGCGCTAAGCCCTTGGGCTTCAGTTCCAACCTCTAAAACTGAAACTGTCAGAACAGGGACTAAGTCGGTTTTGTTCACTATTGACCAGCCCTCAAGTACTTTTCCAATGAACAAAGGAATGATACCAAAATACATCTTGGGGTGAGTGCTACATAATACCCTGGACAAAGACCTCCTAGGCGGGCCCAGAGACGGCTGCTCCTCTCCACGAGGAACAGCACAGACTGGAAATGCAGCCTGGCTTGGAAGTGCCGCAGCCGACACTCTGAACCCTGGAGTAATGAGTGAGCCACTGAAGGAATTTAAGTGTAGAATATATGTTCAAGTTGATTTTCTGGAAAAGAGCATGCTCCTGGCAAGGCTGAGGATGGAGCAGAGACAATAGGGGAAGCCTGAAGATACGGACCCAGCCGGCGTGTTGCATGTAGGTGTTACTCAGAAAACCGTCTGAAGCTACAAGGAAGATACACTGAGTGACCTATCAGCAGAGCCCGCATGCCAGGTCAGTATCCGGCCTTTCCCTTCATGCGATCTCTGAGAGAGATGCAAGCACCCACAGGTGTGCAGCTGGCTCAGAGACGGCGCTTCCTTCTTCAGGCTGGCAAGGCATGTGTCAGTACCACGATCAGCAAGTCAGCAGCTACAAACCCACCTGTGTACAGATCCCAGGAGATCCCACGTGCCCTCTCTCCTTTACATCCTGTCAGGAAGCACTTCTCAGTTGTGACTAGTGGTACCCCGTCAGAGAAAATCATCTTTAAGAGCACTGAGCTGTGTTCTCCTTCTTTCTGTTTATCCCCACAGTGACTACATGTTGTCAGTTAAGACAGTGTCCGGGTAAGAGGGTGAAAGGAACCGGGCTCGGCATACAGCTGGGTGAGAACTGATCGCAAAGCAGGAAGGGCTCAGCTCAAGTACTCAAGATCACAGGCATCTCAGTGGGAAGTTGTGCACAGGTCTTCCAGACCCAGACACACTCACATGCAGACAACAAGGCAGCTATTAATAGTAAAAGTTCTCTGACACTCTCAGGGCCGACTTCATCCACGTACCCACGCACTGTGCTGTCTATGGCCATGGGTTCCTGTGCTCTGCACTCACCTTCGAGTGCAGGATTCAGCACCGCACCCAGGGTCTGTGCAGCTGAGCTGCTGGTGTGAAGGAGAACTCGCAGTCTTACCTCTGAACCAAGGTCCCAAAGACAAGTCGAAGGCATTTCTGCATGTGTTCAGTACATAGCCATTTCCACTGTTCCATTAGCAGCAGGAGAAGCAGATCCAGAGCTGTATCAGCTAGCTCTGTCTCTATTCCTGGGAGACACAAGACATCAAAATAGCTCAGACGAGGCCCATCCATACTTCAGGAAATCTTCCAACGCACTCGGTGGCACCTGGGTCTTTGCCACCTTCATGCCAAACATCTTGTACTCCCACCACCCTCTGTACTCAGTTCAAAAGACGTTTACTTCACATCTGGAGAGCTCGGTGAAAGGCTCCACATTTCTTTATAATTCTGTTGTTTATGTTCCCAATATTTCATCACCTAGTAAATACTGTTATCTTATTAAGAAGTTTTGTATGTAATTATTTTGCCTACTCGCTTCTGTTTCTTCCATATCTTCCCAGGATGCTGAATACATTCTATTCCAAGTAAGAGCTCACAGCTGGTGACAAAGTGGAGCTGGCAAAGCCTCATCTCTTCCTCCCTTGCATTCCACTCACCCCCACAAAGCACCATTGCAAATGTCATGGGAAGATCTGGGGGAAAATCCGGGTTTTATTCTCCTGAAAAACCTTGCAGGGGTAGCAGATGGCATGGTGGTTCAGGTGCTGGATCCTGCAAGGTGAATGAATGTGTGTGCAAGCCCAAAATCCCAAAAGGGGAAAGAAGGGACCACGGCATGGCCAGTCCTCCTGAGGGTGATCTCTTACTTTCCCTTGCTCTCTGGCAAGCACATGTGCCCTACAGCAAAAAAACTAAACAAAAAACTCCCAGCTTACTTTGAAAGCACTTTGATTACAGAAAGCTATGGGGTTGGGATTTAGGAAGCTTCAGAGTGATTGAGGTAACATGTAGTTCTCATGAGAGCATCACATCTGTGGTTAAATGCCATGATACTTGCTGATTTCATTTTTTATGACAATGTGCATGCACACAAGAAGAGAGAGACAGAGAGAAAGCACCTGGTGTCATCACTCTGCGTGCTTTTTCCCTAGCCCGCCAGCTCCTCGGAGCTCACGTCTCTACACATGCGCCCGCTGTGCTTTCAGGCCCACCCAGGGCTGGCCGTGTGGCTCCCAGCATGGAGGTCTAGGATGCTATGGCCTGTGCCGCTCAGCTGGGCACGCCCCACTCCCTTGCTCTGTCATGATCCTCCCACCTCAGTTTTCAGAGAGCTGAGACTCTAGGTGTGCACCATGACACCCAGCCTTTTGGTTGAGCCAGGAATCAGACCCACATCTCCCACGTGACCTCATTGGTACAGCAGCAGCCCCTTATAAGCACACACCACAGGAGCTGGGCCTACTGATTTCCTTCCCATTGTAAAGACTAGAACGGCATAAATGAGCCCATACCCATGCTAAGCTAAAGTTTCCTGAACATGTATATTTTATGGAGCAAAGCATCTGTTTTCCAAAAATGTTTTGTGGGGACTCATGTCATTTATTTATTTAAAGTTTATCCATTTTATTCATGATAAAGAATAAACACGTGTGTGTATAAAAGAGAGAAGGAGTGGGGAGAGAAAGAGAGAGAAGCATCAGCAGGATCTTACCACACTGGGATCCCTTTCCCCAGCCCTCCAGCTCCTCAGGACTGTGGGCACACGTGCACTCGGCATGCTTTCAAGCTGATCCAAGGATCTGAACCTGTGATCCGCCATGTGGCTTCCAGCACTGTAGTTCTGCTGCTACCACTGAGCCAGCAGGCCAGTCCCGTGCCCCTTCTGATTTTGTTCCAAAGTGATTATGAGCGATCTGATGCTATTGCTGTGATGGATACTATAATTAATCATCAGCCATAGCTCTATAGTCTAGAACCAGGGGGTATTCTCAGGGCTAGCATGACCAAGCTTTTCTCCTTCAAGGGCTTAGAACAGAATGATCCCAGACTGGGACAACCAGCTGGAACTGAACCACACTCCCTTAACCTCACGCCGCGCCTAGTCTCCTCTCTGCACTGTATTTCAAGGGGGCCTGGGAGGTGATGTGTTCTTAGATGTTCCATCTTTGCTCAAGAATGATGTGTTATTAGATTCTGTGTCTTTGCTTATTCTGTTTCTTGGGAAATAGCATCCTCCTGAGCCTCAGCTACCTCGATTCTATAATTTTCTCAGGTGTAGCATTTGTGTGGAGCTGCCACCATGTGGTAACAATCAGTCATAGCAGTAAAAACAAAAACAAGAGAAGGCACACGAGGCACGTCTTGTATACATGAGCCTTTGAGCCTCAGGCAGAAGTGCTCAGCCACAATACTATATCCCCTTTGAGAGATGCTGTTCAGAATGCACAGGCTGGACTTCGGCTAGATGACAGTATTTGAGCCGTCCCTCTTATTTGCAGTTTCTTTGTGCTCTCTGATGCTTTTGCTGTCATCCCTCTTCATTTACTTACCCAGATGGAGGTGTGTGAAGGGAAGGGATTGTAAGGCCTGTTTTTCACGTACTTTACTGCCCACAGAGCAGAAGTAATTTGTTCATGGGTACCCAAGAGACAGTAGTGAAATCCTTTTTATTTTCTTTTGAATCCATGATTTTGCTATTTTTAAATTCTCAGCAGAGGCCTCTGAATTGGTTGAATTGATAAACCTCCTTCTAAGTTTTGATTCAGCAAATATACTAATACCCAGGGCTTTGAAACTTTCCTCTGTAGAATGCATGTGCTATTTTCCTACAAGGAAGCAGATTTGCCCTGCTTCCAGTGCTTCTAAGCTGGGAGTGGATCCTCCTGTAGACTTACACACTCCATGGTAACCATGGTAGCATCAGCCGTGGCAGGAAATGAGGCAGAAGGGATCTATCTGGGGAAAGATGATTCTATTTGAATATGCCATGTTTCAGCTGCCCTGCGGCAACACATGACAGCCAACTCTGAGGCATTGTTGTTGGCCCACGTGTTGGAGCTGCAGTGATACCTTGAATGGCATCACTAGAGAGGAATCAGAATGGAGAGCTACAGAGAAGGGAGCCCACAAAGGAGACTGATGGGAAGCTACAGGAAAGGCAGAAAGAAACCAAGGGAGTGGCACCACAGACACCACGGGAAGAAGGTTTCTAGGTGAAGGCAGTGGTCTCATATGCCAAAACAGGCCAAAAATCACTAAGATGTTGACCCCATGAGGCTGAATCTTTTCCTGCTGGGTCAGAAATCTCTGTGCCTATGCCTGGCCCCATGGCTCGTGCTGGCTCTGGGGATCGTGTCCTGCGCATCTCTGTGCTCTGTGCTCAGCGCTCAGCGCTCAGCACTCAGCACAGCCCTTCCACTAATGCGGTGCTCAACACATGGCTCGCTGGTTCAACATGACGGAAGTCAGAGCTGCAAAGACCAACTATCCCACGTCCCAAGTGGACTTCACCCTGGCTCTTTGCTGTGGCTCTGTGCAGAGGGCTTGTCACTCACCTGAGTCACTGTGGCTAAGGTCTTGGGCTAGCTTGGCAGCACCTGACAAGCAGCCATCCACATCACCTTCGGGGATTTGTTGAGGATCTTTTTCTGGGGCTTCTGTTGGCTGCATTTCCAGTGACTTTGTCTGTTGTTCAATAAAGGACTCCATCCCAGACATGGACAAGACCTCTGACTCCTGAAGAGATACCAGCAACGTATCACTCAGCACAGAGAGCAAGAGAGCAAAGGAAGCCCTTGTGGTTTTCCCTCCTCACCCAACACGAGTGCCACAGGTGTAGAACCGCCGACTCTGTGGTCACCGCAGTAGGGCTTTATTTCTACCCAAGTTGCAAGGGAAACAAGCCTGCCCTGGATTCTCATTTCTACACACATTTTTAGGTCACCTGCTCTCTTTCAGCAATAGGCTTTCTTTCTCCCCTGTCACCCACCATCCCAAATCCATGACCCTTGAGAAGCCAACTGCCATCCCAGAACTTGGAGCAATTCCAATCCACTCAAAGAAAATACTTTTAGCATAAAAATCAGAAACCCAATGTTAGTTAAGGCCTTTAGCAGAATATGTACATCCTTACTGACTTTAGAGAACGTCTCAGCCGCCTGTAACTATAGGATCAACATCCCATATCTCAACTCCAGAAGTTCTCTGGGCTTTTCCTTACCACATTGGCTTCCTGGAGACAATAGAGAACCTTGTCGTGTGTTTCAGTCACACTCAATGCTGGAGCAATTTTACTGGATGAGAACCTCAGTCTGGACCTGGTACACAAGGCAGAGACAGAATGTAATTCAAGGTCTCGATCCCCATTCAAAGGACTAGATGGTATTGACACTTCAAAACAAGAACACCCATATTTACTCATAAGAGATTACTGTGGTCTGGTTTGCCAGGGAAGACTTAGTCCTGAAATGCCACCCAAAATATATATTCAGGAGTTTTTTTTAAGCTTATTTGTTTATTTCCCCTATGACAGAGAGACAGAAAGACAGACGAGTGCACCCAGACAGGGTCTTGACGTTGCAATCAACCCCTAGCCTTAGCCAGGCCTGAATCGTAAGTGCAGGCCCTGCATGCTCAAGGTTGTTTCCAGATGCTAACCCAGAACCTTCCCACGAGGGTCAACATGCAGAGCACCATCTTTTACCTCTGTGCTAACGCTTGGTACTTTCTGGCAATCCTTAGTAGACAGTAAGACAACTGCTACCCCAAGCTGTATCTATGGCGCACCTGTGAAGGGGCTTTTCCAAATCCAATAGGGACCAGTCCATTGTAGGTACGGTCCCACAGACAAGAAGAGCGGTGAGCACACACTACACACTCATTTAAAACCCACTAAAGGGGCTAGCAGATGGCAGAGCGGTTATGCTGTTGGACTCCCGCCTGGCCGATTGTGACGAGAGTCCTGGACTCTGTGGCTTCAAAAACCCCATGATCTCAGGAGAAGAATGGAGAAGGGATTATGGCATGGCCAGCCCCCCTGGAGGGCTGATTTCTCACTTTCCCTCTCACGGTCTCTGCCTCTCTCTCTTTCTCTCCAGTGGGTGCACATGCCTTATGACAAAACCTGTTGTTAGTACCCTTCTGGGTCATCCATTTATTCTCCTTTTGTTCCAAGTAAAACCAGAAAGGGCATGGTGGTGCCCGCCCTATGCCAAGTAAAACCAGAAAAAGAACTGCCAGTGATCACGTCCGAATTTCAGGGAGCAGGGACTCAAGCAAGGACACCACGGCCACTCTCCAGAATGTTAGCCCAGTTAGTGAAAGGCTAAATACTGTGGGGCTGCTGTTGACAGAACAGATGGGTAGACAGAGAGGCAGACACACGTGCACACAAGCTTTCTCTTTCCTCACAAAGGCCAGATACAGAAGAGATTTCCAGTAAGGGCGAGTGTGAGCTCTTTCCTTCCACATGTCAGCGTCGAGTGCTGCCAGGGAACAGCTGGGACCCTAGAGCATCACTGGTCACTGAGAAAGACCCTACAGTTTCCATTCTAACCCTTTCCCATTTTTACTTATTTATTTCAGGTTGCTAAGGGGTGTGTGCATTCTAGAGGGAAAAACAGAGAGACAAAGAGAGAGAGGAAAAGCAAGAAATCACCCTTGGGGGGATGATAATTCCGCAATTCCTTCTCCTCCAGTCTCCTCTCAGGATTTTGGGCATGCACACACATATGGGCCTAGAATGATTTTTAAGCTGCCAGGTTTGGGACTTGAACTGTGGAGTTTGCCATATGGGATCCAGCACCTTAACTTCCATGGCACCTGCTGGCCTGCCCTTTCCTATTAAATTGCTGAGCCAAGAAATGATGGCAAACAGATCAGTTATAAGTCTTAGTTCTTAGAAAGAATCATCTTAACTTCTCAGGAAAACAGAAAGAGAACATCCATAGTCTTATGTCTTCCTTCTGGTCCAGAATCCCTTGTCAGCTGGGCCTAGGTTCCTATGGCAAAAGCAAACATTTAGCAAAGCTGCCTCTGCCACCCCTTCAACCCTTCTGGGCAGAGCACAGGAGGAGAGCCGGGGGCTGGCTTAACCTAAAATCTGGTGTGCACCACCACATCCTCTTTTCTAAGGCTTTGCTGGAGGGCTGGGGATCAGCCTGAGAACTGGGAAGGGCCTCTGGGTGACTGAAGGGCTTCTCACTTGCTGGCCTTCTTGCTTTCTGTCTGGGACTTGCTTTCAGTCTCAGCCTCACTCAGCTCCTCTGTGGGGCTCTGGGGTTCAGAGCGAGGGAACGCTGTCTTCAGTGTGTCCACAATAGCACTCACCACCATCTGTAGGGGTCAGAGATACAGGGTCAGAAAGGGCTATTCACAGCTCGGATGCAAACGACTAAATAGGCAGTAATTTCACAGCTCTATGCAGTAGGACAGGCACAGCGTTTTATCCAGCAGAGCATTACCCATCAGGAAAGTCAAATACCAGCCGATGACGTAGCGAGAGGAAGCTATCTTCTTCTCTCTCCGCTTCTTCTCTCAATGGCCAAAGGAATCTTCCTCACCGTAAAGATGAACAATGCCATGGGAAAATAAGCCCAAATGTAGGATAAATAAAAACCTAGGAGTTTTGTGGCCTGAGAAAGTAACTTCATTTTCAATTGTTTTCTTTTGATATAAAAAGGTGATTTCTAATTTCCAAATAGAGAATTCCTCTGCCAAGATGTGACTATATGGAAGTAACAGAGGCAGGAGTATAAGGAGGAAAGGAAGAATAAAGAAGACAATAAATAAAAAAATAAACTCTAAGGGTGTAAATAACAACATGCTTAGAGTAATTCACAGAGCGAAGAGCTGGTATTTCTCTAAGTGCAGAAAGAATAATAAAAATCATTCAGGTCAAAAATTATCTAGAGTTAATATAAACTTCTCTATTTACAGAGAATAAAATAATCTTCACTAATACAAATAAAATAATCCAAATAATTAATCTTCATTGAAGAATAAGAATATCCCTCAAGTGGAAAAATGATATACAGATATCTGTTAGAAAGGGAAACACACAAAGAAATGAAACCCTCCCATATCAAAGAAAGGGAAGCGAACACTGACATTTCTTCTGATGTTCTTACTAATTAGCAACCCTGGCTCGAAGGAGTGACACACCTCCTTTAACTCATTCTTCATAAACTTCCCCAGGACCACAGTTCTGCTTAGCTGAAGTGGCCAATAAAATGACAGTAAAGTCTAGGGGAGAGCAAATCGGGGACAGAACACAGAGGATGACATGATCACAGAGTGACGGGGCCATGCAGGCAACACAAGCTGGTAAGGATGCTGCCTCCCATTCTAAGGCAAGGCCTGGACTGGGAAGAAACTGAGGCAAGGCCCAGTTTACGAGCTCTCCCTTGTGTCCTTGAACTGGCCGGTATTCAATTTCTCTGCCATGAGTTTTACTGTTATTACTGTACCCTGTAAGGGTAAAACATCACCCTCAACCCATTGCAATAAAGCCAATTAGTGATCTTGTAGGAATGTGGTTCCCTAAGACTGACAAGAGGATCAGGAAGTTTAAGACTCCCCCACCTGTCTGTTTTTAAGTCAAAATTAACATATAGATTAAGTTAGTATAAACCAAATTAACATTAGAAGCATATGTAGACTAAGTTAGTTTAAGGTTAGTTTTACTTACATACCCCTTGTTAAAGCTACAGGCCAAAGTTAACTCACACTAGCAAAGTCAGCACATTCACCACATAACAGAGACTCAGAGTTAAAACAAAAGAACTCACTAATTGACAAGACTCAACAAACAAAATGCAGGAACCCACAGATTTATTAGAGGAAAAAGCCTGGATGGGACAACAGAATAAACAAAGCTGAGGGCTCCACAGAAAGATTAACCATTTTAGCTGGGAGTTCTTATCTAAAGCAACAGGTAGCTTTCAACTACAAAGAGTTTCTCATCTATGTGCTGTTGACTATGAAAAACTGCTAATAAAACATCCTGTGTTGTCTCCGGAGCTACAAGATCATCTTCCTTTCCCATATAAGATCATAGACTCACCCTCTATTGTTGTAATGTATAGATAGTCCATATATTAACTGTGTCTTTACTTAGCAAGACAAGATTTCCATCTAGGTCATTGTAACCAGCAACGTTATCGCCCTGGCCCGGGACTGAAGTTGTCAAACATCCTGCAAGCCCCCTCTTCAAAAGACTCTTCCCAGTAATCAAGATCCAAGAAGAAGATACAGCAGACAAATGGACTTCCTCATCCTGAGAACTGTGATTGACTTTACCTGAGCTAACAAGACAAACAGCATGTTTTATAATTATTGCTTCCATGCTTTGTATACCCTGTTCCTTAGAGTAAATCTTTTACTGCCCCTCACCCATTTACTTGCATGTATCACATTTTCAATAAAAAGGCACGATGATTCCTAGCAGTTGTCACTTCTCAGAGAGCGATCTCTGGGAGTGTCCGGCTAAGGACGTGCATGAAAAGCATCGAGGCCTTAGTCTTCCTTTCTTTCCAGCGCCGCCTCCGTCGAGATAACCCACCCACGCCGAGGCTGGACCCCGGCAACAGAGGATGACATGATCACAAGATCTTGTTCTACAGGCTCATAAAATTTTCATCGATAGGGCTCTCCTGTCTTGTCCACTGCTGTACTTCCAGTAACTGGTATGATTCCAGGCTCAAAATGGGCACCCAGTAAGCAGATGTCAAAAGAACCAATGAAAGAATACATCTGCATGGACCCAGGGTTTTATCTAGTTGATCCCTTTCTAGTTTGCAGGTTTCCCCATACAGCACTGGATGTCTCCTAACACATACTGCATGGAATTCCAATTTATTTTGTCCCCCAAGCCTAGATGAGAAGAGGGAGTCAGACTCATGCTGAAAAGCTGGCATTTGAAAAGGGTCTTAAAAATTCTAATCTATGCTCTGCCGACTCCTCTGTGCTGTCTCCCTCATCCCACCTTCCTTAGTTTTTCAAGCCCTGCCTCCATTCTGATGAACAGTCCACATTTATAGAAACTAGAGCTGAGCACAATGGCCCTGCTGGTACCTTGTCTATTCTAGAGACCATGAACGGCTTCTTGACAAAGGCAATACGAGCATCTGTGTTCAGAGCAAGGAACTCCTGCATCTCCTCACTGTTAGTGATCTCAGGAATGGCACAGAGTTGCTGCAAAAGTAAGACACAAGAAGAATTTTAGAGAAATTTCAGTCTCTGGACTCTCCATTTGGGCATGGGTGTCTGGGGTTAGGAAGTACGTAAAGCAAAAGTGAAAGGATGCTAACCTTCAGAAATGATTCCAGGAGGCTCTTACGGGCTTCTACTCTGTCACTGTCCATGTTTCCGAATGGGAGATCTGGAAAGAGCTTTTTAGGACCTTTCACATCTTCAAAAGAAAAAAAGAGTTCATTCATTTAACATTCACAGAGAGTTACTGCATACAGGACACGATTCAAAAACACACTGAAATACTCAAAGATTTGTTCTTTTCTGGAGTTCCAAGTATTCTCCAAGAGTATAACATACAACCTACTCTCATTAATGCTAAGAGGCCATATATTAGTGTGGTTACAAATGACATTGAATCCCATGGCTCACATTAAAATTGGGCTCCAGTCCCTACTGTAACAATGAACTGAGGCAAGTTGTGTAATGTGGGACTTTGTTTCTTTTCTGTAAAACAGAGATAATATCTATTTCATATGCTGTTATGAGGATAAAATGAGCTAATGTGTTCCTGGTACATTTTTTCTTTCTTTTTTTAAAAATTTTATTCATTGTCATTTATTATTATTATTTTTAAAGTTGACCAGAGACAGACAGAGATAAAGTGGGAAAGTGAGAAAGTAAGCTGTCAGGTTCAGGACTCAAACTGAGGTCAGCCATGTGGGAGTCCAGCTACTTTAACTACCATACCATTCCACCTGCTGGCCCCCTAGCACATATTTTTAAGGTTGGTGTCAGTAACAGGAATTGTTTTTAAGAAAGAAAGGCATACTTTATGCATAAACTTATTAAAATGTTTAGGAGATAATCAGCTTTTTTTTTTTTTTTTTTAGAGAATTTTACTATAGTGTACATGTACTTGCTGGAGAGAGAAAGTGAGAAATCATCCCCCCTGGAATGATGGCCATGCCACAATCCCTTTTCCTCCATTCTCCTCTCAGGATTTTAGATATGTATGCACATGTGCCTGGCGTTTCAAATCACTGGGTCCAGAACTCGAACCACAGTCAGCCATGGGAGTACAACGTCTTAATCATACACCTGCTGACCCTGACCACCAGCATTTTTAAAAAGCAAAGTAGCTGATTACTAGCTGATTTTTAAAGTTAAAATTCATCACAGTCTCTTATTTTTCCCTGTTCTTCATAGTATACAAAACAGCCTGTTATTTTTTTTTCCAAAGAGAGATTTTTGCTACAGGACATGTATGCTTGCCAGAGACAATAGACAGAAAGCAAGAAACCACCCCCAGTGTGTTTTAAGCCGCTAGGTCCAGGACTTGAACCACAGTTGACTACATGGGAGTCCAGAGACATTACCATTACACTATCTGCTGGTCTCAACAGCCTGGTTGTTAAAAAAAAAAAAAGTAAGACATCAAGGATTCTGGATATTTTATATTTGAGTGATCATTCATGAATCTGGAAAAATTCCTTCAGCTCTTCACCCTACCTTATGGACAGAAGTAGAAATGTGAACACTTCTCTTCTACACTTAAAATGGACAGGGCTCCAGAATAAAGCAAAGGACTACCTCCGTGGCAATGCACCTCAGAAAGAATGTGATCGGTGCTGTCCAGCACTAACACCCAAAACTCCTGAAGCAAACTTGGGAAGTAGACAACCTCACTGCACCATTCTCTTCCTCTGTCCCTCCCCACAAACCAAGATTAGCGTGTCTAGATGAGAAAAGTAAGCAGGCCATCCAGGGCTGGGGAACTCCTGACTTTTGATGAACTTTCGGAGATCTGGCTTTTCCTCCAGACGGGTCTGCAGATTCAAGAACTCTCGGTAGCGGCGGTTCACAGTGTGGTAGGCCAACTGCTGGAGGCCACTGCTGTTCTCACCGTTAAGGGCGGTCTCATACTGTCAAATGAACAAATATGTAGACTAGATCAGCCAGGTTTCGGCAATTTTTTATTAAGGTTTTAATGACTAGTTTGACGGCCACGCAGTAATGGTAGAGTAGGGAGAAAGGGACAGAAATACTCCTGTTGTGTTCCAAAGTCTATTACACTTGATTGTTGCCCTGAGTTGTAAAGAATAACTCAAACTCCAAGGGTGGCCAAATTAAGGAATGAGGTCTACTTCCTAATTTAAGTGGCCCAGAAAGTCAGAAATGAGTTTCACTGTCTCCCACTAATACTTTCATTTGAAAGCTCCCTCCTCTAGACACTTGCTTTAAATTATTTTTCAAATCACTGAGTAAGAAATTGAAGGCTTAGTACCTATAAAATTGATACTGCCTCTATCACCAGATTGGACATTACAAGGGGAAAAACCACTGTTTCATTATTCAGCCACTGTTGAGCATTAATTAGGGGAAAGAACAAAAGATTTCTAATAGCAGATGAACAAAACTTGTTTGCCTGGAATGAATGAGATACATGCTTTTGTTTTGCTTCAGGCAATTAATCTTCGTAATTGTTAATCTTAAAGCTTAGCAAAAGTTTTTTTTTCCCCCTAAGTACACATCATCTGTATGATTAGAAGTCATGTGACGATCATAAATGCTATAAAAGGTGTAAGTTTGCTGCCTTCACATGCTTGAAAGACTGATATGTGGGAAAAAGATTACTTGTCTGCATGGTGCGAACACTCTGGACAGCATGGAAGCTGCACTAGATGGCCATACCACACTCCCTTCTCTTGCATTCTCCTTCTGAGATTTTGGGCATGCATGCACACATGCCTGGCATGATGTTAAAGCCACTGGGTCCAGGACTTGAACTGTGGTTGGCCATGTGTGAATCTAGCACATTAACCACCATGCCACCTGCTGGCCTGAAGGGAAGTTTTTGATGGCATAGTTAAGGTATAGTACAATGCTGTGGATGAACTGTACATGTGTTTGTTTTTATTAGAAGTAGGTTATTGCTATTGTTTAGTTGAGGTATTATAGAGAAAGGAAGTGATGAAACAAAAATATTTGTTGGCAGGGCTTGAGGGTAATGTTTTAAAATGTTCCAGAGCTAGAGAAGGAGAGGTATTTGTTATGAGCTGATGTGAGTAAAGCAGTAGTCCCTCAGACCAGTACTGGGAAGGAAAGACTAGAAGACACAGGTGGAATTAGGGTGAGGCTTTCACACTAAGCTCCTGGGAGTGATGTTTTCCGTGGAGTCATTCTGCTCCTTGAGGGACAATATTCAATACTGCTATGTTCACTCCATCACAGAACCTGAAAACTGTTTTACTATCACAAAATGTAACAATATCAATATATAATTTATAGTCAAAGTTATAATATGTACATATAAAAATCTAAATGGAGGACTGGATGGTGGCACAGTGGTGAAATGTGATACTTTCCAAATAGAGGAGTTCAGATCTGGAGACCTCCCTGATATATCACACATGTGGAGGGACCCAAGATTTGGGGCTGACTGAAGCTGGGGTGGCCTGTAGTCTCAAGACTCTGTCGGGGTGCCTCTCTCTGTCTGTATCCCTCACTCACAAAATAAACCAATAAATAAAAATCTAAACCCAATCTCAAGCTACACACATTTGGTTACATTATTTTGGTGCATATTTTTTTTTTTACCCTTTTCCAATGCATCTTTAGAGTAAGTAGTAACAAATGAGGAAAAAATTTAGCAACAAAAAAGAAAAAATTGAAAGAAGACTATGAATTTAAAAATTCTACCACTTTTCGTTTAATATGTGTTAGAACACATAAGATGTAATAATCAGAAGCAACACTTTTATGTGAGAAAATGTGTATCATAGGGACACACCAAATTAAAACAAAAAGGCAAACAAAACACTAATGAAGTTATACCAGTCCTTTCATGTTAGCCTTAGTTAGCGGACCAGACATTGAACTTCTGAAATTTCACTGTGTGTCCGTTTTTTAAGAAGGTAGGTTATTTACCTATATTTATCTCAGTAGGTAGTAAATTCCTTATTCCTGGATGTGTTTAAGAACAGACCTGGGAACCACTTGGCAATGATATAAATGGGTGGTGAGATTAGAGCAGTTGTTACCCCAAAATGGATTTAGGACAGGTTCTCTCCATGTTACCTGGCGAGTTATACTAAAAAAGACAAAATACTGGAACATATCACTGGAGATTATCATTCAGAATCTGACAGTCTGTCAGAATCTGAATATTTAAAAAGCAGTCCGAGTGAGTTTGAGGTACAGTTGCCCACCTTAGACCTGAGGATTATGTGTGGGGATAGGACAGGAGCCTCCTCTACTCTGCCTTACAAATTATATTCAGAGCACTCTCACATAGATGTTAAACAGAATAAACAAAAGAGTCTGCTCTCCCGAGAATATTAGCTTCATTGACTGTTTTCCAAACCCATTCCCAGCCCACAGTGGGTGGCCGCAGCTCTCATCCTATTACCTTCACAGTATAGAGTGTGTATGGGTGGAATCCAGTGCCACTGTGCTCTCGGGCGGTAATGGTGCCAGTGATACGAAGGTTCTGGATGACAACTGGGCCATCTGGACTGCTCAGGGGCTCAAAGCTGAAGGTGGCTGAGCTGAGAGGACCAGGTGGAGAGGAGGAAAGCAGAACCGGTGGCAGTGCAGGATCCAGGGAGCTCATACCACTGGTGAGATCCTTCTCTAAACATGAGGGTCGTGGAGGGCAGGTCTTTTCCTGTCCCTCCAGCAAAGCTGTAAGAGAGCTGACATCTCTCTGCTCTACCTCCTTGTCCGCTGTGTCAATCTGGATCTCTGGACAGGAGTTCAGCATGGAGACCAACAGGCCTGCCTCTGTTTCTGCCCCTGGGCCCTCTTCAGCCTCTGCTCCCTCAGTGCCTTCAGATCCTTCACCATCCTTAGGTTCCAAAACCTGGGAATCCTCTAGGGCACACAGGGCATCCTGAATCCTGTCAGAGAGGAAGTTGCCTGGGGTCATGAGCATGACAGTTTCTTTGCCCAGTTCAGAGAGAGGAGACTCCAGTTCTGAGTCTTCACATAAAAACAGGGGGCCTCGAATATCTGGCTGTAGGAAATGAGTTGGGTTGTTTCTGTCTTTTCTTTCTTCAGGCATCCCACTCAAATCTCCCTCTAGAGCTTCATGGCCTTCTTCAACCTCCGAGGAGGGGCCTGAAGGCCCCTCCAACTCAGTGCAGTTTAGGTGCAGTGGGCCGGCTGGAGAAGGGGCTTTCCCTTCTGGCAGACTCTCTACCTTAACAACCAGTGGCAGAGATGTGGGCATTGAGGGCTGTTCCAGGACACTGGCTGGGGAGAGTGGTTTGGCGCCTTGTGCTGGATCATTTCTGGCCCTGGAAAAGATACCCACAAGTACAAGGTAGATCCAATCAGGATCCGAGAGCTTGCTGATAAGTGGTAACATTACATTGCAAGTAATGAGTTCCACTACTATGTGGCGGCCGGTCCTGGTCTCCAAGTGGGGCTTGGGCACTAGCCCTTGAAGCACCAAATTCACCACACCCCGCGTGTACGAGACCTCCTCACTGGGGCTGTGGACGGCAGGATGTGGGCCAGCAGCCCGGCAGTACGCCTCCCACAGCTGGGACGCCTCAGCAGGACCACTCTGCTTCCCTACCGTGGCTTCTTTTGCCTGAATAAAGCTCTTCAGGTGACAGCCGCAGAGAGTCAGCACCTTCTGGGCGAGGGCACGTCTGTCCACCATGCCCATTCTCCTCCGAAGCTCCCGGACCAAGCCTTTCATAGCCGCCTCCATCTCCTCCTCAAAGGCCGGCTCCTGGCTCACTAGCCGATACCAGGACAGCACAAAGTCCCGGATGATCATCTGGATGGTGCAGCTGATCTCCTGCTCCAGCTGCCTTTCTGCCTCGGGGCAGGGCGGGCAAGTGGCCACCGGGATAAAGCGTTCCAGGTGCAGTCGCCCTGAAGTCCCCACAATGGCAGTGGAGCCCAGCCACCCTCCCAGCACCACCATCGAGGCACACAGAAGGCACAGAAGCCACAGGTTGACCAAAAAGTGAACGACCAAGAGCCAGGCGAGCAAGACGCCCACAGTCATCAGCTTCCGGCTACTCAACAGGTTTCCGAAGTAACAGCCGGCATCGGCATCCGCCTCGGCCCCGGCCCCGGCCCCGGCCGGGGTCTGCTGGGGCGGGGGCAGCGTCTCTGCCTTCATGGCTGCATCTGGCTCCCCCAGACGACAGGCCTCTTTCTGGAGTATTCACTTCAGAGCGGGGACGAGCGTGCGCAGTGTCCCGGATGGAGGAAACCAGCGAACCGGCCTGGGCTCCGGGCTCGGAAGTCCTACAGGGACCGCGAAGCGACGGCGGCCCTTCCGCGCCCTCCCCTCGCTACCGCCAACGGAGGCCTCG
>NW_006159777.1:2130706-2137500 GCF_000334495.1 Tupaia belangeri chinensis | reverse complement strand
GAGGAGCCGCCGAGACGGCGCCGCCCGCCCAGGGCGGGAGAAAGGGAGCGGCCTCCGGCAATGACCTTGGAGACTCGGCCTCCCCGCGCCTTCCAGACGCGTTCCACCTGCAAGTATTCAGTTGTTCAGTGAAGTCAGCCAACACCCCTTACTGCGTGGGCAAACTCGTATCCCACTGTGTCTGAATCCCATAGAGGCGTATTTTCATTGGCCTGACGGAATTTAACACCCACCCACTTCCCTGGACTCCCCCCACACACCCCCCTGTCACTCACCCCCAGGACACAGCCCACCCACCTGTTCTCAGGAATTGAAGAATACAAGGCATAAAACGTAATACGGAGATGGATTTATTCTTTCAATTTTGTGTCTGTTATCACAAAGTCACCCCGGTGATTTGGGGTTGTCTGCCAGTGGCGTTCCCGGAGTAATCAGATTGAGCATCTGCTGTGTTCAATCACTGTGAGGTAGAGGTAGGAGGAAGAGAGGCAGTGCTTGTCCTCAAGGACCTCTGCTGAGTGGGGAGCCGAACTCTTTTTTTTTTTTTTGGAGAGGTTTTTGCTTTAGGGCGCGTGCGCTCACCAGAAAGCCAGAGAGAGACAGAGAGACAGAAAGCGAGAAATCACCCCCTAGGGGGGATGGCCAATCCGCAATCCCTTCTCCTCCGTTCTCCTCTCGGGATCTTGGGCACACACGCACACGCACCTGGCCTGAGTTTTAAGCCACCGGGTTGGGACGCGAACCGCGGTCGACTACGTGGGAGTCCAGCGACATAGCCATTATGCTAACTGCTGGTCCTGGGAGCCCAGCTCTTTGACCATGAAGGGGTATCTAATAATACAAGTCTGTACCGGATACTCAAGTGCAAACACTTGTAAGCATTCGGGGGAAGGAAAGCTCATTGATTTGCAGGGGCTAAGGGGAGCCATGCAGATAAGGAGCCTTTGTGCCAAATCTTCAAGGATGAGGGGTTCTTAATATCTACCTCCATTCTTTTTTCTCCCCTCTCAAAGGCAGAGGTAGAGTTGTGTTCTCAAATATTCCAATATACTAATTTAAATGTGCTTTGTGTTTCGCTGTGTTTAGCGATAGTAAATTCCCCGTCAGTTTCTATACCGACAGAATTACCTACAGAACGAGTAAATAGCTCACAGTAGCACTGACTGTGCAGAAGTGTTTGTGTCTGTTTTCTGTGAGACTGGCTTCCTTGCCCACCCGTCTCCAGGATTCTGTCTGCAATATTGCACTACTGCAACTCTGCGATGCAGCTGTCTTTTTTCTGGCCCAGGACGGGTGTCATCTGCGTAGAGCTGCTCAGGGCTGCCCATCTTCAGCATTCTCCATGTTGTTAGCAGCCTTTCATGGTTATAGCACTGCTCCCTACATGCTCAAAGGGATTTTTAGGCAAATTCCAACCCAGAACTGTGCCAACAAGAACACATTGCATCTTCTTTTCTATCTCCATTTCTCCTGTTGAGTGCAAAGATTTCTTTTGAACAGAAAAGGCACCATCACTTAGAGGCGAGGCGTAGTTGATGAGTAATCACTTCCAAAACAAATGGGTTGATTTAGGATCCAAGTGTCTACTAAGCAGACTGGGCACATCTCGAGGTCCCAGAATGCCATTCCATGTCTCCAGGGTCCACACAATTCATTGCCACTCTTCTTCCCCCAAACAGGAAATGAGAAGAGGACACTGTCCTTGGCTCTCCCAGGCCTTTCTGTTGTCCTCAGGAGCAGTTAGAGAATGCAATGATGCTCTGAAGAACTATCCCTACCACCTTTTGAGAACTAAAACATAGAAGTGAATAATGGAGGCACCAATGATGATCTTGAAGACTTCCCATGGCAGTTCAGAGAGAAAGTTTACTGAGCAGCATAATCCAGACTATTCAGGGCAGTGAGGAACTGACCTTGTAAGTGGGCACTGTGCCACCTGACCAGATGGCCTGGAGCACCAGGGCAGCCAAAAGTGCCTTTCTGATTCTGAAGCACATTTGATGGACATGCCAATGCACTTGGCACTTGGACTGGCATGAGCGTCTGTCTGGGAGTCTGCGGCAGGCCACAGTCTCCAAGCAGATTAATCACCAGGAGGAGGTGAGAGTCAGGCCTGATGTGTGGAGGTATGTGCACGCAGTGGGAGAGAAGGCTGGTCTGGCCATCATCGATCATTTCGCGAGGTCCTTTCCCCTTCTGACCATTTCTCAAAACGTGAAAGGCGTAGCGTGAGCATGTTGGGATAATGAGACAAATAAGACACAGTAAATTACCTCAAGAGACTCTCAGGCTAGGAAAAGAAGAGGCATAAAACAGAGAAATATAATTAAACATTATTACATGTTTAACGTGATGTATTATGATAGTTGCAACAGAAGTATGTACAAGAAAATGAGGACAAAAGGAGTGGCCACCTGGGGAATGAGTGGCTCATTGAGGGCTGAGTGTAAGTCGGAAAGTGAGACAACAGGAATGTGTTTCTGGAAATGTGGGGTACAGAGTGGGCCGAAGGGTGGAGAGGACTTTTGGGCAGAGGCATGCATATGAGGAACAAGCAGGCATGAGGAAAGTGACGGGGACTGGAACCAGTCTGTTCCATACCTCATTTTTCTTTCAAAAACAGAAGACAAGGCAACTTCCTAAAGACAGGTGCAGTGGTGGGTAGGAGAGTGGGGAAGAAGCAATGGTGTGGAATTATTGCTGAGAGAACTAAGAGAGGAACTAATGAAGGTTGTGTACAAGAATAAAGGGGCACTGTGACCTACCTGAGGTAGGTTCTGGATTTGTAGTGGCACCAGTATTGTCGAGCTATTGTGTCCTGAGGTGTTTAGTATCCTCAGGATAGGAGAGAAGCAAGCAGAAGGTGGGTCTGTTGCCAAGTGAGTAGTATCAGGGTACATGAAGCAAAAGGAGGAGTGGTTAGGATGTTGGTGTACAGAGAAGAGAGTCAACAAATTTAAATCATACTACGCTGTTGTCTGGAAAAGGAAACGAAGCCAGGAGAGAGGGAATTGACTGTGAGAACAGGGCTAGAGTGGAGTGGGAAAGGTAGTGAGTAAACCAGAAGAAAAAGGTTGGTGATTAAAGGGCAGTCTATTGGAGCTTGTTTTAGTGTCCTATTGCTGATCTACCCATTTATTACACACTTGGTGACATATAGCACCACAGATTGATCTCTTACAGTCTGGAAGTCATAGTCTGAAGTGAGTTGGTAGGTTGTGTTTTTCCCAGAGACCCTCAGGGAGAATCTTCTTTCCATACTTTCCAGCATCTAAAAACCACCCACATCCTCTGACTTCTGATTCTGTGGTTCCAAGTCTGTCTCCCACTGTGACCTTCTGATTCCATTGGGCCCTCCTTGATAATCCAGGATATTTTTTCCATCTCAAGACCCTTCCTTAAATGATCATATCTTCAAAGTCTCTTTTTTGGCAGTAGAGTAACATAGGTTTTCAGGATTAGGATGTGATCATCCTTGGTGTAGGAGAGGTATTATTTAGCTTACTACAGAGCCTAGATACCTAGATAGAGATGAAACTGTTTTTGTGATGTAAAGGACTGAGTGTGACCATATGTGAGTTCCTATAGTAGATTGTGAATAGCCTGTTAGGATTGAGGAAGGAATTTTGAGTCTATTGAGAAGGATGATCGACATGGACTCGGAAGTCAGTGTTAGAGTAGAGAAAACCATGGTCTTGGTATAAAAGTCCTCAGTAAATTAGAAGGATGACTAGGAGATTGAATGATGATGAAGTAAGAGTAGTAAAGTATAGTAATACCAGAATAGGAGAAGGAAGTTTTGCATACATTTGAAGATGAGTCCTCTGAAAGAGGCCGTGAAGAGCTAGGATGTTGCCATGAGAATCTCCACATCCTGCCTTAGACACAGTGATGGAGAGGAAATAGCCACCAGAGGGCAGCAGAGAGTGCAGCATTTTAAGGAGAAATTGCCTCACATTTACTCATTCACTCATTTGTTTGTGTATCCCACATGTATTCATTCATCCCATGAGGATTAAGACAAGTATTGGGAATTCAAAGATGGAATCTAGGTTTCTTTTCTTAAATAATTCATAAATCTACTACAAGAGACAGACGTTGACACAATGTAAAACATTCTACAATAAAAACATGCCAAATATGAGAATGCAGAGTATTAGGATAAGTTGCACAAAAGAGATGTTGTTTGATTATGCCTTGAAGGATGGGTTATATTTCTCATGAAGACAAGAGGAAGATGTCATTGTAAGAATAAGGAAAATATAAGGAATATTGAGAAGGCTGAGTGAGCTCGTATGTTGCAATAGTTTGCTAGGGCTTATAACAAAATACTGTGGACTGGGTGGATTAAACCACAGAAAGCTATTTCTCATAGTTCTGGAGGCTAGAAGTCCAGGACCAAGGTTGGCAGGTTGGATTCTCCTGAGGCCTCTGTCCTTGGCTTGAAGATGGCTACTTTGTTATTGTGTCCTAACTTGGCCCTTCCTCTGTGTATGTGCATCCCTGACATCTCTCCCTCTTCCTGTAAGGACACTAGTCATATTGGATGAAGTTCCACTCATGTGGCCTTATTTAATCTCAGTTACCTCTTTAAATGCCCTGTCCCCCATACAGCCATATTCATTCTTACATATACTTGGGGTTAGGGCTTCAATATATGAGTTTGGAAAGTATACAATTTAGCCTACAACAGCCCCTTTCTATCTGTAGGTTATATAAATGGTCATGTTTTGATTATCAGGATACTGAAAAGGAGAGTGATACTTTCAATAGTCCTCAATATTTGTTTTCATTGCATATAAAAGTGGAAATAGCACTGAACAAAAATTAAGGAAATTTAAGCTTGGCCCAACCTGGTGGCCCAGTGGTAGCAAACTGAGCTGCAGTGCTAGAATTATGCAGCTCATTATGGTTTTGGATACACGATCAGCTTGAAAACACGCCAGATGTGTACATGTGTGCTGAAGAAGGATCGGGAAAGGGAATTGCAATGTGACAAGACCCTGTCAAGGATCTTTCTCTCATGTGTGCGCACACATGCTTTCTATTATGAACAAAATAAATACATTTTTTAAAAAGTAAAATAAAAATTGAGCTTAATTTCCATGTTAGGCTATATGGAGGACTTAGTGTTCTGGTGGACTCTCCTACTGCAGAGCAACGAGATGGTAAAGGGAAAACACTTTTTGTTGAATTAATGGACCCAGAAGAGGACATAAGGTAGGTGAAGAGTTCAAGGAGCATTATCTTGTCCCACTCCCAAAACCAAACAAAACAAAACAGAGAACAACTCTGAAATGAAGGCAGAAGTGAGAGTCACAAGCAGTTGGCAGATAAAAGGGGCAGGGTGGCCTCAGGGACCCATGACCTAAAAGAACTGTAACCTAGGCTCTGAACTTTTTGCAGCAGCAAAAAAAGTAGAACCTTGTCCCTGTCACTTTGAGATAGAAACTTTGAGGGGATTTGAAAAGATTCCAGATCAGTGGTATTCCCAAGTTCCTTTCTGGAAGGAAATGTTCTCATTTTAAGACTACAAGATAAGCACACAATTGTTACAGAGTAAATATAAACTTTAAGTCCAAGGTCATCAAGGGTATAAAGAGGCAAGGTACCATGAATGAGAATCAGAGAAAATAGATAACAGATTCACACCGCGAGGACCACAGATACTAAAACAGATCTTCATGATAGGAGATCTGTTTCTCACCTCCAAATGAATGAAACACAAATAGAACCTAGCAGTAACAGATTGTTGAAATTGGCCAACAGATTCAAAATATAGCCAAATGGAATTTCTATGAATAAAAAATATGACTACCAGAATAAAAAACAACGAAATGATTAAATATAACTAAAGAGAAAATTAATGACCTGGATTTTTGTTGAAAGAAAGTAATTAGACTGTAGCATGGAGAGCTAGGGGATAGACTGTATGAAAGACAAATTAGAGAAATAGATAAGAGATTAAAAAATCTAATACTTATATAATCAAGAGTTTCAGGGAAGAGAATGGAAAGAAGAAGAATAAATAGTTAAAAAGTTTCTCACAGAGAATTTTGTAAAATTGAGATGAAAACATACGTCTGTAGATTCAGGGAGGATGAATAATAGGAAGTAGACCAACAAAGCTGAACTTTGATTATTTTAAAAGATGAATGAAAAAGAAAATAGTAAAATAAAATGGATTGATAGTGAGAAGGGAACAATAAAAATTAAGTATAAAAAGGGGATGTAATTACAGATTTATAGGAGAAATTAAGGACCTATCCTTATGACAGCAAATTTGAACTCTAAGGTAAAATGGAAAATATTTAGAAAAATATAAACTACAAAATAATCTGAAAAAGAAATAGGTCCCCTGAATGAATCTACATCTATTAAGAAATTAAATAACATTTTAAATGTTTACCACAAAGAAAAGTCCAGATGATTTTGCCAGTCAATTCTCTCAAGCCTATTTCAAACAGAATAGGTAATTTTAAGTGTATATAAATTCATATAAATGCCTTCAGAGTATAAAAAATACATGTTTTGCAACTCATAATATAGCCTTGAAATTAAAGCTGAGTAAGACAGAAATAGAAAATTTATAGGCCAGCTTTGCCCTTCAACTTAAATGCAAAAGTATCTTGAATGACTATTAGTTAACTTAATCTAGCAGTGTATGTATGAAAAAAAGATATGTGTCAGCTCCTCTGTTAAAGGAGAAAACCTGTATGTTATTTTAGTTGATGCAATAAGAGCACTTAATAATATTCAATATCCATTCTTTTTTTTTTTTTTTTTGGAGAGGT
>NW_006159777.1:2102535-2130675 GCF_000334495.1 Tupaia belangeri chinensis | reverse complement strand
CGCCAGACAGCCAGAGAGAGACAGAGAGACAGAAAGCAAGAAATCACCCCCCAGGGGGGGATAGCCACGCTGCAATCCCTTCTCCTCCATTCTCCTCTCGGGATCTTGGGCACACACAGGCGCCCGGTGTGAGTTTAAGCCACCGGGTCCGGGACACGAACCACGGTCGACTACATGGGAGTCCAGTGACATAGCCATTACGCTAACTGCTGGTACCTCAATATCCATACTTCAAAAAAATTTTGTAATAATTATAGGAGGGTATTTCTTTATCTTTTAATATTCTGAATGGGAAATGTTAGAATCACTTTTCCACTCAATTATTTTACTCCATTTAAATATTTTAAAAATAATTATTTAGTATTTAACATTGGTTATTATTATTTTTTAAATTTGACCTGAGAGAGTCAGAAAGAGAGGGAAAATGAGAAAGCAAGCCACCAGGTCCAGAACTCAAACAGCAGTTGGCTATGTAGGAGTCTAGCACCTTAACCACCACACCACTTGCTGGCCCCACATGTAAATATTTTAACAGTTCTGTTGAGGTATAATTGACATAAGATAAACTGCGAATACATGAAGTGCAATCTGATCAATTATATAATATGTATACACACACACACACACACACACACACACACACACACCCCTACAGTAAAGATAACTAGCATATCCATCGTCTTCAAAAGCTTCCTGTTCTTTCAGTATCACCCTAAGCCTTCCACTTAGGCAACCACTGATTTGCTTCCTGTTATTTTAGATTAGTTTGTTCTTCCTGGCATTTTATATAAAATATACTGAACTTTTTTGTGTCTGGCTTCTTTCACTCAGCATAATTATTTTCAAATTTATCCTTGCTGTCGTGTGGATCAATAGTTTGTTCCTTTTTATAGCTGAGTAATATTCCATTATATACATATAGGATCTTTTATTTTTCTTTTACCTGTTATGGACATTGAATTGTTTTTTGTTTTGGCCATTATAAATAAAGCTAGGGGCCAGCAGATGGTGTAGCATTTATGTTGCTGGACTCCCAGATGGACAACTGTGGTTCAAGTCCCAGACCCGGTGACTTGAACACATGCTGGGTGTGTGGGTGTGTGTGCCCAAAATCTCGGGAGGAGAAGGGATTGCTTTATGACCATCCTCCCAGGGGGTGATTTCTCACTGTCCTTCTCACCATCTCTGTTCCTCTCTTTCTCTCCAGCAAGTGCATGTGCCCTATGGCAAAAACCTCATAAAATACAAAAACAAAAACAAAAACACAAACAAACAAAGCCGGTATGGGGGCCAGACAGAAGAGCAGCAGTAGAATGTGACTCTGTGAGTCAGTCCCACATGGGAAATTTCCCTGTTCTATCCAGAGACTCCCTTGAGTACACCAAAAATGTTCTTGCCCTTGATCTGGGGTTGACTGAAGGACTTAAGACCCTGTTGGGTGTGCTGGCTCTCTCTCTCTCACTTTATTTCTCTCTTGCTAATGAATGAAAAAAGGAAATCATTTTTTAAAGAGATTTTTGCTATAGGGTGCATGTGCTCACTAGAGAGACGGAGAGAGAGAGAGAGAATGTGAGAAATCACCCCTCAGGGGTGATGGCCATGCCACAATCCCTTCTTTCAGTCTCCTGTCAGGATTTTGGGCATGCATGCACACGCACCTGGCATGAGTTTAAGCCACCAGGTCCAGGATTCAAACCATGGTCAACTACATGGGAGTCCAGCAACGTAATTATTATGCTATCTGCTGATCTCAAGGAAATACATTTTTAAAAAATAAAATTTAAAAAGCTGGTGTGAACATTTGTGTGTGAGTCTTTGTATGGCGATATACTTTAATTTTGCTTGGGAAACTATTAGTGAAATGATTAGGTTGTGTGATAGGTGTGTGTTAAACTTTTCTTTTTTTCTTTTTTTTGGAGAGTGTTTTGCTATAGAGTGCGTGTGCTTGCCAGAAAGACAGACAGAGACAGAAAGCGAGAAATCACCCCCCAGGGGGGATGGCCACGCCACAGTCCTTTCTCCTCCATTCTCCTCTCAGGATCTTGGACACACATGCACACGCGTCTGGTGTGAGTTTAAGACACTGGGTCCAGAACACGAACCACGGTCGACTACATGGGAGTCCAGCGACATAGCCATTGCACTAACTGCTGGTCCCTGTGTTAAACTTTTTGAAGAGATTCCTTAAGTGTCTTTAAAGTGCATATACCATTTAATACTTCTACCAGGGGTCTATGAGGATTCCAGTTGTCCCACAGCCTTGCTAACACTTGGCATATTATTATTCTGGTGGGGAAGGGTTATGGTCTCTAATTTTAAACATTCTAGTAAGCATGTAGTGTTATCCACTTATGACTTTTATTTGCATTTCTCTAATGAATAATGATATTGAACATCTTATCTTTTTAAAAGGAGGTGTATCTTTTTAAAAGGAGGTGTGTGTTAAAGTCTTTTACTCATTTTAATGGATTGTTTTATTGAGATTTTTAAAGGAACGAGACTTTCTGTTGATACATTTCCTCACCAACACTTGTTGTGGTGTGTGTTCTGGCTTTTGGCCATTTTAATACATGCATCGTAGCATCCCACTGTTTTAATTTGCATTTCCCCAATGACAAAGGAAATTCCCTGGTGACATGAAATGCGTGCCATCTGCGCATTTGCCGTCTCCACGTTTTCTTTGATCATGTGCTTATTCATGTCATTTGTCCATTTTAAGTTGGGCTGTTCATTTTCTTATTGTTAAATTTTATGAGTTCTTCATATGACAGTCTTTTGTCAGATTTGTCTTTTGTACATATTTTCTCCCAGGGTGTAGCTTGCTTTCTAAAGCTGCTAACATAGTTTCTTTTTTTCTCTTTTGTCTTGGCTATAAATCTGAAGTCTGATGACTTGCTTCTGTCTCTCTCTCATGGGAAAGATAAATCTAAAAAGGAGAATAATTGAAGAGTTTGTGAAAAATGGGATTAAAGTACAAGTTTATTTTGGTGCAATTTTTTCATATTATGCATTCTTCACAAACTTTTGCTCCCATGAACAAGAAAGACAGAGAAAGAGAGGGAGAGACAGAGAGATAGCACTACCTTCTGATGCTGTACTACCCCACTGTTTTAATTTGCATTTCCCCAATGACAAAGGAAATTCCCTGGTGACATGAAATGCGTGCCATCTGCGCATTTGCCGTCTCCACGTTTTCTTTGATCATGTGCTTATTCATGTCATTTGTCCATTTTAAGTTGGGCTGTTCATTTTCTTATTGTTAAATTTTATGAGTTCTTCATATGACAGTCTTTTGTCAGATTTGTCTTTTGTACATATTTTCTCCCAGGGTGTAGCTTGCTTTCTAAAGCTGCTAACATAGTTTCTTTTTTTCTCTTTTGTCTTGGCTATAAATCTGAAGTCTGATGACTTGCTTCTGTCTCTCTCTCATGGGAAAGATAAATCTAAAAAGGAGAATAATTGAAGAGTTTGTGAAAAATGGGATTAAAGTACAAGTTTATTTTGGTGCAATTTTTTCATATTATGCATTCTTCACAAACTTTTGCTCCCATGAACAAGAAAGACAGAGAAAGAGAGGGAGAGACAGAGAGATAGCACTACCTTCTGATGCTGTACTACTCTTTATTCCCTTACAGACTTTTAGAAAACCCCTCATATTTATCTGCGTGATAGAATCTGTATGGAGTAAGTGCCGTAAAGTATATAAATGTTTGTTATTATTTTTAATGAGAAACTAGACATTTAGTTTTTCACTGGACAGTACTTTTAGGCTCTTAGCACTATTTACATTTTTTAAACTTCACTGTGATAGGGTGCTGAGTGGGAGTGGAAGAAATGGAGGGGAACTTTGGTGAATGCCTCTAAACCTTGATGTTTGAGGTCCCAGTCCAGGGACAGATGCTGAACACGGACGCCCGTGCTGACAGCCGCAGGCTTCCTGGGGCCTCCATGCCCTCTGTGATCCATGCAAAGCCACTCTCCTGCTGCTCACTGCAGCTCAGGTTTGTCTTCTGCAGCTGTCTGCAGGAGGGACTTGTCAGGGGTGAAATGAAAAATTTTATCATTAATTTTAATTTTTCTCAATGTCTCAGTCACTGAAGGTTTCACATTTGGGGCCATTTGGGTGTCATGAAAGCATCAGGTTTAAAGAGGAAAGATGATGAATCGTGGATGTTTATGAGGAGACGGTAGCAATTATGATGATGGTAATGAAGAGTGAAGTGAAGAGATGGCCCTATTGGGACACTTCTCCCGAGCCTACGACGTTGGAAGAAAGTGCTCCAATGGGCTTGGACGCTACTGTTGTACCAAGATGGATGGAACTTTGGATCCAGCAGCCCTCCAGATCCATTATTTTTTTAGAAATATGCCTTGTGGAACCAGGTTTGGAAGTTTTACATTGAGTGAACAGCTATTTCTTATGTTAAGTTATTTCAGCTGAAGAATAGAGAATTGTTGAAATAAATGGCTGGAGAATTCGAATTGCATTCATTCTTGACATTGGAACTGACAAATAGCTTCATTCCCCACTGCAATGGAAAGCTTATTACTCTGAGATACCACGGGTTTGAGGGAGAGGGTGTCTGCATTTTATTTTACTCTAACTCTTCTCAATGCTGTGATAGAATAAAATAAAATGCTTTTCTGAAATTCTTCTGGGATCCATCCCTTGCCCCATTCTCCACATCTGACTGGAAATAAACCCAATTAAAACAGATTAATTTATAACCAGCATTAAATCCGTTCCTGACAGCTGGTTAACACAGCCTGTGCTTGCAGTTCTGAAGTAGACAGAGTTGGAGCCGGCAGGTCGCGGAGGTGACGTGAGCCCCCACATCCTGGCGGGTGCTCTGGAACACGTGCTGGTGTAAGCAGCTCCAGAGGGAAGCGATTTGTGCTGGGGCAGATGTGCATGTGGGACTCCTAGGTGCCTTTGCCAGAGGCCTGGAGAGTGTTCTGAGAAAAATCACAGCTTTCTCCTCGAAAGTGCCTCTCAGCCACTGCCAGTGCAGTCACTGCAAGGGGACGTGTGTCGAGCATAGTGTGAATGAAGCTTTGAACACAGCCAGGCACAGGAAGGCTGTGGCTTGTGGGTGGATGGGCTCTGCTGGGCACTCCTGAGCCCGAGGTCCTTCTGTTAGTGTCCCTGGAGCACACGGGACTCCTGCTCACCTTCCATGTACTACCCTTCCTGTTCTCACACTCCGTGGTCTTCACATCTCCCGTCCTGGTCTTGAGTTTGTCAGAGGTCCACGCACATGACAGACGTTCCTGAATTATATCTTACCCAGTTACACCCTGAAGAGCTGTCACTCGTTAACTGTTGACTTAATGCCGATTCCTAATTCGTAAAGTCCCGATGCAGGACCTTCTGCATTCCAATGTTGTCCATGTGTCCACGTGGAAGGCACAGGTTTCTTCTCAGCCTCCTCCTCCTCGCCTTTCATTCCCTGGCTTCCTGGAAAGAACCCTGATGCAGAGGGTCCTGATTGGACAGCCTTCTGGGTGATGGTTGTGGGTATTTTAGCCACTTTGAAGTTATGAGCTAAGAGAGTTGGGCTTGAGGTTGGGGAGCAGACTCTGGGAACTGAAATCTAAGCCATAGAACTTGACCTTTTCCAGACCAACATAATGTATTCCAGGGCTTCTGGGACCTCCTCTTCCCAGGGTTGGAATGAAGTTTTCTACAGGCTTGGGGCTCCAAAAAGCATCTTGTCAGAAGATGTGGGCTTATGGAAATGTGTTTCTTTTTTTTAATGTTTATTTATATCTTTTATGAGAGAGAGAGAGAGAGAGAGAGAGAGAGAGAGAGAGAAAGAGAGAGAGAGAGAAGTAAGCATTCACAACAGGGTCTCACACTGTGATCCCCACCCCAACCTTCCCAGGATTGTGAGTGTGGGTGCATGTGTGGCATGTATAAGTCAACCTGAGAACTAAACCCACAATCTTCAGTATGGATCCACTCTTGCTTGAGCAACACTACCCCTGAGCTATGGTGCCAGCTCAGGAAAGCTAGTTCTTAGCTCAGTTCAGCTCAGCCTTTTAATAGCTCCAGAATTTGAATCATGCTAGGATCCAGATGGTGGCGCAGTGGGGAAATACAAGGCCCCACGAGGCTGACCCACATGAAGGATTCTGAGTTTGTGTCCAGAGCACAAACCTATGGCAGCAGCACCTCAGGGCTAGCTGAGGCTGGTGGTGGATCATAGCATGGAGACTGTTTCTTACTCATAGAAGAAATAAGTAAACTTAAAAAAAATAGAACCCGTGGTCTAGGATCTTAGAGAAGCTTTAGAATATACATGGAAATGTGTATCACCCCCTTCACCATCCCCATCACACTGCAGATATAAGCAATTGCTGCAGCTGGGCCCTAGGTGTCCCTCTGCCACTGAGCTCACCCTGATGCTCCACAGAGCTGTCTCTATCTATGTATGCCTCCTCAAAAGCTCATGCATTTCCACACTCTCTCTCATTAGAAGAAAACCAGGAAACTTCCTTGGAAATAGAGATGTGGCAAGTGGCTAACCAGGGCAATGACACTTTGCTGTCTACTTTATACACATACCCTGAAGTTTTGTTTTTGTTTTTGTTTTTGTTTTTGCCATAGGGCATGTGCACTTGCCAGAGAGAGACAGAGAAAGATCATGAGAGGGAATGTGAAAAATCACCCCCCAAGGGGGAATGGCCACACCATAATCCCTCCTCCTCCAGTCTTCTCCTGGGATTTTGGGCATACACGTACATGTGCTTGGCATGAATTTCAAGCCACCAGATCCAGAACTCAAACTGTGGTTGACCATGTGGGAGTCCAGTGCTGTAAACCACTATGCCAGCTGCTGAAGTTTTTGAGACAAGGCAGGTTTCTCAGAGAGGTACATAAATCTTCAATCACTTTATCAGGGTGTTGGGAGAAAAAAGAAGCATTTGAAGGCAATACCCTCTTGTGGCCTGTCCTGTTGTCCTCCTCCCTTCTCATCTAAAGGGCTATCCTCATTCTCTACCATAATAACAGCCCAACTATTTGTAATCCAGAACTCAGAGTGCTTGGGAAAAGATCTTCAACACAAGAGACTTTTAAAATTATACATTTTTGTCAGGAGAATTAAAGGCTCTGTAGAAGAAAGACTGCAGAGAGAAAACTGATGAAAATGCTGAAAATTCAGAATTGTTCATTTAGCCACAGAGGGGCTTTTAAGTGAGGTATACAGATTTAGCTGAACTGAAGAAATAATTCAGCTCAAGTCTGCAGGGAAAACTAGAGGTAGATTAAGCAATGATTGATAAATTAAGTGGGTAATTATTTCTATTTAAAATTTTTTTGCTTTAATTGCATTTTCCTTTGAATACGTAGGGTAGAAGTCTCTATGCTGAATTCAGCCAAGCCATTTGATGTTGGCATATTAGTAAAAAATGTACTAGATATGGCATGGAATGAAAAATATAGACTCTCAAGAGGGTACCCATTCTTAGGGAAAGGAAGCCTGGCCTACCAGTTTAATCTAAATTAGAGACCTTGGGATCTGTAAGGAGAACCTTCTGAGAACACTGTGGAGACCACCAGGCTTGTCTCGCTGCACAGAACATCCGCTTCTCTCTCCCAATTCCTATTCCAGTTTCTTGGAGACAAGTGAGTGGACTGAAGTAGGAACAGAAAGCACCATCTCCCCACAGTTCTTCGTGCTTTGATGCATTAGCAAAACAGGGCTTCAACATTACTCTGACCAAGTCTACTTCAAAATGGAAGTGGAGGCTCTCTTGCCACCTAGCCTTGGACCACCTTACAGCATTATTATTCTTTTAAAACAGCTTCATTGAGATGTAACTGACTCATGGAGGGAGGGAGGTCCTCAAGAAGTTTGTGGAAAATGCTTATAAAAATTATGAATGGGTTTCAAAAAAATTTTACATTAATTTTGCTATTTGATGAACTTTTTGAAGTCTTTCATATAATGTTATAAATTTCAATTCAATAAGATTATACCTATGGAATGATCACTACAATTGAGATAATGAACATATCCATCACCCCCAAAACTTTCTTTGAACCCCATTTAACCCCTCTATCATGACTCTCTGGCTTCTCCATTGTCAAACAACAACTAACTTGCCTTCTATATTTATAGATGATTTCACATTTTCTGGATATTTCTAGATCTAGAATCACACAGTACTTTTCCTTTATCCTGGATTTTTTTTCCACTTGGCATAATTATTTTGAGAATCTTCCATGTTGTTGAATGTATCATGTATTAAGAGTATACTCACTTTGGTTGTCAGGTAATATTCCCTTTTATGACTATATAACAATGTGTTTATTTGCTTGTTGCTGAATGTATGGATTATTTATTGATTTCAGCTATCACAGATAAAGATGGTACAAACATTTATGTCTGGTGCAAAAACTGTCCATTCAAGTTTTTGTATGGATAAGTGCTTTCACATCTTTTGGATATGTAACTAAAAATGGAATGTTAGAGTTATACGGTAAGTATATTTTAACTTTTTTAGAAACTACCACGCTGTGCCTTCTTTACTGTCACCAGCAGTATAGGAGAGTCCCATTTGCTTTACGGCCTCATCGACTGTTGGTATGCTCAGCCATTTTAACTCTAGACTTTCTAAGAGGTGTATGGCAGTATCTTGTGGTTTCTATTTGCATTTCCCTCGAGAGTCATTCTGTGAATACACCTTCCTGTGCCTATTTGCCATCCAAATAGTGTCTCTGGTAAAGTGCCCTTTCAAATCTTTGGTCCTTTTTTTAAAATTTTTTTAAAATTAGTTTGTTTACTTATTTATCCTTTTTTATTTTTCTTTAGCGATGTTTTCTCTAGGGCACATGCGTTTGCCGGAGAGACAGAGAGAGACAGAGGGACAGAAAGTGAGAAATTACACCTAGGGGGGAATGACCACGCCACAATCTCTTCTCCTCCATTCTCCTCTCAGGATTTTGGGCATGCACGCACGCACACACACGCACACACACACACACACACACACAGAGCATGAGTTTTAAGCCACCAGGTCTGGGACTTGAACTGTAGTCGACTGTGGGAGTCCAGCAATGTAACCATTATGCCATCTGTTGGTCCCATGTTTACTTATTTATTTTTACTTCATCTATTATATAGAGTTCTTTATTGCATTCTAGATTCAAATTCTTTATCAGAAATGTAATTGGCAAATACTTCTCCCACTCCATACCTTGTGTTGTCTTTTCATACTCTTAACAGTATCTTTTGTAGAACAAAAGTTCTTAATTTTCAAAAAGTTCAACTTACCTTTTTTTTTTATTTGTATGATTTAATGCTTTTGGTGTTGTATCTAAAAAAACTGTGCCTAAATTTAGGTCATAAAGATTTTCTCCTATGTTTTATTTAGGAAGTTTTATATTTTTAAATATAAAAATAAATATGGCTTTAGTTTTATTGTGGTTACCCTTTATTAGGTTGTGGGAATTTTATACTTTTAGTTTTATATTTGGGTGCATTATCCATTCAAGATAGATATTGGAGTTCATTTTTTAAAAAATTCCCCTAAATGGCTATCCAATGGTTTCAACAAATCTTTTGGAAAACAAACAATTCTTTACCTACTAAATTGCCTTTGCACTTTTGTTGAAAGTGCAAGATACACATGGGTTTATGTCTGGACCCTCTAATCTGCTCTATTGTTTCATTTATGCTTCTTGATACCGTAACACACTCTCCTGGTTCCTATGGCTTTAAAAGAACTCCTGTAGTCAGATAATATAAGCTTTTCAATTTTATTCTTCTTTTTCAAAGTTGTTTTGACTATTCCAGTGCATTTCCATTTCTATATGAATTTTAGGATCTTCTTGTAAATTTAAAAGAAAGAATGTGTGGCAAGATTTTGCTTGGGATTTAATTAAGTTTAAAGATCAGTTTGGGAAGAACTGACATCTTGACAATAGTTAGTCTTAGGATTCATGAACATGGTATATATCTGTCAGTTTGTTGAGGTTTTCTCTAATTTCTTTCAACATTGTTTTGTAGTTTTCAGTGTTTAGATCTTGTACATCTTTGTTGATTATTAAGTGTTTTCTCGTACTGTCATAAATGTCAGTTTTTTGTAATTTTAATTTCTGATTTTTTGTTGCTTCTATATAGTATCTATACAGTTGCTTTTTGTATATTATCCTTGTACCTTATAATATTAATAAATTCAGTTATTGCTTTTGTTAGTCCTAGTAACTTGTGTGTAGACTCCATCACCTTGTGTAAATAGACAACATTGTTTCTGCATGTAAAGACAATTTACTTCTCTTCTTTGAATGTGGATGACTTTTTGTTCTTTTTCGTGCCTTGTTGCACTTTCTGGAACTCTTGGCTTGATGTTAAATATAAATGGAGAGAGTGAAAATTCTTGTCTTGTTCTTAATCTTAGAGGAACTGCATGTTTTTCACCATTTAACATAATGTTGGCTTTAGTTTTTTGTGGCTGGCCTTTATCAGGTTGTGGCAGTTCCTTTGTATCTCTAGTATGTTGAAATTTTTTTGACAGAAAAGGGTGTTGTATTTTCTCCAATGCTTTTTTTTCCTGTTACGATGATCAATTTTTTTTTCTTTAGCCTGCTAATATGGTGAATTGTATTAATTAATTTTCAATTGAATCCCACACGACCATAATTTAGTATCTTTTAAAAAGTGTTAAATTCAATTGGGTGAAATATTATTGGGATTTTACTAAAACTTTGTTACAATTCATGAGGAATATTGATCTGTAAGTTTACTTTTTGTACTGTGTAGGTCTGGGTTAGTATCAGAGTATTATACTGGACTCAGTTAGATGGAAAGTGTCTTTTTTTTTTTTTTTTTTTTTTTTTTTTTTTTAAGTTTTTTTTTTTGGGGGGTTGTTGTTCGGAGAGATAGAAAGCGAGAAATCACCCCCCAGGGGTGATGGCCACGCTGCAATCCCTTCTCCTCCATTCTCCTCTCAGGATCTTGGGCATGCTCGCACAGGCGCCCGGTGTGAGTTTAAGCTACTGGGTCCAGGACGCCAACCGCAGTCGACTACGTGGGAGTCCAGCAACATAGCCATTATGCTAACTGCTGGTCCCTCTTCTTTAAATGTTTGATAACATATTCTAGTGGAGCCATCTGTACCTATCATGGGAAGGTTTGTGGGAAGATTTGAAATTATGCATTCTGTTTCCTAGTAGATAAAGAACTACCTTGGCTCTGTGTTTCTTCTTGAATGAGCTTTGACAGTTTGTGTTTTTAAAATAACTTTTCCATTTAATCTGTGTTCTTGAATTTATTTACATAAAGTTTAATTTTTTAAAAAGTTAGGGAACCAGCAGTTAGCGTAATGGCTATGTCGCTGGACTCCCACGTAGTCGACCGTGGTTCGTGTCCCGGACCTGGTGGCTTAAAACTCATGCCGGGTGCGTGTGCGTGCATGCCCAAGATCCTGAGAGGAGAATGGAGGAGAAGGGATTGCGGTGTGACCATCCCCCCTGGGGGGTGATTTCTCACTTTCGGTCTCTATGTCTCTCTCTGTCTGGCGAGCGCACGCGCCCTATAGTGAAAAAACCTCTCCAAAAAAAAAAGTTAATTATTTCATGAAGGAGTATAAGAGAGAAAGAGAGACACCCTTGAGAGAGTCTCACTGTACTGTGATCCCCTCCTATCAGCTCTCCAGCTACTCAGGATCTTTGGTGTGAATGTGCCTTGTATATTTTAGGTCAACTTGGGACTGAAGCCATAGTCAGCCATGTGGCTTCAAGCACTACAGATCAGTATACTACCACCTGCACCACTGCAGCTGGGCTAACATTATTTTAATATTCATAGAATATTATGATATTTTCAATGAATAAGCTTTTTATTTCAGTGATTTTTCAATGAATACGCTTTTGATTTCAGTGATTTTTCTCTTACTTTTTTGCCTTCTGTTTTATTAATTTTCATTCTAATATTTGTGATTTTCTTTTTTTACTTACTGGGGATTTATTAACTTTTTTCTAATATAGTGGAAGCTGAAACCATTGATTATTATTCTTTTCTGAAATACATGTGTATTGCTATAAATATTCCTTTTACTACTGTGTTAGCTGCATCCTAGAAATTTTGATATATTGGGTATCTAGCATATATCTGTCATAATATATGTTACATATAATAATATTGCATATATATGTAATTTTATATATAGTATGACATATATATGTTTAGTTCAAAATACTTTCTAGTTTTGCTATGTATCTTTTCTTTGATTATTATACTATTTAAAGATTTTCCATCTATCTTTGCTATGTTTATAAACTCTGTAAGGACAGGGCCATCACTCTTTTAACCTCTGCAGGATCATGGTAGGTGTTTAATAAATATCTTTTAAGTGAATAAATAGACGATGAAAGCATTTGTATAATGGAGGCAATGATACCTGATAGGTGATGGGTACTCAGAATAAATATTAATTGTCACTGGAATGGGCACAGCTGACTGAAATTCCTGACTAGACTTACATATAAGCATATCTAATATATGTCTTAAAAATTCCAGGAATAGGTCAGGGCTGGAGACAGAGGAAGCTGTGTAGAGGAATAAGGCCCTTTATGGATAGATTGGTGGGGCAGCAGGAGTCAGTAAAATGAGGTTTAGTATTATTGAGACCTTTTCTGTCTTTATAGGATAGTGGTGCTGGGAATAGTCAGGCTACACATATTTTAGTTATCATACGATATAAAACTATATTGAATAAATATGTATTTTTATTTGTTTGTTGATTATTTTATACCCCAGGACTGAAGCTCCTTGAAGTCAGGTACTTGGCTGGTCATTCTCACCCCCGCCTCTTGATTTTAGAGTAATCTTTTTCATATAGCAGGTGTTCACATATTCCCAAGTGAACTTGGGAACTAGCCCCTAGCTTTCTTTATGGCTCCTGGCGTTGCAGAGCGTTGGGCTGACTCTGTGCCACCCAGTCAAGCCCATACTACTCTGTTTCACTTCTGGTTAAGTAGTGTGCCAAACTGCTGCTTATTTTCCCTTTTTTTGTTTATTTTTAAAAAGCATAATTAAGTAAAAGTCCAACTATGTTCTCTCTTCATTTTTCCATGCCTATAGGGAGTCTGAACACAGAGATTAAAATGGTTTAACTAAGGCTCCACTGTCCACCTGGTGGCAGCTTAACTTAATCGTAGTCAAATTACCTCTGAGGAAATTCACAGCTTCCCAGAGCTGAGCTTGACTACTCAAACACGCAGAAGCCCGTGGGTACCTGTATGTCCACATGGCTCCTGGCTCTGGAGACAGAGAAGCTCAGCATCTAGCAGTGGGAAGACCTCATTAAGTTACAGGAGTAAGCTGCCTTGCGGGGCAAAAGATACCCTGCTGAGAGAGGCCCAGACTGCTGGAAGCATCCCTGCTTTGTTACTTATTACGAATAAGTGGGTTTTCTTCTCAAATCAAAAATAGCGAGAGGAAGTATTACTGCCTGAACATGAAGCTTGGCAGGGTGAGAAGTAGGATGTGTAGGACTGGGTATTATAAAAGCTGAGACTGAACAAGGACTCAGGCATTTCTAAAGGGTGGGGTTGGGAGAGACACATAGAGTCCATACTGCGTGGATTATTCAGTAGGCACCACTGAGAGCTGATGGTGCGCAGCATCAGAAAGATAGCTGAGTGGGAAGCCTGAGGGTCTGTAGCCTGGGAAAGCACTAGGAGCACAGGTGCAGGGTGCAGAGGCCAGCGTCCAGGGTGATCCGAGGGGTGCAGAGGACAGCGTCCAGGGTGATCTGTCTTAGCTCAGTAGGATGGCATTGGGCTTCCCATCTGCCTTACGTGAAAAGCTGAGCACAACCGAACAAGGACTCAGGCATTTCTAAAGGGTGGGGTTGGGAGAGACACATAGAGTCCATACTGCGTGGATTATTCAGTAGGCACCACTGAGAGCTGATGGTGCGCAGCATCAGAAAGATAGCTGAGTGGGAAGCCTGAGGGTCTGTAGCCTGGGAAAGCACTAGGAGCACAGGTGCAGGGTGCAGAGACCAGCGTCCAGGGTGAGCCGAGGGGTGCAGAGGCCAGCGTCCAGGGTGATCCGAGGGGTGCAGAGGCCAGCGTCCAGGGTGATCCGAGGGGTGCAGAGGACAGCGTCCAGGGTGATCTGTCTTAGCTCAGTAGGATGGCATTGGGCTTCCCATCTGCCTTACGTGAAAAGCTGAGCACATGCCAGTTTCTGCTGCCTGGGTATGGGCCCCACATGGCCCCTCACTCCCTGGCTATCTTGACTCATGATAACAGCCACGCTCCAGATGGGGAAGGCTGGACTCTAGGTATAGGACTTAATGTGTCTATTAGAGCAAAACAAAAAAATCAAACACCAGTGCACTTTTCCCCGCACGATGGGAGAGAGGAGAGGGAGAGAGGCTGGTAGAAAGACAACTAGAAAGACGTGTTTTTGACAGGGTCAGGCAGCGTTGCAAGTGACCTGCGTCATCCAGGTGCGTGCCAGGGACTTAAACTCCCACGCAGCCCCAGCCTTGTGCCGTGGTGCCTGCCCCTGTACTCCTGAGACTGGGCCCAGCGCCATTCTTCAGGTGCCATTAGTGCCTCAGTGCATGGAACAGAATTCTCTGGGGACATTCAGCAGAAAAGAGCTTCACATGGAGAATCAGGCACTTCAGGATGACTGGAATTGCTGTGGGAATGGAGTCAAGGGCTGGAATCAAGTTCAAGGACATAATAGTGAGCTTCACCCCAGGGACAGGAGAGCCACTTAACGTCCCTGTGCCCCAAGAAGCTGGAGCTGGCACATGGAAGGCTCAGCTGGCTGGTTCCTGGTGTTCACATTTCAGGCCTTTTCCTGCCTGCATAGCCAGCACCAGGAAGTCAGCCCCTGCTCATAGCCATCTTTAGAGGATCCGGCAAGAACCAGTGTCCTCAACTGGCAGAACCTCTGCAGCGGGCAGGATCTGAGAGCCCAGGAAGTGTGAGGTTTTGCTTTTGTGTTTGTTTCATCGTCTCTAGGAGAGCTGGGATGAGGTGAGGCAAACGAGGCACCGGGGCATAGTGTTTACAAATGAGCTCACGCCCAGGTCAGGCCAGCCCCACGGGGTCGTTGTGCTGGGTGAGAGAAATCTTTCAGAGAACTTGGCATAGTGTCTAATGCACAGTGGGTGCTCTGAAATCTCTGGGTCAATAATTGTTAGCTCTAAGAAGAAAAGGAAAAAGTCATCACTTTCTTCACACCTGTGAATGTCTTCAAAGGATCCTCCTCTTCAGTCAGTTTCCAGCCTGACTGAATGTAGGCTTTCAAGGGTTGGTAGAGATAGGAGAAAAGCCTGAAGTGTCTCCCCTGTCCTCCTCTCCTACACTGTACAGCACATGTCACCTCTGGTCACCAATGTGCAGAGGAGGCCACCCGCCAGCCACAGTTCTGCCGTAGACACCACAGGGCGCCCTATAATTCAGTTCACTTCTGACACTATCTGCCTGGAGAGCCACAGGCTGGGGCCTCAGTCCCACCAAACCCTCCCCACTTTAGATGCCAGTTGCAAGACCAGGACTCTGGAGCCTCTGATCAACCTCCTATAAATTAGGGTCCCACAGCCCCCTCCTCTAACTAATTAATTTATAAGAACAGCTCACAGGACTCAGAGAAGCACTTTAATTACATTTAGCCATTCATACACAGGATCTTAAAGGGATCCAGATGGACAGCCAGATGGCTGAGCTGCGCGGGGCCAGGTGTGGGGAAGAGGCATGGAGCTCTGGCATTCTCTCCAGGTGCTTCGCTCTCCAGAAGCCTTCACATGTTCAGCTACCCAGAAGCTCCAGAACCCTGTCCCTTTGGGTTTTTAGGGAAACTTCATTAAGTGGACATGATTGATTATATCTCTGGCCACTGATGACCTGTCCCCTCCTCCTAGGAGAGGTGGGGAGGGGCTGAACATCCTGCCCTCTAATTCCACCTTGGTCTTCCTGGTGACTGGCCCCCACCCTGAAGCTATCCAGGTCCTCTGGTGCCGGTCACCTCCTTAGAATGAAAAAAGCTTGAGTCACTCCGGAAGAGACTCCAGAGATTTTCAAGCTGTGTGCCAGGAAAGCGAGTGTGAAGGCCAGATATCTGTTTCGTAATATTGCAAGGGTGATGGTCATAGAGCCAATCTGGCCACTTTGAGCAAGTATTGACCCACCCTCTTTAGGACATATGGGCTTTTATTATGGGGTTGCATGGACAGTCATGATGTGATTTTTATATAGAAAAGCTTAGAAAAACACGACATGATTTTCCTGATAACCTAATACTTTTATCCCGAACTTTGAGGCTTTAGCAGCAAAAAAGACCCTTTAGCAACTTGTTATACTTGCCTAATTCTTCTACACATCATGATGGCCTCTTAAAATTCTACCTTAGAACATCATGTTTTACTTAATTATTGTTTGAAATCTTAATAACACTAAGCTATGACTTTGACATCCTGTATAAATACAGAAAATATTTCAGATGGAGATGTTTTGGGAAGAGTATTAGGACACCAACCCTTGAGTAAGACAGAAAAGAGAAATTAAAAAAAGAGGGAGAGACCCCACCAGGGTCCATTCATAAATATATCAGCTCTCCATGTCTACGGGTTCTGTATCTGGGGCCTCAGTCATGGGTTCAACCAGCCACAGACCAAGAATGTTCCATTGTTGCTGACATGCGCTGTGTAGGTAGACCTGTGATGGTTGTGTTTATAATGCACGTACACGAATGTTCCCTCCTCGTCATTATTCCCTAAGCAGCATGCTTATCACAGCTGTTTCCATAGCATTGACATTGTATTATATATTGTGAGTGCTCTAGAGCTGGTTTACCTCCTATCTGTGAATGTGTGGAGGCTATACACAAACACTGTGCATTCCATAGAAGGGACTCCAGCATCCACAGAGTTTGGTGTCGTGGGATCTTGGAACCAATCCCCTGTGGATGCCAAGAGACGTTGGACGTAACTCTAGGAAAGTCACTTTATCTCTTGGGTTCAATTTCTATGCCCATTGAATGATATCAGGATAGCCACATAACTTTTTATTTATTTATTTATTTTTTTTGCCATAGGCTATGTGTGCTTGCTGGAGAGAGACAGAGAAGAGAGAGAAAGGAAAAGTGAGAAATCACTCTAGGGGAGGGAGGGCCATGCCACAATCACTTCTCTTCCATTGTCCTCCTGGGATTTTGGACATGCATGGACATGCACCCGGCATGAGTTTCTAGCTCCTAGATCTAGGATTTGAACTGCAGTCAGCCATATGGGAGTCCAGTACCTTAACCACCACGCCACCTGCTGACCCTGCAATTGTTGTAAAAGTGGAAACATTTTTATCACTCTTCCTCTTTGTGAGAAAAAAAAATAAAAACATTAAAAGGAGAATTTACCTCATATTGAACACATACAGAACAATTTCAGGTAAATTTCATATTTTTACTGTAGAAGGTAAATACTTGACTTTGAGAGGATATCATGGAAAATATCCCCATCTTTTAAGTAGCCAAATTTGTTTTTAAAAGAACACAAAATCATTGACTTAGAAAACATTTGATAAGGAGCTCCTGGTCATCAAAACATTCCATCAAGAGAGTGGAAAGATTATCCATAGGCAGAAATTATCTCAAATACACAACCAAAAAGGGCTCACATCCTGAGCCTGTGTCTAAGTCTCTATAAAACATGCATACATGGGCCAGCTGGTGGCGCAGTGGTACCGCAATGCTCTGTGATGCTGGAAGGTCCCAGGTTCAACTCCTGAGGACTCCCTGTCCTCTCTAGACACATGGGTGTGTGCCTGTAGTTTAGGCTGACCAAGGCTGAGGGTGGGTCTCAGTGTAAGACCCTGTTGTTGGTTCTCATTTCCTTTGTTCTTTTTCTCGATTTCATTTCTATAGGATGTGTGTGCTTGCTGGAGGAAGACGGAGAGAGAGGGAGAGTGGGAAAGGGGGATCATGGCCACACCGCAATCCCTTCTCCTCCATTCTCCTCTTGGGATTTTGGACACCCACACACGTACATCTGGCATGTTTTTCAAGTTGCTGGGGTCAGGATTCGCACTGTGCAGTTGGTCATGTAGGATCCAGCGCCTTAATCACCATAAACATTGCTGGCCCCTGTCTCTCTATTTCTGTCTCTATCTCCTCTATCTCTTGTTCTCATGGAAGAAATAAATAAATAAACATAAAAAAGTCTCCAAATAAACAAAAGTTCTAAAAATCAGTAAGAAGGTGCTGGATATACAATAGAAAAATAGATAACAAATCTGAATAGGCACTTAACAAAAGTTGGTATCTAAATACCCAGTAAACATTAAAAGAAGCCTCAACTACTTTAGTCGAAAGAGAAATGCAAATTAAAATCATAATGTGATATCAATATGTAACTACCAGAGCTGCTAAGATTAAAAACACTAAAAATACTGATGGTTGGATCTACAGGAATGGGAATATTTATATACTGCTAGTAGGTGTGCACATATTCAAACAAGCAGTCTGAAAATGATTTGACATTATCTGCTCAAAGTAAATATGTGTAAATTTCATGACTATAACTTTCCATCCCATTACCGAATGAACATACTGCCTTTGTAACAGTAAAAAAATACAGATACAACCAGCAGGTCCATTGAAAATAAAATAGATAAACAAATTAGAGTGCATTAATAGGATAAAATTCTATGTAGCTATGAAAATGAATGAACTGCTGCTGCACCCAGCAAAATATAGGAATCCTGTAAATACTGTGTTGAGCAAGAGGTTCAAGTCCCAACAGGATTCATCCTGTATTATTTCGTTTATATAAAAGTAATGAATAGGCAATATCAGTGTACGGTGTTTCAAGTCAGAATCTCGTTTATCTTCAGGAGGGAGGAAGGGCGGACAAATGATGGGCAGGGCTGCTGCAAATGTTCTGTTTTTGGTCTTTATGGTATTTCTGCAAGCTTAAGCTTTATGGCCTTTTCTGTAAGTATATTACATTTCTAGTAAGAATGTAAGAAAGCAACAACAGAAAGCATTATGTAAGGAAAGGACCCCCAAAGTGGGGGAAAAATAACAGCAGTGTTACTTTATTTTTAGAAGTCATTTTTGGGACCTGCAGGTGTCCTAATAATTATGTCACTGAACTCCTACCTGGTGACTTGAAACTCACACCAGGTCCATGTGTATGCTTGCCCAAAATCCTGAGAGGATAATGGAGGAGAAGAGCCTGCAGTGTGGTCATCCCCCGAGGGGGTGATTTTTTGCTTTCTGTCTCTCTGTCTCTTTCTGTCTCTCTGGTGAGCACATGCATCTTATAGCAAAAAGAACCTCTCAAAAAAAAGTCATTTTCTATGTTAAAATTTAACAATGTTTGTAAGGCTTGATGAAAATGATGAGAGTATTGTAGTTACTGGAAACTGAGGCTTACACATGGTGTTTGCACTTTTGCCCCAGTGTCCTCTTCTGTTCTCTATCAAGAAATCCCAGAATCGAGACCAGCATATAGTGTAATGGCTACATCGCTGGACTCTCATGTAGTCAACTGTGGTTCGAGTCCTGGACCCAGTGGCTTAAACTCACACCAGGTACGTGTGCGTGCTTGCTCAAGATCCCGAGAGGAGAATGGAGGAGAAGGGATTGCAGCATGGCCATCCCCTTGGGGGGCTATTTCTCACTCTGTCTCTCTGTCTTTCTGGTGAGTGCATACACCCTATAGCAAAAACCTCTAAAAAAAAAAAAAAAAAAAAAACCCAGAATACAAAGATAAATAGTTCAAATAATGATGCGCATGAGTATATATTATATAGAATTTATAAATAGTATTTATGTAAGTGTATGAGTACGTGTGTGTGTTTGAACAGCTCACCTTGCAATTTCAGTGTCGGTAGTATCATTCTGCAAATTTGTGCATTTGCTTGTCTCCAATTTGTTAAAAACTGACAAATATATTTGTGTGTATGTATATGCTGTTTTCTTAAAAAATATTCCTTATCTATGTATGTGTGCGTGCGTGCACACATGTGTGCGTGTGCGTGTGCGCACGCGCTCATGTGTATTTATGATTGAATCAAGTATTTACGGCACCCCAAAGCTGGAGAGACACAGTCCGGAAGCTTTTGGGCCTGGTGGCTCCTTCTAGTCCTCGCCTTCTGCCTGCCTAAGAGGTGGCTGGGACTGGGCCTGTTTCCCGGGAGTGGGCTGGGTCTCTCGGAAGTTTGCTTTTGAGCGCGGGCCTGCCGAGAGAGACACACACCTTTACCGACTCCTGTGCGCCACTGCCTGTTTCCTGTTGTGCGTGGGCGGAAATGGCAGATGCTCGCTTTTTGGTGAGCTGCCCAGGGTCTCTCCCAAGGTCTGGTGGTGACTGCGGTGATGCAGGACCGTGAACTTCCCTGTGGCGGGACGTGGAAAGTGGAGCCTCTGCTTCGTGTCCGTCTTTGTGCCTGCTACACAAAACAGTACCGGTACCAGGGGTTTCCTCACGGACTTCATGAGAGTCGGTGGATCGAGGGAAACTGTAGCTTTTGTTGCCTTTTGTTTGCAAAGTCAGGTTTTTCACTTTTCACCTTGCAACTGATTTGACAAGAATTTGATGTAAACAGCCATGCCGTCCGCCTGGAAGCGGTCTTGGTCCTAACACGGCAGCCTCTCTGTCGTCCTTTCCCCAGTCTGGCTCTTTGTACTCTTTGCCCGTCCCTTCGCTTTTTCTGACCTTTAAATACTAGAATTTCTTAAGCTCTATCATCATCTTGTCTGTACATACTCACTCCCTGGTGACTCCGGGGTTTCAAATACAGAGACACACACACATCATATATATACACATATTTATTTAAATGTATATTTTATGTGTGTGTGTATATATATGATGTAGTGTGTGTGTGTATTTATATACCTGTCAAATGCCATGTTTCATCTCTAAGTCCAGTATCTCGTGCTGAGCATCTAAGAAAATGAACACTGCCAAGGGAGTATGAGCTTATAAGGACAGCTCCGTGTAAGAATCTGAGTAACGCAAGGATCAATACGAGAGGTCCACAGTGTGGTACTTACTGCTGAGGAGTAATTAATGGACTAGAGCAAACCGGAATTTTAAAAAGGCATAAGAAGCATTTTCAAAGAGATAAAGATATTAGATACATGAAGCAGAAATAAGCAGCTATTAAGGAAAGCCAGAGTGATATCAGTGAAAATGGTGAAGTAAGGGATAACCAAATTTATCCCTTCATAACAACACTACAAAAAACCCCAAACAGACAAATTATTGGAATTATATTTTTTTCTCAACGTGGGAATTAACTAGAGGCTTGTAATGACTGAGAATCAAGAAAGATGTGGCTGAATCTCGGTAAAAACAGTACGCTTCCTCTGCTTCCTCTTCTGAGCAAGGCGGATGGTGGTGACACTCTCCGAAGACGACTCCGAGAGGATGGTGAGGGCAGGGTAACCCTGATATGGAGAAGGCGAGACAGAGGGCAAGAGTGAGTGGCCAAGCTGGAAACTGTGTATGACGACAGAAAACAACATTTGCACTTGCTAGACTATTTTTCTTTATTTTTTTTTTTCGTCTTACAGGATATTTATTCAGACCCAGTCATGCATACAAGAATTACGTATTTTCACCACTTTGACTTAGAAAATGCACTAGAAAAATAAACTTTTGGTCAAAACAAACACTGAAGTAGATGAACCCACCATCACGTTTGCCTATACACAAAACCAAACTGAATTTCACTTTGAAGCAAGGTATGTGACCAGTGGCTGAAATGGTGCCCCCATCCTGGTTGGAAACCTACCCCATCAGAGAGGAGGTGTCGGGGTTCTTGGCCATGGAGTTTTTCCAGGATTTCTCTTGTAACAGGTTCCTACTTCATGTGCCAAGAGTCCACAGCACAGCCACAGGAATCCATGGCCGGTGACAGCGTACTGCCCAAGATTATAGAAATCACGGGGCTGGACTAAAATTTAGAAGCACGATGCGAAAGAAATAAGATACGTGTTGTGGGCAGGTTGAGTGTTCAAGCTATGAGAGTACCAGCTTTGAGAATCAGCCGTATTTCTTGTTCTACAACTGAACTGAGAACTCCGAATGCACCAAGAACTATTTGTTCCCCCAGGCACTAGAAGTAGAGTGGTGAGTAACTTAGAAGGACATCTGCTTGCTTGTGGTGCATCCGTTCCAGTGGCCCTCAGGCCAGTCCCACACGTCCTGGAGTGAGGTGTGTACCCAAGCTGGGCAGCCCAGACATTGTGGCTGACTCTAGAGCAGCCCTTTGCAGTGGAACTTTCTGCCACAGCAGCCATGCTGGCCTGGTGTTGCCCGATAGCCACAGAGCTAGGCAGCCTGAGGGGCTGAGTTTTAGACTTTCTTTACCATATTTAGACTTGCATAGACACCTTTGCCTATTGACTACCATATTGGGCAGAGCAGCTCTTGAATTTTAGTAAAAGTACAACTTTTATGACAAGTCTTCACAAAGCTCTTGGAAAATGTAGGAAAAAGCTTATATCTGTAAGTTGTCTCTTTCAAATTTTTAAGCAGCAAAATAAACTTACACTTTAAATTCATTTTCCCAGAGACTTGTTGAAGCTGCCTTTTATTTAAAGCCCCCTTACTCCTGTGGACTCAGAAATGAATCCACAGGACAGTTCCATGGGCATTTGAAAAATAAAGTGTATCCTCTGTTTTTGGAACAGAGTAACAGACCTCAGTAAGAATTACGCTGTTATTTATGTTACTGAGGACTTCGGTGTGGGTGCTGTGATTCCATCCACTACCTGACCCAACATAGACTGAGAGGGCTGGAAACTTTCTTCTACTTAGTGCTTCTGTCCATGTCTCAGCTTCTAAATTTGGTAACTTTGTTCTCAGTAAGACACAGTGGAATTGCTATGTACTTGGTAATGATGGGAAAACGTCTCGTTTCCCATTTTATATTAATATGTGAGATCACAAGTAAACATTTGTTCTCCTTTCTCTCCCTACAAACCACCAAGCTGGGTTTGTAATTCAAGGGTTTACCAGCATGGATGAAGTGGGAGAGGGATGGGAGAAGTGACTAATAGTATTGAACACGGTAGGGGGCCAATCTGGTTTTTCTTAACTAGTGAACCAGTTTTCCCAGAAGACAAAAAGCAATGACTGATTTTACACAACAAACTTGAAATCACAAATCTCCCAGTTTATGGAACTGGGATGAGACAAATGCTAGTGACAGACCCATGCTGTCCTTAGATCCCTTTTTCTTTCTTTCTTTCTTTTTTACTTTTAAAATTTTATTTATTTTTTATTATTATTCATACATTAAATCACTATATATCATTTAGATTGTGAAGAGACTTTACCCAGCATGATATATACCTCAGTCCAGCCCCGTTGAGACCACCATACACATCCTTGTCAACAGATAATAAATCTTATCTGTGTCCCACAAGTGTCTTACCTTTTTATTTATTTATTTATTTATTCCTTTTTTTGGAGAGATTTTCACTATAGGGTGCGTGCGCTCGCCAGACAGACAGAGAGAAACAGAGAGACAGAAAGCAAGAAATCACCCCCCCAGGGGGGATGGTCACGCCGCAATCCCTTCTCCATTCTCCTCTCGGGATCTTGGGCACATACGCACACGCGCCCGGCGTGAGTTTTAAGCCACTGGGTCCGGGACGCGAACCGCGGTCAACTACGTGGGAGTCCAGCGACATAGCCATTACGCTAACTGCTGGTTCCCAAGTGTCTTACCTTTTCATCCCCCCTCCCCTCAATTTCCTATGCTCTTCCTCTCTCACACTCTCTTTCCACTTTGTCTCTAGTGTCCATTACAATTTTGAATACTTTTATATTCTCCGGTCTTTCAGTTTCTAGCATAGAGTTCAGATAGTTGGTATATGTTAAGTGGAGACATACAATGTCTCTCTTTCATAGCCTGACTTGCTTCACTCGTGAACAAATCTTCCTTATTCATTCACTTTCTATCAAATTCCAGGGCCTTGTTGTTTTTTATGGCTGAATAGTATTCCATGGAGTATATGTGCCACAATTTTTCAATCCATTCATCTGTTTGTGGACATTTGGGTTGGTTCCATGTCTTAGCAATTGTGAATAAGGCTGCAATGAATATAGATGTGCAAGCACTTTTCCAACTGAGTGCTCTCCTATCCTTTAGATAGATACTCAGGAGTGGAATTGCTGGATCATATGGTAGTTCTATTTGAAGGTCTTTGAGGAACCTCTATATCGTTCTTCACAATAGCTGGACCAACTTACATCCCCAACAACAGTGTAGAAGTGCTCCCCTTTCACCACATCCCCTCCAGCACTTATCATTACTTGTTTTTCTAATCTTCGCTGTTCTGACTGGGGTTAGGTGGTATCTCATTGTGGTTTGATCTGCATCTCCCTTACAATGAGGGATGTTGAGCATTTTTTCATATGCTTTTGGCTGTTCATTTGTCTTTCTTAGAGAGTTGTCTATTCAGCTCATTTTTCCATCTTTTAATTGGGTTAATACTTTTCTTCTGGGTAAGCCACTTGAGTTCCCTGTGTATTCTGGTTATCAGTCCCTTATCTGAGGCACAGTTAACAAAAATTCTCTCCCATTCTGAGGGGTGTCGATTTACACTAATTACAGTGTCCTTTGCTGTGCAGAAATTTCTTAATCTGATATAATCCCACCTGTCTATTTGGGGGACTACTGCCTGTGCTTTCAGAGTTTTGCTTAAGAAGTCTTTGCCTATCTCAATGTCTCCCAGAGCTTCCACAGTATTTTCCACCAGTAGTTTTATAGTTTGTGGTCTTAGGTTTAGATCTTTGATCCACCTTGAGTTGATTTTTTTAATGGTGACAGGGGTTCAGATTCATCTTTCTGCAGGTGGATACCCAGTTTTTCCAACACCATTTGCTAAAGAGGTTTCCCTTTTCCTGCTGTATTGACTGGTACCCTTTGTCAAAGATTAGGTAGATGTATGTTTTGGGGTTTATTTCTGGAGTCTCTACTCTGTTCCATTGGTCCTCATGTCTTTTTTTTGTGCCAATACCATGATGTTTTGATTATCACAGCTTTGTAATATATTTTGGGGTCAGGAAGTGAGATGCCACCTACTCCAGTCTTCTTGCACAGGATGGCTTTAACAAAACAGGGTCTTTTATGATTCCAGACAAATTCTGTGATTGTCTTTTCTAGATCTGTGAAAAATGTCTCTTGTAATTTTATCGGGGTTGCATTATACATGGAGATTAATTTGGGTAGGATTGCCATTTTTATTATATTGATTCTGCCAATCCAGGAACATGGGATGTCCTTCCACTTTTTAGTGTCCTTTTCAATTTCCTTTTCCAGGTTTTCATAGTTTTCCTTGTAGAGGTCTTTGACTTCCTTGGTTAGTTTTATTCCTAAGTATCTTATACTTCTTGTGGCTATGGTAAATGGAGTTACATTCTTAAGTTCTGTCTCTGTCTGCTTGTTGTTTGTATATAGAAATGCTATAAATTTTTTAAGTTAATTTTGTATCCTCCCACTTTACTGTATGCATTTATTACTTTGAGAAGTTTTTTCATGGATACTATTGGGACTTCTATGTGTACAATCATGTCATCTGCAAACAGGTCATTTCAGCTCTTCTTTCCCTGTGGGAATGCCTTTTATTTTCTTCTCTTGTCTGATCACATTGGCTAGAACTTCCAGTACTATATTGAATAGGACAGGAGAAAGTGGGCAACCTTGTCTTATACCTGTTTTTAGTGGAAAAGCTTTCAGCTTTTCCCCAGTCAGTACAATGTTATCTGTAGGTTTTTCATAAATGGCTTTTATTATGCTGAGAAATGGTCCTTCTATGCCAATTTTACTGAGTCTCGATCATAAAAGCATGTTGTATTTTGTCAAATGCTTTTTCTGCATCGATTGAAGTGATCATATGGTTTTCATCTTTCTTTCTACTAATATGGTGTATTACATTTATGGTTTTGCATATGTTGAACCACGCTTGCATCCCTGGAATAAAGCCTACCTGGTCATGATGAATAACCTTTTTTATATGTTGTTGAATATCCCCAAAATGGATAAGGATACAACAAAAAAGGAAAACTACAGACCTATTATCTCAGATCCCTTTTTCATCCCCATAAATAGCATTAATGACCTGTGCTCCTTTCAGTCCCTGTGCTCTTCCTACCCTAGCAGGGGTATTCTCTCTGGAGGCTCCCTTTGCAGACATGGTTCTGTCAAACCCTAGCATCATCGTAACATATGCACTCCAACAGGGCTGAACCCTGAGGAAATCACTGAGGGGAGGAGCGGGGCAGAGGTGGGAAGGAGCGGAAAAAGTCAGAATGGGCGTAATAAGCTGTGGAGAGACTGGCTGGAGAGGAGGAAGGGCTGGGTCAGGCAGAACCTGCGGGCCAGAGGTAAGGGCTGGAGCTTTTATTCTAGGTGCAGTAAAGAGGAGTTGGGAGGCACAGTTCACATACAGGGCATGCTTCATTTAAGAACTTCATTACTGTAGGCATCCACAGGTAAAAATAACTTGGATGTATTTAAATATCTTTTGTTAACTTGAGTAAGTAATTTGTCAGTTTCAGTGTGTTCAGTGCATTCCTTTGATAAGAATCTTCTGTACTTCACACACTTAGGAGGAAAACGCAGCTCTGTGCACCACAGAGGGCTTTCCGTAGGCTTCTTCCTTCCAGCTGCACAAACTGGCAGGGTTTTCTGGCAAGTAGATAACCACGTGCTCTTGTTTAGAGGAGGACAGAATCTCCTGTATCTCTGTCTCCCCTGATACCTGGACCTATCCTGCCTATCAAAGATATCAGTGGAGATTCTAGGTCCTGGAATTGATTACTTTTGATTGACTTTGTAAAGAATATGATTGGTTTCTGTATACGTAATAAGAGAGAAAGGATGAGAGTTGATGAGAAAACAAGTTAGGGTTTTTTTTCCAGGAGTTTAGGTAAGAGACCAAGATGCTTGGTTTAGCCAGCCAGGTGCCTTAGGACAGAAAGAGCTGCAGATGACTTGGGGTGTATTTTGTAGGAAAAATAGGATTTAGCAATGAATTAGGTTCAGGAAGGTAGGGAGAAGGCATAGAAGTATAACTTCTACAGTTAAGAGAAAAAGAGGGCTGGCAGTGTACAGGTAACGTAATAATACTTAGCTAAATGAATGTGAAAAGGGGAGCATAGCAGTTACAACACCTGCAATGCTTCACAGTATTAAAATATTTAAACTTCACTTTTTTTTTTTTTTTTTTTAAGGTTTTTGCCATAGGGTGCATATGCTCACTGGAGAAAGGCAGAGCTGGACAGTGAAAGGGAAAGTGAGAAATCACCCTTAAGAGGGGCAGCCATGCCACAATTCCATCTTCTCCATTCTCCTCCTTGAGTTTTGTGCATGCATGACCACATGTCCAGTGTGATTTTCATGCCTCCAGGTCCAGGACTCACACTGTAGCCAGCCATGTGGGAGTCCAGCACCTTAACCCACTATGTCACCTGCTGGCCCCACCATCACCCTCTTTGAAAGTTTGTTCATTTTATTCGTGATAGATGGTGCATGCAGGCCTAAGAGAGAGATGGAGAGAGAGGAAAAAAAAAGATAAGAAAGAGACGCACCCTCAGCAGTATCTGGTCATGTTGGGATCTCCCTTCCCCAACCCTCTGATTTGTTAGGATCTTGGGCATTCAGACTCACCTGGGGATCCAAACCCATGGCTCTGGCATTATAATTCATTTGCTCCCACCCATGACACCAGGCTGGGCCTGAATCATACATCTTATGGCATTGGTGGGGTGGAATTTATCATTTTCCCTCTTTACAAATGTGGAAATGGTGTGCCCCTTTGTAGTTCTGCCTTTGTCAATCCTGAGACTGGTCAGAGACAAAAGATGATATGAGAAAGGGAGAGAACTAGCCCAACAGGCTGGACATATCTAAAGAAAAGGAAGAGAGCAGGGGAGTTAAAAAGAAGTGAGATGGACTGTGTGTGCTCGGGAAGAGAGCGAGGGCTGCTGTGTGCAGGGGAGTGTCAGGAGGGACACTGGGCTTGGAGCAGCATGGCCGTAGGTGGTGCAGCAGATCTCCTGTGCTTTACAAGATGTAAGGAGAGACCTATTATGATTATGATTAATTTCCTTAGGGGAGCCAATTACTTTAACTAGTTGGGCATT
>NW_006159777.1:2091160-2102518 GCF_000334495.1 Tupaia belangeri chinensis | reverse complement strand
CCTGGCAGAGACTGAGTTCAGTGAGATTCCAACCTCAACTTGTTTCATTGACTTGGACTTTTCGATGTTGTTTAACTCATTGTGTTACCTTCAGCATATATAGGAAGTTAAACTTGAACAAGGCTCATCCGGAAAGAAGCAGGACACGGTCTGGGGACAGTTTAGATTTGACCCACATTTTATGTCGGACTTTGCAGGAGACAAGGTAGGAAGTGTCCACTGCAGTGGGTTATGGAAGGCTTTGAAAATAATGTGAAAAGCAGTTCATAGTGGGCAGATCTCTGTGAATGATTTCTCTTTTCTATGGAACAGTGTTTTTGAAAATATAGGGAATTGAACCTTAGTTACAACGTATGGGAAAAATGTTAATATTTTAATACATTGAATATACTTGCTGTAGGTGCATGTATGTGTGCGTGTAAAAACTTTGTAATATGATTAGAAATTGAAATTATACTTTACAAACCATTTTATAGCTTATTTTAAGTGATCTGTGAGCACTTTTGTATTAAATATTCTTCACAAAACAATTGCTCATGGTAACACGTAGTTCATCACATGAGTAGACCAGTAGTTATTCAAACATTTAATTTTAGACTTTATTTTAGCTATTTATCCAGTCCTCTAATGGGTTTTATTATTTGCTACTTCTTTTTTTTTTTTTTGCTATTACACATTCATGGTAATTAATATTCATGTACTAGATCTGTAACTGATAAATTTTCCAGAATTAGAATTGTTGAGCAAAAGTAATGGGCACTTTGAGATGTTGCGGCCTTGAAGGTTTTAGCCCTTTGTACTCCTTTTAGCAAATGACTGGATTTCCTATTTCACCATCTCCTCTTAATACTGGGAATTCATGTTTTAAAACGTGAAAAGAGGTAGCTCATGCTTTTTTTTTTTTTTTTAATAATGTTTTTGCCACATGGTGATTGCACTCACTAGAGAGACAGAGACAGTGAGAGGGAAAGTGGGTCCCCAGCTCCCGCAGAGGAGATGGCCACTCTATAGTCACTTCTGCATTCTCCTGGGATTTGGGGCATGCACACACATGTGCCCAGAGTGTTTCAGGCTGCCGGGTCTGGGACTCAAACTGTGGTCAGACATGTTGGAATCCAGATCCTTAATTACCATGCCGCCTGCTGGCCCTGTATCTCATGACTTCAATTGCATGTCTTTAATTTCTAGTATATTTCAATAAGTTTCTGGTGTTTAGTGCCTATTTTTCTCTTAAAAATTAAATTCATGTATTCAGTTTATCTTTCTGTTCTGTCTCCATCATCTAGGGCAGCTTGGACCCATAATAGAAAAATAACTAAAAACTGTTTCTGCAATTGACTGGAAATTCCCTATGTACCTCCATATAGCAACCTATAATGCACACAATTTTCTGTTCCTCTTTTATTAATCTTTACCAATTTAATGATTTCTTTAAATATAGTGTTCAGAGGGAATGTGATTTTTTTTCTACTTCTAGTAATCCCAAGAGACATTTTTAGGACTTTCCTTCCATCATTTTCTCTGTTCTCCATACATCATTAGTAAGAGCTCCTGGGTGATGGGAGGGCAGATATGGACTGCATATTTATTGTGCTCTAATTGTGTGTCTAAATGAATGCACCAGCTATCCAACTACAAATGTAAAGTCTTAAAAATAATAATTTGCATAATTAGCTGACAGGAAGGCCTGAGCTATTATTTAAGTTCATATATAACATTGCATCGTCAAGTATTAATTTATGCTTTGTTCTTTCTGAAATGATTGAGCTGTTGGGTAGTTTTATTTATGACTCATGCTAAGATCCATTTCGCAGTGCTGATAATGTTGAGATAATGGGAATTTATAGTTAGCTCTGACAAGAGGCCATAAAACAAATGACTGGATGTTTTCTCTATTGCTACAGGCTCAATTTGTAACATAAAGTACTTAATAATTGTTATTAATGAACCCGCTGTGGTTGGTGTATAGACACAGCTGGAAATCACATCTGTTATCAGCAGCCTGGGCTGAGTAAAACACAAACACTGTAGGGAACTAATAGCTACAAAAGGAAATGACATCACAGAGCCATAGGAAGTGCCCCAAAATGTTAGCTGCACTGAGACAGAAGAGACTTAGGACAAAAATGTTGAGAGAATTGGGCTCATTTTCTTTATTTTCCTGCATGTATCTCTTAAGTGTCTTCAGATATGAGCCAGAGTGCCAGGACCAATCTATATATTAAACATTAGTAAAGCTTATATCTTATTTTTTAAATAAAAGAAATAAAAATACACCAAGTTCAGCTGGTCAGCTTCCTTTTGAAGCATAGCTTCTCATAATCTTCTTGAAATACTCTGTCGTTCCCTTAAACTTGATTTATTTTTACAGACTTACGCTTTTTTGCCTACATGCTTTTGCTCATATCGTTACCTCCATTTATGGTCATTTCTCTCGAACTATTTTGAAAGGGAAAGAACTATTTTTATTTACTCCTCCATCCATTCATTCATTTATTCATTTTCTTACTGACCTATTCTCATTTGCCCTCATTCCCAACTCTCACTCTTCTCACTCACCATTGCAATCATTCTAATACATTTGGTATGCATTATTTGTTCATATATGTAGCCTTTCAAAATATGCCTTGCTCTGTGTGTCTACATTTTTAATTTATGGAAACAATTCTCAATTATCAATATCATTTTATTTTATTTACTTAGCACTGAATTGACAGCCATAGTCCTGTGACAGTCTAGCACATTCCTTTTAAATGCTTCATTGAGTTCCATGTGTATCCACCCACACTGCTCTGTCCCCCTTCCCAGTCATGAAGGTCACTCAGACAATTCTAGGCTAAGGGGCTGACTCTTATCTATTTATTTTGGAAAGAGAGAGAGAGAGATACAGAGAGAGAGAGAGACCACCACCATTCACCCCCATCTCATTTGGCCTGAATCATGGGCTCACCCATGTGCCCAGTGTGCTCAGGGAGTTCGTGTGAGGCAAACCCTGGACCTTTCCCATGTGGATCTAGCTGTGTTACCTCTGAATCACTGCCTGGTCCCCACTGTCAGTTAGAGGTACTGCTAATATTTTCTTAGAATCTGTCATCTTGTTATCAACTGTGTGTTTTCTCTATGAAACAAAAATATTTACCTTTGACGTAATCATATTTAACACATTTTTTGCCTCAGGATTTGTGCTTTTCAAGTATTTTAGAAAGCATTATTCTTTACTTGTAAATCATAAATATATATTCTGATATTTTCTTCTATTGATTTTCGACTTTATCTTTGATTAATCTTTGTGGGTTTACGTTTATGTATGATGTTGGGTAAGGGTTCAGTTTTATTTTCTTCTTAACCCCCAAACCAACAACCTATCCTTGTTTACCTTCAAACTTAGGTGTTGTATTGCTTCATCTGTTAAATTCTTACTTGATCTTTCTCTGAGTTCACTGCTTTGCCCATTGATCTATTTGCCCATCTGTTCTCATATCACTATTTATTTTATCACTATATGTTGGGACAGGCAGTCTGCCATGGGGCCTGAGAATCTCTGGATTTCCCTGCTGAGTATCCCAGACTGCAAGACTTACCTGTCCCTCGAAACTGGGAAGTTTCTATAGCTGGTAACAGGCAACCAAGTAGCGAAGGGACTTTTCTCTCTGTTGGCAGAGAGGAAGGGAAGGAGCAGGAGAGCAAGACTCATTTGCTGCCTATACAAAAGGTGTAATCACCCAAGGGGGGCTGTTTGGACTACTGTCATGCACTGCCTTGATTGCCTCACTGCTGAATGTGTGATTAGCACAGATGTTGTACGTGCTTGTGCTGCAAATCCCTGAGAAGTTCAAGAGAGATGGTCCCAAGTGGAAAGAACCACTTGTAAAGAAGTGATAATAGACACTACAGACCACCACCTAGGCTTCCCGTTCCCTCTGGTGCTATACAACAGGAAGGGTAAAGAATTCTTGGAAGAGAAAATGAAATCATAGCAAGGGGTCTGTAAATCACAAGGAGTCTTTGCAACTGCACGGATCTGCACTGTAACTGTGCTGATTGGAACTACTATTAGTGAATATTCTGTCAATGCTTCAATGGGCATTCTGCTGTTGGTGGGTGGAATCTTCTCTTACAGTCTATCATGTCAAGTTGTTGATAATGCTGTTCATGTCTTTTTTATGCTTGCTGACTCTCTGTCTTATCAGTTACCTATTGAGAAATAGTTAAATCTCTTAGAATCGTGGATTTGTTATTTTTCATTTCAGCTCTATTTTTGCTTAATGTATTTTGAATTTGTTATTAGATACATGCACATTTAAATTTTAAAATAAGTTAACTGTTTCATTCTCTTTTTCTCTGCTAATAACCTTGTTCTGAAATTTGCTTTATCCGAAATTATCTTAGACATTCCAGTTTGCTTTCAATTAATATTTGGATGGCATATGAGTTTCTAGCCTTTTGGTTTTAACTTATTCATGTGCTTATATTTAAGGCTGACTTCCTCCAGATTACATCTAGTTATTTTTTAAGTCTAGTTTGAGACTCTAACATTTATTCATGTATTTCTCATGTGAGTAAGACTAAAGAGGGAGAGAAAGAAAAACAAGCACCCCGGCAGGATCTCGACTTCACGGCCAGCCCCAGCCTCAGCCCATCCTAGAGTACGCACTGTGTGTGCCTACTGTGCTTGGGAGGCCTCTAGACTTAGCGCCTAGAACCCTGGCACGTGGCAGCTTCACAGAGGGCTGCATTATCGTCATGCGACTCTCTGCCCTCAAGATTCCCTGCCTTTAAGCTGAAGTATTTGGGACAAGGGTCAACAAACTTCCTATAAAGGACCAGACAGTAGATACTTTAGGCTTTTAGATCATATGGGCTCTTTAGATCAGTACTGTGCTCATAGCATGAAACAACATATAACGGAATGAGTATGGCAGTGTTCTAGTAGAGCTTTCGTTCCAAAAAATAAAAAAATAAAAAAAGGTAGTGATAGTTGGCTCATGGGCTGTAGTTTGCTGACTCATGGTTTAGTCCTTCTGCATCTAAAGTAAGCACTGACATGGTCGAGTTTAAATCACCCATACTGTCACTTCTCCACAATTTGTCTCATGTGTTACTCACGCACTTTCTACCCATCCCCACCTCCCTTTACCACCTCCTTTTGGGCTGAGTATTTTTTAGGATTTAATTTTATCTCTATTTTTTAAACTTATTAGGTGTAGCTCTTGGTGTAATTTCTTACCCAAGGTTAGCATGACCCTGTGTCACGAGTGTGCTGTTACCCATCACTTATCTGTCAGACCAAGGGAGTTTGAGGCTCTCATCCACATTCTGCAGTAGGCAAAATAATACCTCCTCCCAAAGATGCCCATGCCTCTTGGACCTGTGGATATATTACCATACATGAAAAAAGGAAACTTTGGAGATATGATTAAGGTTAAGGGCTTTAAGATGGGACCATTATCCTGAATTATCCAGGGGAGACCACTGTAATCACATGAATCCTTTCAAGTAGAGAACCTTTTCTGACTGTAGGCAGAGGGAGACAAAACTAAGGAAGACATCAGAGACATGTCGCTTTTGTGGCTTTGAAGATGGAGGGAGAGGGCCACAAGCCAAGGAATGTGAGCCTCTCCAGTGAGACCTAGAAGTGTCTTAGGTGTGTGTTAGACTTATATTCAGTAGAAATGTATAATCATTTAAAGTGATCATGTTTGGGCTAATTTGTTACCACAGCAATCAAACACTAACACACCCTCTTTCTTTAGAAATGATGCTGTTAGGAAAGGGGATTTGTACCACATTGACCCACTAAGCATTGTGAGTAATGTCTAGTGATGAGAATTCATGAGTACCTATTACAGGATATCGTAAATTAAGCTTCTGGGGGAGCAGTCCCTGTGAGGCTCTAGGTGGTCACTGTGAATGAGACTGAGATTGAGAAGATACAGAGAAGTTCCTAAATATCTGTAACAGTAGTGGGCGTGTCATGAAAAATATTTAACATGCTTAACTACATTAGTACATCCAAATGGAGGACACTTAGAGAGCAGCAGTTTAACCTCTCTGGATATGTTTACCTGCCTATCAAATAGGAATACCACACTTCTCCATAACCAATACATTCTGAGCATCAACTCAGTTAAGGTATGTGAAAGGCCCTTGAAAGAACAGATCCATCTAGGTTGCTCTGGGTTCATCTAGTGTGGATGCCTCTTCAGGAATAAGGATGCTGCAGGTGAGCACCTCACATTTGGGTCATCCACCTGAGTGCAGTCCCAGTATCCAGGACTGTGATCCCAGATATGCAAATGACATTTATTCTCATGGAATTCCAATGTCTACCACTTGAAAAATTGTGTCAAGGATGCAATTATGAATTGAGAAATATTTGATAGTCAGATCGTACTTCACCATTTTATTGCTTCTGTAGGATAATGTTGGCTGTAAGTCCAAGTTCCTCCTTTACAGGTAGTAAATACTTTTTCTGGATGCTTTTAAGATCTTCTCTTTGCTTTGATGACTGCATTGAGTTTAGACATAGATTTCTCTTTGTTTGTCCTGCATGAGATGTATGGTGCTTTTTGGATCTCTATAGTCATTACCTATTATTTTTGTAGGATTATAATTAATATCTACTTCCACCCCTTCTGTAACTCCAGTTACCTGTGTGTTGCATTTTTTTCTATGCCTCCATTTTTCTTAATTTCCTTTTCATATATACCTTTTTAAAGATTATTTATCTCTCCCATAAGCGAGAGAGAAAGACAGAGAGAGAAAGACAGAGAGACAGGCATCCTTAATAGGGTTGTCACACTGTGACCCATTCCTACCTTCAACAAGCTTCAGCTCATGGATACATTCAGGGAGTTCTCTTCACACAAAGTGGGAACTTTCCTGTGGGTCAGCTTCACTGAGTGTTGTGTTACTACTGCACCACCACCTGGCTTATGTTTTCTTTTCCTTATGTGATGAATTCTGTATAATTTAATCAGATATATTTCATAGTATACTATTTCATTCATTACATATGGAACTTTTATAATCTGAATTATTTTTAAAGTTTATTCATTCTGAGTCTTGTGTACACACACATGCGTGCGTGCACACACACACACACACACACACAGAAAGAAAGGAAAGAGAGAGAGAGAGGCATCCCCAGCAGGGTCTTCTTGCTGCACTTCATCCCCAGTCTCAGCCAGCCTGGGTCATGGGCACACACATGCACACCTGGTGAGCTCAGGGAGGTCCCGGTGCATGAACACAAGGCATTTCCCCCTTTCATTCAGTTATGTTACCACTGATCCACTGCCTGGACCCATATTTTTTAATATTAATTCAGATCTGCCTGGTTATTTCTAGTAGTCTTGTTGCATGATCATCTTTGTGATTTCTTCTTTTATTTCTTTAAACATTTCACACTTTGCCATTCTATATTCTATAGCTAACAATTCTAATTTGAATATCTGCAGTCTAAATAATTTGTTGTTTCTGTTTACTCTCACTACTATGGATTGCCTCTGGTATATTTGCTAATACTTAAATGTGAACTCTTATCTTCTTGATTTTAATTTGAAGGAATCCTGAAGGCCTAAATTTCCATTTGCTTTTCTCTCAACAGTCTTTCGGGTAACCAAGGGACACTTGTGATCTGGAGCTACTTTAATCCCCTTAACAGTCTCTGAATCACTTGGGAGTCCTAGCTGTAGTTTAGCCACTTGGCTGTTACCTAAATTCAGAATTATGATCACAGAGCTGCTCTTGGCATTTGTCCTTAGGAAAGCCCAGTCTCACACATCTGATCACTCATCACTGCTCTTAATTTTCAGCATTTATTTTAAAAAGGTTATATTTAAAAAAAAATTTAAGCAGAGGGCAGTGGTATTTAGTGATTTCCCATAGTTCATGAGATTCTGTTAATACATCAGACTTATATTACCTAAGATCTAATTTTACCATAACTCTCCCCCCCAGATTTTCTAGACTTTCATAATGCCAGAAGCAATATTCTTAATTTACTTATTTAACAAATATTATCACTTTAAAATTGGACCTAAGAGGTGGAAGGTTGAGTGAATCACACTCCTTGGTTCATGCATATTGCCATCATTTGCCCACACACGACTGATCTTTATTTATTTTTCAACTTTCTTCTTTTTTTTTTTTTTTTTTTTTTAAATTCAGAGGGCACACGTGCTCACCAGAGATAGACAGAGAGACAGAGCAAAAGAGAGTAGGAAGAAGCAGCCCCTCAATGGAATGTGGTCATACTCCAGTCCCTTCTCTCCCGTTTCTCCGTCCTGTTGGGATTTTGGACATGCACGTGCACTGTGTGTTTTTTTCAAGCTGCCAGGACTGGCAACTGAACTGCAGTTAGAGTTTTGTGGGCTCTAGCGCCTGTAACCACTGTGCTACTGGCCAGCCTAGTTTATTTTTCTATTTCATTTTATTCTGTTTCTTCATTTCTGTCAAGCCCATAGGCATTTTAACATAATTCGCTGTGTGTTTAATTTATTGTGTTTTTATAAAAACTATTGTATATGCATGTATTTAACTAATGTACATGGTATTGTGCTATCTATCCCACTTTGTTTCGTCTTTTAAAAAATCATGTTTCTGAGAACCACCCAGATTTCTCTGTATGTCTAGTTTGCTTTTTCTAACTTTTCATAGAACTGCACGGTGTGCATCCATCATGTTTATCTGTCCACACTCCCAGTGATAAACACATTGTCTCAAAATCCCCGTAAACATCATTGTTTTAGAAATGTGAAAACAGAAGATATGAGAGGTGAATTGCTTTGCCAAAGGTATATAGCTGAGGTTTCTTCCATTTATTTATGTATATATGTATGAATGTTAAGCCCAAATTTGTTGATTCTTAGTCCAATAATAATCCTACTATATCCCATTGCTTTCCTGTGCTTTCCTGATTGCAGTTAATATTCGAAGTAAAGCAGAGAAATAGCACACCATTTTATGTAAACAGTGCACTACTGTGTGATCAAAGACTTGGAATCTAGAACAGCGGTACCAGAAAGGCTTCATCTTCATCACCATTTGGACTGAAGGCAGCAGCTTGCTTCAGTTCATTTTGAACCACACCCTAGACTCTCAATTAATCATTCTTTCCTCCAAATATGCTTGTCCTTTACGGTAAGATTTTTGGGAACTGTCTTCACTTGATGTTCTCATTTCCCTTTTAGAACCTCTCTCCATTTCATTCCAGCCAAGGCATTTGACTCTGTTGCTTCTCTGCAGCTACTCTTGTTAAGGTCCCCAAAGACTTGTGTGTTAAATCCAAGTTCAGTGGTTAATCATCAACAGGAACTCTTTTTTTTTTTTTTTTTTTTTTTTTTTTTTTTTTTTTTTTTTTTTTTTTTTTTTTTTTTTTTTTTTTTTTTTTTTTGAGAGGTTTTTGCTATAGAGTATGTATGCTCGCCAGACAGACAGAGAGAGACAGAGAGACAGAAAGCGAGAAATCACCCCCCAGTGGGGATGGCCATGCCACAATCCCTTCTCCTCCATTTTCCTCTCAGGATCTTGGGCACACATACACATGCGCCTGGCGTGAGTTTAAGCCACCAGGTCTGGGACTATAACTGCGGTCGACTGCGTGGGAGTCCAGCGACACAGCCATTATGTTAACTGCACATCCCAACAGGAAGTCTTGACATGCTCATCACTCTCTCTTTACGGAGATGTATTTACCTTCTAAGTTACCATAATCTTTATTGTCCTTTATTACTTACCTGCCTTGCTGGTTCCTCCTTGTGGCCTGTCCCCTAAAACTTAGTATGCCTAGTGCTTTATGCTTGCACTTCAGTATTCTATCAACGTAATCTGCTATTGAACTCATCTGGTATTTCTGTTATTGATTGCATAAACATTCAGCCTGCCTTGTCATCGAAACTTCACTCTCCTATCAGGCTGCTAGCCAGAACCTCAACTTGGTAATGTATCAGGTAGTTCTAACGTAACATGTTCCAGATTATACGCCCAACAGTTAATTTTCCTAACTTTTCTCCTTCTGTAGTCTTAGTCTAGTAAAGGGAAACTGACTTTCTATTATCAAATCCCCAGATCTCAATTTTCTTTACTTCACTTTTTTTTCTTGTACTTTTCCCCTGTTATTTGATAAAAGCGTATCATTTACTTTAAAGCTGTTCTGGAGCCAGCTGGTGGTGTGGTGGTTAAGACAGCTTGAAAAACATGCTGGGTAAGTGTGCATGTGTACCCTTAACCCGGAAGGAGGAAGAAATGGAGGAGAAGGGATTGTAGTCTGATGATCCCCCATGGGGGGGTGCTTCTTTCCACCCCTGCCCCACTTTGTCTCTCGCTGTCTATATCCAGTGACTGCACACACCTTCTGGCAAATTTAGGGAGGGAAGCTATTCTGAAATCGGGATAGCTTAAAGAATTTATTTATTTTTATTGCCTTTTATCTTCTATTTCATTAATGATTGCTTTTAAGTTTATTATACTCTTACTGTGTCTTGGTTTATACTTATTCTGGTGTTCTTTTTAAAATTTAGTAAGAAGAGTGCTTTTTTTTTTTTTAAATCTTTTTAGCCTTTATTCCTTCCTAGTATAAGGATTTAAGACCACACATTTATTCTAAGTAGCACTTTAGTTGTATGTTTGGTATGCAACTTTAAAAAAAATTATTTTTAGTCTTAAGTAGTTTCAAATTTTTGTTGTAATTTTCTCTTTGTCCTTTGAGTTATTGAGAAATATTTAATTTGTAATGCTGAAAACCAGTTTCTTTTTAAACTTGTATTTTTCATCTACTGATTTCTGTTGAGTGATGTTTTAGTTAAAGAAGAATATGTTTTATATGTTACCAATTCCTTGTAATTTGTTGGGACATGGTATATGCCCTAGTATGTTGTACATTTTAATGACTGTCTCGAATTTAAATAAAAAGCACATCCTGTAGTTACTGTTAGGTTTTAGACAACAATAATATACCTGTCTTCTCCATAGGGTTCTGGTAGCAAGAAGTAAAACAAGAAGAAGTAAAACAAGAAGCAGGAGATTGAACATTTTTTCACATGTCTTTTGGTCATTCGTATGTCATCTTTAGAGAGTGTTTTTTTTCATCTCCTTCTCCCATCTTTTAATAGAGTTGATCATCTTTTTTCCAAACAGCTTTTTTAGTTCCTTGTGTATTCTGGTTATCAGTCCCTTATCTGATGCAAAATTTACAAAAATATATTCCCATTCTGAGGGCTGTTGATTCACACTAATTAATGTGTCTTTGGCCATGCAGAAACTTCTTAGTCTGATGTAATCCCATTTGTCTATTTTGGGGATGATCGACTCTGCTTTGAGGGTCTTCTTTAAAAAGTCTTTCCCTCAACTAATATC
>NW_006159777.1:2045499-2091080 GCF_000334495.1 Tupaia belangeri chinensis | reverse complement strand
AATCTACAGATAGATCTGCCATATGATCCAGGGATCCCACTCCTCGGTATCTACCCAAAGGACAGAAGAATTCTTCATTGGAAAAGTGCTTGCACATCAATGTTTATTGCGGCACTATTCACAATTGCTAAGTCTTGGAACCAACCCAAATGCCCCTGTATGGAGGAATGGATTGAAAAACTGTGGCACATATACTCTATGGAATACTACTCAGCCATAAAAAACAACAGAACCCTGACTTTTTACAGAAAGTGGAAGAATATGGAAGATGTACTGCTGAGTGAGGCAAGCCAGGCTATGAAGGAGAGGCATTGTATGTCCCCACTTAACATATACTGTATGTCTGCATTCTATGACTGAAACTGATTGATTAATGGTTGAACAAACACAAAGATGGGTGTGAATGTCAGATGAGGTGTATGTGGAGGAGTGGGGCCTAACGAAGGACATTTGGAGAAGGGATACAGAGGTAGAGCATTGATTGGTTGGGGAGGTGTGGTGTTATCTGTTAAAGATATTTTGATCAACGGGTCTGAGGAGAAATGTGCACATATCTAAATGGTCTCATTGTAAGTCAAACAATATGATTGAAATTATATACAAAAAACAAATAATAAATAATGTGGGGAAAAAAAAGAAAAGGTAGTTTTAATCAGGAAACTTTGACCTGAAAAGATTGTAAACTAATGCTTAAAAAGACATCTTTCAGGAAAATCAATCTGGCTGATGAGAAACACCTACTGTGGCATCTCTCTGAAAATAAACAGCATCAAATAAATGCCAACACTTCTAGTCATGGAGTGATGCAAGACTGACAAACTGCAAGAAATAGACTGGAAGCTCCTATTGTACTAAATCTCAGCTTAGAGACATAAAGAATGAGTAAATTATCTGAACTTGGAGACGCTCCAGAGCCCTGTGCACCAGAAAGGAGAAAGTGAAAGGAACTATCCTCCAAAACTACATATTTCATACACCAACCTCAGACCCCAGCACTCTTCAACTGCATAATAAAACTGGCAAGGAGGAAAAAAAAAAGCAGGAGATGAAATCCAAACTGTTCCTTTTCTTACTGATCAAGCTAATTTTAGAGAATGTGACTTGTATCTGTGAGCAAGTAAGTGTCTTAACACTAAGCCTCAAATTTAGACAGAACTACTTACCTGGCTTCAGGGAGTGCTGGCCTGAATCAAGGTGGCCCTCTCTGATAATGAATGGTGGTTGCTATGGTCAAATTATGGCATAGAAGATGAAAACAGATTGTGAAGTTTCTGTGGAAGCTTTATTCTAAGAGAAAGAGAAGAGGGAGAGCCTGGTATCTCTATGCCATATTTTTCTTTCTTTGCTGAACAATCAGATGAATCCCTTGGAGAAGAGAGTGTTAGAACTTGAGAGAGACCAAAAGTGTTACCCTAGTGGAATCTTCACCACATAAAGGGACATCTCATCTGTATTCTCCTCCTGATACTATTTTCAACATATTCATTAGACCAAGCTTACAGAGTTCAGTCTTTCAAATCTTTATTTCATGTCAGTTCAGCCAGATATGTAAAAGATCTCTCTCTCTCTCTCTAGTATTTGAATATTTTTGAATGTGGAGCACATACTACACAAAATAAATGTTTAATATTTTATTTTATAGATTTATGCTTTTTTATTTATGAAATTATACACTCTCTTATGAAATAGTTTTTATTATATTTTTCTCACTTAAAAGGACTAAGTTCCTTTCATTTTTAGTTTTCTTTAGTAACAAAAGTATTTTTGTTATACATTTTCTTCTGAGTACAGTTTTACCTTGTCTCATGTTTTTGTATTTTTCCTTCTGCTTTTCTTTGATCTTAAGCATTTTGTAAAGGTGGAATAAGGTTAAGACAAACACCAAGGGTGGTCTCTCAGACAAAACAACTATGGAAGTGACAATAAGCAATTGGGGTTAGTTGTGCAGAGAAACTTTATTCTATTAATCTAGGTGACAGCAAGGGGAAGACACGGTGGAGTAGAGCCAGATTGTATTGATGTGAGCCACTGACACTATTAGTTTTGCTTTCTCCCTAGTTGAATTGATTACATTCTTCTCCAGGATCCCTTATTAGTCAGTTTCTATATTCCTATAGTCTGCACCATAGCAGTTCTTTCTTTCCCTTACAGTTCTCCTCTGCTCCATCCTCCCAGTCCAGTGCAACTAAACAAGGTGCTCATGTGTTAAGAAGGTAGTACTTGGGATATAATTTTGTTGGAAGTTATTCTGTTTTCCAACAAGATCCTAACAGTAGGAATGCTGGGCCTACTCAGTGGCAAGGAGATGACTGTCGTCATCATCCACTGGCAAGGAGAAAGGGGAGGGTTTATCTCTTTTTTTTTTAGAGGTTTTTGCTATAGGGTGTGTGCGCTCGCCAGACAGACAGAGACAGAAAGACAGGAAGCGAGAAATCACCCCCCAGGGGGCATGGCCATGCTGCAATCCCTTCTCCTCTGTTCTCCTCTCGGGATCTTGGGCACACACGCACACGTGCCTGGCGTGTGTTTTAAGCCACCGAGTCCGGGACTCGAACTGCGGTCGACTACATGGGAGTCCAGCGACATAGCCATTACACTAACTGCTAGTCCCAAGGATTTATCTCTTTTTGATCCCAGGAAAAGATGGAGAAAGGTATAGAGCTGATGGGACAGCAGGATGTCTAGAGACACCAAGAAGTCTTGGTGTCAAGTGGACTCTCCACTTCTTATACCTTATAGTATTTTATGACCCCTGGGTAACTGGGAAACTGTAGTTTCAGTGAATCAACTGAAATGATAGAATTTTTATCTGCTTGCTCTCCCAGGTTAGATCATAAATTTTTAGCAGGAAAACAGAATATTTAATTCTTATTAATAATGTGGATATTACAAGCATGGAAAACTGGCGCCTCACAAACACTCCACAAATACTGAGTGAGTTTATTGCCTGACCTGAGATCCTGAGATGCCTGTAATTTTACATGACATATCATTCTAATTACACTATTTTTAAAAGGTTTTTGCCATAGGACACATGCACTTGTAGAAGAGACAAAATGAGGAAAGTGAGAAATCACCCCCCCCCCAAGGAAGATGGCCACACCGCAATTCTTTCTCCTCCATTCTCCTCCTGGGATTTTAGGCACACACCACATGCTCCTGGCATGACTTTCAACCCTCCAGGTCTGGGACTTGAACTGTGGTTGGCCTTGTGGGAGTCCCACGCTGTGCAGAGAAACTTTATTCTATTAATCTAGGTGACAGCAAGGGGAAGACACGGTGGAGTAGAGCCAGATTGTATTGATGTGAGCCACTGACACTATTAGTTTTGCTTTCTCCCTAGTTGAATTGATTACATTCTTCTCCAGGATCCCTTATTAGTCAGTTTCTATATTCCTATAGTCTGCACCATAGCAGTTCTTTCTTTCCCTTACAGTTCTCCTCTGCTCCATCCTCCCAGTCCAGTGCAACTAAACAAGGTGCTCATGTGTTAAGAAGGTAGTACTTGGGATATAATTTTGTTGGAAGTTATTCTGTTTTCCAACAAGATCCTAACAGTAGGAATGCTGGGCCTACTCAGTGGCAAGGAGATGACTGTCGTCATCATCCACTGGCAAGGAGAAAGGGGAGGGTTTATCTCTTTTTTTTTTAGAGGTTTTTGCTATAGGGTGTGTGCGCTCGCCAGACAGACAGAGACAGAAAGACAGGAAGCGAGAAATCACCCCCCAGGGGGCATGGCCATGCTGCAATCCCTTCTCCTCTGTTCTCCTCTCGGGATCTTGGGCACACACGCACACGTGCCTGGCGTGTGTTTTAAGCCACCGAGTCCGGGACTCGAACTGCGGTCGACTACATGGGAGTCCAGCGACATAGCCATTACACTAACTGCTAGTCCCAAGGATTTATCTCTTTTTGATCCCAGGAAAAGATGGAGAAAGGTATAGAGCTGATGGGACAGCAGGATGTCTAGAGACACCAAGAAGTCTTGGTGTCAAGTGGACTCTCCACTTCTTATACCTTATAGTATTTTATGACCCCTGGGTAACTGGGAAACTGTAGTTTCAGTGAATCAACTGAAATGATAGAATTTTTATCTGCTTGCTCTCCCAGGTTAGATCATAAATTTTTAGCAGGAAAACAGAATATTTAATTCTTATTAATAATGTGGATATTACAAGCATGGAAAACTGGCGCCTCACAAACACTCCACAAATACTGAGTGAGTTTATTGCCTGACCTGAGATCCTGAGATGCCTGTAATTTTACATGACATATCATTCTAATTACACTATTTTTAAAAGGTTTTTGCCATAGGACACATGCACTTGTAGAAGAGACAAAATGAGGAAAGTGAGAAATCACCCCCCCCCCAAGGAAGATGGCCACACCGCAATTCTTTCTCCTCCATTCTCCTCCTGGGATTTTAGGCACACACCACATGCTCCTGGCATGACTTTCAACCCTCCAGGTCTGGGACTTGAACTGTGGTTGGCCTTGTGGGAGTCCCACGCTTTAACCACTACACTACCTGCTGGCCCCTATACTAATTTTCAGACGTATCTTAATCTAATTAGACCTTTTAAAATTGTTCCCACTAAATACAACAAAAAACCCAAGATAATAAATTTAAATAAAACAGAAAACTTGGAAAGGTAAAGAGAAGTAGGCTGATTGAGTAGGCCCATGGGACCCAAGGAATGACATGAAGGTGGGGTTCCTGGATTTTGCTTTTGCTGTTTACATTCCAGACATGTTGCTGGAACAAATAGCAATGCAGAAATGCCAATGAGCACCGAGAAAAGAAAAGCACCAACAAAAGGCTGTTCTTTCTAGCTAAAAGACCAGGAAAAGGTAGTCTAGCTAGACAGAAAACTTTTGGTTAATAGCTGCTCTCTTTTGGCCAAACACCACAGAAGAAACCTGTGGTACCATCATTCTCTCTGCCAGCAAAGGCAAAGTGGAGAGACTAGATGCCCGGTTTTACCAGGATGTCAGAAGCACCTCAGTATCGGCACTGCAATGGTGTTAGGAAGACTAAGTAGGTGCTAAGATTCTCATCTCTCCTGGATGGTAGTGAGCCTTCTCCACGGTGGTTTTGATGGTGACATGTGGAGCCTGGACATCTACCCTACTTGGCTGTGACATGGTGCTCTCTTCCCCCTCACTGGGGTGCATCATAAGAGTCCTAGCAGAGATCAGGACTGTCATCATCATCCAATGGCAATAAGGCCACTTTCCATGCTATCAGCAGATACTGCAGGAAGTACGAAAACTACTAAGGCTTCTTAGTAGTAAAAGAGAGCCTCACTGTCCCCCCTAAGGTGCCAGTGAAGGCCAAATGAGGCAGCTGGACTTCTACATCTAATTTGGCAGCAATGAGCTAGTACATACCCCATTCCCTCACCAGAGCAGTATCAGAGAAAGCCAGGTAAAATAAAAAGTTTAAATAGGATCCATCCTCATAACAGAGTACAAAAATGTCCAGGTTTTAATTGTGCCTAGAACCAGAAAGAACTTGAAATGGATAAGAAAACCTAACACCAAGATGACAGACGTAATAGGATTATCTTACAAAGATATTAAGGTGATTATATTAAAATAAGCAATTACAAACCTACTAGAAACAAATAAAAATATAGAAGGCCTCTACAAGGAAATAGAAAGTCACAGCAAAGAAATAAAAGTATAAAGGAGAACCAAATGGAAATTTTAGAACTGAAAAATGAAATATCCAAGACAAAAAACTCACTGGATGGGCTCAATAGCATAATGGAAGGGATGGCAGATAGAATCAGTGAGTCTGAAGATAGAACAATAAAATGATCCAATCTGAACAACAGAGGAAAATAGATTGAAAAGAAAACACACAAATAGAGCCCCAGGGACATTTGAGAATACAACAAAGATATAAACTTTATGTCATTGGATTTTTGGAGAGAGAGGAGAAAGGGCAATACTGAAAAAGTACTTGAATAAATAATGGCTGAAAACTTGGCAAGAAATATAAGCCTACAAATTTGAGAAGCTGACAAATCCTAAACAGGATAAACTCAAAGAACTCTATGCCAAGACACATTGCAATTAGAGTTCTGAAAACTAAAGTCACAGGATTTTAAAATCTTTAAGTAAGCCACAGAGAAATGACACCTTAGCTATAGGGGAAAAACAGTTGAAATTATAGCAGATTTCCTACGAGAAAGTATGTAGTCCATAAGGAAGTGGCACAATATTTTTCAAGTGATGAAAGTAAAGAACTGTCTACCAGCATCCTATCCTAAGTAAAAATATTTTCCACAAGTGAAGGGGGAATCAACTCATTATAGATAAAGGAAAACTAAGAAAATTTGTTGCCAGAGACCTACCCAAAATGAATTGCTAAAGAGAGTTTTCTGAATAGAAATAAAATAGAAGGAGGAGGAACCTTAAAACAGGAGAAAGAATATGGTAATAAAAAATTTGAAAAAACATCTTAAGTTTTCCTTCTCTTTTAGAGTTTTCCAATTTTTTTTTTTTTGGCTAAAGCAGAGATTTCAGTGCTCTTATGTCATTATAAATGTATAAATAAAATATTTAAGACAATTATTAATGGGGAAGATGAAAAGGACATAAAAGGAGGTAAAGTTTCTACAGCTTACTCAAACTGGTAAAATGACAACTATAAAAGTTATATACATATATTACAATATTAAGAGCAACCTCTAGGAAGCCTACATAGAGCTGTACTCAAAAATAGCAACAATAAATTACAGGGGAATTCTAAAATAATGTTTAAGTAATTTATAGGAAGGATAAGGAAAACTAAGAAACTCAAAACAGAGAGAATGTACACAAAACAAAAATAAAATGGTAGGCTGAAGCCATAACATATAGATAATTACATTAAATATAAACAGTCTAAACATACAAATGAAAAACACAGAGATGGGCAGAGTAGATTAGAAACATGACCCTAGACTCTACTATCTGTAAGAAACCCAATACTATATGCAAGTTGAAAATAAAAGGGTAGAAATAGATAAATTATGCAAACATTAACTAAAGGAAGGAAGACTGGATATATTAGTATCTGATAAAGCAGACTTCAGAGCACAAAGAATTACAGAGACAGAGAGGGACATTATTGTAATGGCAAAAGGATCAATCCCAAAATGTATATATACTGGAAAATATGGCTGCAAAATATGTGAAACAAAAATGAATACAGCTTAAAAGGTTAATTCACAGCTCTAGTTGAAGACTAACACTGCTCTTTTAGCAATTGAAAGAACAAGAGAGAAAATTAGCAAAATATGGAAGAACTCACCACCACCATCAACCAACAGACCTAATAAACATTTATAGAACACTCCACCCAACAATAGCATATACATATTTTCCCTCCAAATGGAACATGGAACATATATGAACATATACCAAGACAGATAATATTCTGGGCATAAAACAAACCTAAGTAAATTTGACAGAATCTAAATTATATAGAGTCTATCCTTTGACATAATGGAATAAATAGAGAAATAAAAGCAGAAAAGTAAAAAGAAAATCTCTAAACACTTAAAACTAAACAGTACACTTTAAAATAATTTATGGGCTGTCTCAAGAGGAAAGGAGACACTGAGCTGAATGAAAATGAAAATATAGCATATCAAAATTGCTGGTCACAGCTAAGACAGTGCTTGTAAAATTTATATTATATTCATGTACCTTATAATGACATTTAAGTCAAATATCAACACCTAGGAGAAGAAGAATATATACTGAAAGCAAGTACAATGAAAGCAATAATAAAGGTAAGAGAAGATCAGTAAGAAATCAAAGACAGAAAAGCAATAGAGAAAAATCAATAAAATGAAGAGCTACTTCTTTGAAGAGACAAAAACAAAAACAAGGGAACCAGCAGTGAGCGTAATGGCTATATCGCTGGACTCCCACGTAGTCGACCGTGGTTCGCGTCCCGGACCAGGTGGCTTAGAACTCACGCCGGGCGCGTGTGCGTGCGTGCCCAAGATCCTGAGAGGAGAATGGAGGAGAAGGGATTGCGGTGTGACCATCCCTCCGGGGGGGTGATTTCTCGCTTTTTGTCTCTATGTCTCTCTCTGTCTATCTGACGAGTGTACGCACCCTATAGCGAAAACCTCTCAATAAATAAATAAATAAATAAATAAATAAATAAACAAACAAATAAATAAATAATCTGGGAAAGAAATTTGCAAGACTGACAAAAAATGAGAGAAGATAATAGTCAAGTTTAGGAAGACACATGCACTTGTAGAAGAGACAAAATGAGGAAAGTGAGAAATCACCCCCCCCCCAAGGAAGATGGCCACACCGCAATTCTTTCTCCTCCATTCTCCTCCTGGGATTTTAGGCACACACCACATGCTCCTGGCATGACTTTCAACCCTCCAGGTCTGGGACTTGAACTGTGGTTGGCCTTGTGGGAGTCCCACGCTTTAACCACTACACTACCTGCTGGCCCCTATACTAATTTTCAGACGTATCTTAATCTAATTAGACCTTTTAAAATTGTTCCCACTAAATACAACAAAAAACCCAAGATAATAAATTTAAATAAAACAGAAAACTTGGAAAGGTAAAGAGAAGTAGGCTGATTGAGTAGGCCCATGGGACCCAAGGAATGACATGAAGGTGGGGTTCCTGGATTTTGCTTTTGCTGTTTACATTCCAGACATGTTGCTGGAACAAATAGCAATGCAGAAATGCCAATGAGCACCGAGAAAAGAAAAGCACCAACAAAAGGCTGTTCTTTCTAGCTAAAAGACCAGGAAAAGGTAGTCTAGCTAGACAGAAAACTTTTGGTTAATAGCTGCTCTCTTTTGGCCAAACACCACAGAAGAAACCTGTGGTACCATCATTCTCTCTGCCAGCAAAGGCAAAGTGGAGAGACTAGATGCCCGGTTTTACCAGGATGTCAGAAGCACCTCAGTATCGGCACTGCAATGGTGTTAGGAAGACTAAGTAGGTGCTAAGATTCTCATCTCTCCTGGATGGTAGTGAGCCTTCTCCACGGTGGTTTTGATGGTGACATGTGGAGCCTGGACATCTACCCTACTTGGCTGTGACATGGTGCTCTCTTCCCCCTCACTGGGGTGCATCATAAGAGTCCTAGCAGAGATCAGGACTGTCATCATCATCCAATGGCAATAAGGCCACTTTCCATGCTATCAGCAGATACTGCAGGAAGTACGAAAACTACTAAGGCTTCTTAGTAGTAAAAGAGAGCCTCACTGTCCCCCCTAAGGTGCCAGTGAAGGCCAAATGAGGCAGCTGGACTTCTACATCTAATTTGGCAGCAATGAGCTAGTACATACCCCATTCCCTCACCAGAGCAGTATCAGAGAAAGCCAGGTAAAATAAAAAGTTTAAATAGGATCCATCCTCATAACAGAGTACAAAAATGTCCAGGTTTTAATTGTGCCTAGAACCAGAAAGAACTTGAAATGGATAAGAAAACCTAACACCAAGATGACAGACGTAATAGGATTATCTTACAAAGATATTAAGGTGATTATATTAAAATAAGCAATTACAAACCTACTAGAAACAAATAAAAATATAGAAGGCCTCTACAAGGAAATAGAAAGTCACAGCAAAGAAATAAAAGTATAAAGGAGAACCAAATGGAAATTTTAGAACTGAAAAATGAAATATCCAAGACAAAAAACTCACTGGATGGGCTCAATAGCATAATGGAAGGGATGGCAGATAGAATCAGTGAGTCTGAAGATAGAACAATAAAATGATCCAATCTGAACAACAGAGGAAAATAGATTGAAAAGAAAACACACAAATAGAGCCCCAGGGACATTTGAGAATACAACAAAGATATAAACTTTATGTCATTGGATTTTTGGAGAGAGAGGAGAAAGGGCAATACTGAAAAAGTACTTGAATAAATAATGGCTGAAAACTTGGCAAGAAATATAAGCCTACAAATTTGAGAAGCTGACAAATCCTAAACAGGATAAACTCAAAGAACTCTATGCCAAGACACATTGCAATTAGAGTTCTGAAAACTAAAGTCACAGGATTTTAAAATCTTTAAGTAAGCCACAGAGAAATGACACCTTAGCTATAGGGGAAAAACAGTTGAAATTATAGCAGATTTCCTACGAGAAAGTATGTAGTCCATAAGGAAGTGGCACAATATTTTTCAAGTGATGAAAGTAAAGAACTGTCTACCAGCATCCTATCCTAAGTAAAAATATTTTCCACAAGTGAAGGGGGAATCAACTCATTATAGATAAAGGAAAACTAAGAAAATTTGTTGCCAGAGACCTACCCAAAATGAATTGCTAAAGAGAGTTTTCTGAATAGAAATAAAATAGAAGGAGGAGGAACCTTAAAACAGGAGAAAGAATATGGTAATAAAAAATTTGAAAAAACATCTTAAGTTTTCCTTCTCTTTTAGAGTTTTCCAATTTTTTTTTTTTTGGCTAAAGCAGAGATTTCAGTGCTCTTATGTCATTATAAATGTATAAATAAAATATTTAAGACAATTATTAATGGGGAAGATGAAAAGGACATAAAAGGAGGTAAAGTTTCTACAGCTTACTCAAACTGGTAAAATGACAACTATAAAAGTTATATACATATATTACAATATTAAGAGCAACCTCTAGGAAGCCTACATAGAGCTGTACTCAAAAATAGCAACAATAAATTACAGGGGAATTCTAAAATAATGTTTAAGTAATTTATAGGAAGGATAAGGAAAACTAAGAAACTCAAAACAGAGAGAATGTACACAAAACAAAAATAAAATGGTAGGCTGAAGCCATAACATATAGATAATTACATTAAATATAAACAGTCTAAACATACAAATGAAAAACACAGAGATGGGCAGAGTAGATTAGAAACATGACCCTAGACTCTACTATCTGTAAGAAACCCAATACTATATGCAAGTTGAAAATAAAAGGGTAGAAATAGATAAATTATGCAAACATTAACTAAAGGAAGGAAGACTGGATATATTAGTATCTGATAAAGCAGACTTCAGAGCACAAAGAATTACAGAGACAGAGAGGGACATTATTGTAATGGCAAAAGGATCAATCCCAAAATGTATATATACTGGAAAATATGGCTGCAAAATATGTGAAACAAAAATGAATACAGCTTAAAAGGTTAATTCACAGCTCTAGTTGAAGACTAACACTGCTCTTTTAGCAATTGAAAGAACAAGAGAGAAAATTAGCAAAATATGGAAGAACTCACCACCACCATCAACCAACAGACCTAATAAACATTTATAGAACACTCCACCCAACAATAGCATATACATATTTTCCCTCCAAATGGAACATGGAACATATATGAACATATACCAAGACAGATAATATTCTGGGCATAAAACAAACCTAAGTAAATTTGACAGAATCTAAATTATATAGAGTCTATCCTTTGACATAATGGAATAAATAGAGAAATAAAAGCAGAAAAGTAAAAAGAAAATCTCTAAACACTTAAAACTAAACAGTACACTTTAAAATAATTTATGGGCTGTCTCAAGAGGAAAGGAGACACTGAGCTGAATGAAAATGAAAATATAGCATATCAAAATTGCTGGTCACAGCTAAGACAGTGCTTGTAAAATTTATATTATATTCATGTACCTTATAATGACATTTAAGTCAAATATCAACACCTAGGAGAAGAAGAATATATACTGAAAGCAAGTACAATGAAAGCAATAATAAAGGTAAGAGAAGATCAGTAAGAAATCAAAGACAGAAAAGCAATAGAGAAAAATCAATAAAATGAAGAGCTACTTCTTTGAAGAGACAAAAACAAAAACAAGGGAACCAGCAGTGAGCGTAATGGCTATATCGCTGGACTCCCACGTAGTCGACCGTGGTTCGCGTCCCGGACCAGGTGGCTTAGAACTCACGCCGGGCGCGTGTGCGTGCGTGCCCAAGATCCTGAGAGGAGAATGGAGGAGAAGGGATTGCGGTGTGACCATCCCTCCGGGGGGGTGATTTCTCGCTTTTTGTCTCTATGTCTCTCTCTGTCTATCTGACGAGTGTACGCACCCTATAGCGAAAACCTCTCAATAAATAAATAAATAAATAAATAAATAAATAAACAAACAAATAAATAAATAATCTGGGAAAGAAATTTGCAAGACTGACAAAAAATGAGAGAAGATAATAGTCAAGTTTAGGAATAAGACAAGAGATATTATTTCAGATCTCCAAGATATCAAAAGGGTAATAAAGGAATGATACAAACAAACTCAACACAATTTGAGAGCACAAACAACCACAACTCACCAGATGTAAAATGGATAATTTGAGTAGCCTTTTAACAGGGAAATAGAGTTCATAATGCAAAAACTCCCAATGAAAGAAATCTTCGGGCTCATATTGTTTCACTGGAGAATTCTACCAGATTTTTAAAGAAAAATTAAATTTCGCTTATTGATACCTCTACAGATGTTTGAAAGAGATACAAACAATCTCTTTCAGACAAAAATAGGGAATACTTAACAACTCAGTTCATAAATCTAGTAAAACCCTAATACAAAACAAAGGGAGTGTAGTACTGAAAAACTACAGATCAATATGTCTTATGTATACAGGTGAAAAAATACTTAGTAATATATTCACAAACAAACTTTGGCAGTATCTAAAAAGAATTATATACCATGGGTTATGGTCCATGTTCCATCTCCACCAAATTCAAATGTATAAATCTAATCACTAATGGGATAGTATGAGGAGGTGGGTCTTTGGCAGGTGATTAGGTCATGAGGAAGTCACCATTATGAGTGGAATTCTGCTCTTGTAAAAGAGATCCTAGAGAGCTGTTCTGCCCTTTCACCATCTGAGGACACAAGTGAGAAGACACTATCTGTGAGCCAGGAAATATGCCCTTGCCAGATTCCAAAATTGCTAGCACCTTGAACTTGGACTTCTCAGCCTCCAAATGGTAAGAAATACATTTCTGTTATTTACAGGTTACCTAGTTTACAGCATTTTGTTAGAGCAGCCTGAGCAGAATTAAGACACCATGATCAAGTGGGGTTTAATCCAGGGATGAAAGCTTATCCAATATTTGAAATTGATCTATGTAATCCACCATATTAACAGGTTTAGGAAAAAGTGACACGATTATATTAAAAGAGTCCGAAAAAGCATTTGAAAGAATTCAAAATCTATTCATGATTAAAACATTCTTAAAACAATAGAAATACTGGGTCCTTTTTCAATTTGCGAAAGACCATCTACAAAGATTCTATAGCTAACATTATACTTTATGGTGATAGACTGCCTTTTATTTAGGAGCAAAGCAAAGATGTTTGCCTTTACTATTTCTTTCTTTCTTTCTTTCTTTCTTTCTTTCTTTCTTTCTTTCTTTCTTTCTTTCTTTCTTTTTCTTTTTTTTTTTTTTAGTTTGCTATAGGGTATGCACACTTGCCAAACAGAAACAGTGGTGGGGGTGGGAGGAGAGGAAAAGTGAGTAAGCACCCCCCGAGGAGATGGCCACACCACAATCCCTTCTCTCCCATTCTCCCCTCAGGATTTTGGGTGCATGTGCACACACACACCCTGGCATGTTTCAAAACTGCCCAGCCAGCCATATGGGATTCAGCTGCCTTATCCTCCATGCCAGCTACTGGTCCACTTTGACTATTCTTAGTCCTCACAGTGCTGGACATTCTAGCATTAAAATAAGGCAGAAAAAGGAAACAAAGGAAGTTTACTAAATAAGGAAATGGAGCAAAAACAATTAAGAAAAGAAAACACTTCTTCCTCAGAAAGGAAGGAATAAAATGATCCTATTTATAGACAATACAATTGTCTTCATAGAATGTAACAAGGAATCTTCAAAAAAAGGAAACAACTACTGAAACTACAAAAATTGATTGTTATTGTATTCGTTATTGTTCACTAACAATGAACACTGGGATTACAATACAGTACTTTTTACAATTGCTCAAAAAATGAAATGTTTCAGTGTCAATCTAACAAAGTGTGTATGGGACTGGGATGTGGAAATTACATGACGCTGATTAAAAAATTCAAAGATCTAAACAAATGGAGAGTTATACTATGCTTATCTTCAACACAGAAGATGTCAGTTCTCCTCAAACTGATATACAGGCTTAATGCAATTCTTACCAAAATAACGGTAAGACTTTTGTAAATATAGACAATGGTATTCTAAAATTTATGTGGAAAGCCAAAGGGACTATAATAGCTAAAACAATTCTTAAAAGGAAGAATAAAACAGGCAACAGGAGATAGGTGGGCAAATATAAAAGCTAGTACTACTGTAATTTTATTACTCTACTTTTTATTTTCTACAGAATAAAAAAAATAAATCCATAAAATAATTATATATTAGCGTTTTGGGACGCACAAAGTGAAAGATGTACTTTGTTTCATCAAAATGTTAGTGGAAGGGAATAGAGCTTTGTAGGAGTAGAGTTTTCATACGTGATTGAAATTAAATTTATAACAATTAAAAACAGATCGTTAGGGACCAGCAGTTAGCATAATGGCTATGTCACTGGACTCTGATGTAGTTGACCGGGGTTCAAGTTCCAGACCTGGCGGCTTAAACTCACGCTGGGAACGTGTGCGTGCATGCCCAAGATCCCAAGAGGAGGATGGAGGAGAAGAGATTGCGGCATGGCCATCCCGCCTGGGGGATGATTTCTCGCTTTCTGTCTCTCTGTCTCTTTGTCTTTGTGGTGAGCGCCCACGCCCTATAGCAAAAACCTCTCTAAAAAAAGAAAAAAGAAAAAAAAAAAAACAACAAAACCCAGATGGTTATAAGTGTAAGATGTTACATGTAATTTCCATGATAGTCACAAATTTATTGAAAGAAATCTTCGGGCTCATATTGTTTCACTGGAGAATTCTACCAGATTTTTAAAGAAAAATTAAATTTCGCTTATTGATACCTCTACAGATGTTTGAAAGAGATACAAACAATCTCTTTCAGACAAAAATAGGGAATACTTAACAACTCAGTTCATAAATCTAGTAAAACCCTAATACAAAACAAAGGGAGTGTAGTACTGAAAAACTACAGATCAATATGTCTTATGTATACAGGTGAAAAAATACTTAGTAATATATTCACAAACAAACTTTGGCAGTATCTAAAAAGAATTATATACCATGGGTTATGGTCCATGTTCCATCTCCACCAAATTCAAATGTATAAATCTAATCACTAATGGGATAGTATGAGGAGGTGGGTCTTTGGCAGGTGATTAGGTCATGAGGAAGTCACCATTATGAGTGGAATTCTGCTCTTGTAAAAGAGATCCTAGAGAGCTGTTCTGCCCTTTCACCATCTGAGGACACAAGTGAGAAGACACTATCTGTGAGCCAGGAAATATGCCCTTGCCAGATTCCAAAATTGCTAGCACCTTGAACTTGGACTTCTCAGCCTCCAAATGGTAAGAAATACATTTCTGTTATTTACAGGTTACCTAGTTTACAGCATTTTGTTAGAGCAGCCTGAGCAGAATTAAGACACCATGATCAAGTGGGGTTTAATCCAGGGATGAAAGCTTATCCAATATTTGAAATTGATCTATGTAATCCACCATATTAACAGGTTTAGGAAAAAGTGACACGATTATATTAAAAGAGTCCGAAAAAGCATTTGAAAGAATTCAAAATCTATTCATGATTAAAACATTCTTAAAACAATAGAAATACTGGGTCCTTTTTCAATTTGCGAAAGACCATCTACAAAGATTCTATAGCTAACATTATACTTTATGGTGATAGACTGCCTTTTATTTAGGAGCAAAGCAAAGATGTTTGCCTTTACTATTTCTTTCTTTCTTTCTTTCTTTCTTTCTTTCTTTCTTTCTTTCTTTCTTTCTTTCTTTCTTTCTTTCTTTTTCTTTTTTTTTTTTTTAGTTTGCTATAGGGTATGCACACTTGCCAAACAGAAACAGTGGTGGGGGTGGGAGGAGAGGAAAAGTGAGTAAGCACCCCCCGAGGAGATGGCCACACCACAATCCCTTCTCTCCCATTCTCCCCTCAGGATTTTGGGTGCATGTGCACACACACACCCTGGCATGTTTCAAAACTGCCCAGCCAGCCATATGGGATTCAGCTGCCTTATCCTCCATGCCAGCTACTGGTCCACTTTGACTATTCTTAGTCCTCACAGTGCTGGACATTCTAGCATTAAAATAAGGCAGAAAAAGGAAACAAAGGAAGTTTACTAAATAAGGAAATGGAGCAAAAACAATTAAGAAAAGAAAACACTTCTTCCTCAGAAAGGAAGGAATAAAATGATCCTATTTATAGACAATACAATTGTCTTCATAGAATGTAACAAGGAATCTTCAAAAAAAGGAAACAACTACTGAAACTACAAAAATTGATTGTTATTGTATTCGTTATTGTTCACTAACAATGAACACTGGGATTACAATACAGTACTTTTTACAATTGCTCAAAAAATGAAATGTTTCAGTGTCAATCTAACAAAGTGTGTATGGGACTGGGATGTGGAAATTACATGACGCTGATTAAAAAATTCAAAGATCTAAACAAATGGAGAGTTATACTATGCTTATCTTCAACACAGAAGATGTCAGTTCTCCTCAAACTGATATACAGGCTTAATGCAATTCTTACCAAAATAACGGTAAGACTTTTGTAAATATAGACAATGGTATTCTAAAATTTATGTGGAAAGCCAAAGGGACTATAATAGCTAAAACAATTCTTAAAAGGAAGAATAAAACAGGCAACAGGAGATAGGTGGGCAAATATAAAAGCTAGTACTACTGTAATTTTATTACTCTACTTTTTATTTTCTACAGAATAAAAAAAATAAATCCATAAAATAATTATATATTAGCGTTTTGGGACGCACAAAGTGAAAGATGTACTTTGTTTCATCAAAATGTTAGTGGAAGGGAATAGAGCTTTGTAGGAGTAGAGTTTTCATACGTGATTGAAATTAAATTTATAACAATTAAAAACAGATCGTTAGGGACCAGCAGTTAGCATAATGGCTATGTCACTGGACTCTGATGTAGTTGACCGGGGTTCAAGTTCCAGACCTGGCGGCTTAAACTCACGCTGGGAACGTGTGCGTGCATGCCCAAGATCCCAAGAGGAGGATGGAGGAGAAGAGATTGCGGCATGGCCATCCCGCCTGGGGGATGATTTCTCGCTTTCTGTCTCTCTGTCTCTTTGTCTTTGTGGTGAGCGCCCACGCCCTATAGCAAAAACCTCTCTAAAAAAAGAAAAAAGAAAAAAAAAAAAACAACAAAACCCAGATGGTTATAAGTGTAAGATGTTACATGTAATTTCCATGATAGTCACAAATTTATATATATATATATATATATATATAAATAAATAAATTATACACAACATCTTTATTATATGTAAAAGTTAATTCAAAGTACAACAATGACCTAAAGGTAGGGGTTACAACTAGAACATGTTTTGCTGAAAGCATAGTATGAAGTGGTCATGATATTGAATTTGGTCAGGATTTTTTGGAGATGAAAACAAAAGCATGAGCAACAAAAGAGAAAAGTAGATATTTTGACTTAATCAAAATTAAAAACCTTTGAGAATGAAAGATATTATTAAGAGAGTGGAAAAGCAACACATAGAGTGGGAGAAAATATTTTCAAGTAATATACGTCATAAGGGATTAATATCCAGAGCATACAGTGAACTTCTATAACTCAACAATGACAGTAAAACAAAAGAACCCAATTAAAAATGAGATAGTATCTTGAATAAACATTTCTCCAAAGAAGGTATATAAATTCTCAAAAAGCTAAAAAAAAATGTGCTCAGCATCGTTAGTCCCTGGGGAGATAAAAATCAAAACCACAGTGTGATATCACTTCGTACTCATTAGGGTGATTGTTTTATATATATGTTAAAAATTAAACAGAAGGGACCAGCAGTTAGCGTAATGGCTATGTCGCTGGCCTCCCATGTAGTCGACCGTGGTTCACGTCCCAGACCTGGTGGCTTAAGACTCATGCCGGGCGCGTGTGTGTGTGTGCCCAAGATCCCGAGAGGAGAATGGAGGAGAAGGGATTGCGGTGTGGCCATCCCCCCTGGGGGGGGATTTCTCGCTTTCTGTCTCTCTGTCTCTCTCTGTCTGTCTGGTGAGTGCACACGCCCTATAGTGAAAACCTCTCCAAAAAAAAAAAAAATCAATAGAAAAGATAACTCTCAAAATAAGTGTTAGCAGGAAAATGGAGAAATTAAAACTGTGTACTTTGCTGGTGGGAATGTAAAATGGTACAGCTGCTATGGATGGTGATTTTTGGAAAATTTCATCTTAGAGGGCCAGGCAATGGTACAGGGGTCAAGTGCGATGCTCTGCAAGGTTGGCCCTCAAGGGAAGGTTCTGGTGTGTGTCTGGAGACCCCCTTGAATGCAGTGGGTGACCATGAGCCTGATCCAAGGCTGGCCGGGGCTGGTGGCAGATTGTGGTGTTGGGGCTCTGCTGGGGGTGCTATTTCTTTTTCTCTGTTTCTATATATCACTTATGGACAAAAGAAATGGATAAATCAACTTCAACAAAAATAGACATAGTATTGCCATTCATCAATTTCTAAATATATACCTGCAAGAATTGAACATAGGCACTATCAAACAGACATTCTTACACTAATGTTCATAGCAGTATTATTCACGATAGCCAACAGAAGAGAGCTGCTCACATGTCCACCGGTGTGTAAATGGGTAAACAGAATGTGGTCTATCTATATACTGTGAGTGTTATGGAACTGTAGAAGGAATGAAATTCTGACACGCGCTATATAATATGGACGAAACTTGAGGCCATTATATAAGTTAGATAAGTCAAACACAAAAAGACAAATATTGCGTCATTCCATTTATTTGAGATCCCTCCAGTAGGCAAGGTCAGAGACAGAAAGCACAATAGAGGCTACCAGGGGCTGGGGGATAGGAGTATTTTCTAGTGGGTCCTGAGTTTTTGTCTGGGAGGATGAAAGGGTCTAGAGATGGATAGTGGTGATAACTGCACATGGTGAACGTACTTATGCCACTGAATTGTGCACTAAACAGTGGCTAAAATGGTAAATTTTATGTGTGGTATATTTGAGTGTACTAAAAAGAACTTGGGGGAAAAACTTGCTCACCTAGTTCTTTTTTGCCTTTGATTTTCTAGAAAGACAGCCCTGCTCACGCCGTTCTAGACCGTGCTGCACTTGGCCTGTTGGGGACTGGTCCCAGAGGGCCGCAGCTCCATCGCAGCTCCCCCTTCATTACCAAGTGTTGACAAGGCAGATTTTCTTTGTCTTGTTCACTGTTTTGTCCCAGCATCTATTATGGTGTCTGGAAAACAATAGATGTTCAGATGCTTCTTTAATGCATCAACAAGTCCCATGGATGTGTAAAATGATAGAAATCGCAAGTCTTCTGACTTTAAATTGAATCTCCCTTTATTGGGATAATTCAATATTTTCTAATTATCTGTCTGCTTCTAGTTCTTCTGTCACTTGAGCCATATCTGTCTAGGGGTGTGGATAACAGTTTTGTCTTTCTCTGAAATAACATTTGCAAGGAGCACATTGCTTTAAGTATTAATGATAAATTTTGCTACAACATTGAAGTGTTATTTTAGCTTTTGGTATCTGCAATAAGCAGCTTGCATTCACTAGAAACAGAGACTGAGAGAGTGACAGAGAGATGAAAAGTAAGAAAGCACCTCCCCCCCAGAGGGGCAGTGGCCACGTGTAATCCCTTCCTCTTGGGATTTTGGGCACTTACATGCATGCATCTGGCATGTTTTTCAAGCTGCCTATCAAGTCCTAAGTCTGGGACTCGAACTGCACAGTGGACCATGTGGGATCTAGCTGCCTATACCCACACGCCGTCTGCTGGCCCTGGAGGTTTTTCTCGTATACCCGACATTGTCTTCCCTTTACCACCTAGAAGACACCTATAGAAATACTAAGGCAGAGTTTCCCAGGCGGAATTGAAATGGATGTGTCTTTAGCAATATTACTTCTGAGTACATCAGAGATGTAATCCCTCATTATCATTCTGGTTACTTCTTACTCCTCACACCTTCTTGTAATCCGACAACTCTCTAAGGAATTGCACATGCAAAACTCAGGTCTGCTCAATACCAAAACCATGTATATTTCCAAGTAACAGTTTCTAAAAATTCTTTGTAAACATTTGTCGTTCTTGGCATTCAGGGAGCTAGAAGAGAACTACAGCTGACAAGCCTAGTGAATTCTGGCCAGGGTCCCGGATGAGGTGAGAAGAAAGCTTAAGAGGTGAAAGTGTGTGTGTGTGAACCCAGACTACCCTGAGTGGGTTGTGGGAAGGGCCTGCCTAACTTCTCATGCTATGTCAGCGTTGCCCCAGCAGAGGGCGGTGTCAGCCTGTGTGAAACCTCCTGGGTCCTCCCAGCATTCTTTGATCCTTATAGTTTTGTATCCTGGTCATTACCTTTACGACCCAGCTTTGGTGACCAACACCTTGGGAACGCATTGAGATCTGAGGTTTGGGCAGTGAGTCAAGGCTTATTGGGAATTACTGTAACCACTTTCTCAGGATGAAGGGATCTCTCTCCGGTTTAACCAAAGACCTGGGGAGGGAAACTAAAATTAGCGAGGAAGTTTTCAAAGTGATCAGCTCCATCTCTTCTCCCACTCGCAGCTTCCTGTTCTCTTTGAACACTTGGTTTTGAAATCGGGCCTATTTTCTGCAGCTTGCAAAGAATCGTGGGCCCACATAAGCCCTGTGTAAGCATGGCTTGTCTTGAAGAACCGTGCTTCCCAGACTATGTGAGCTGAGCATGAACAGGGATGACAGCCGAGAAAGACAGGGCAGTAATATATTTTTCATCCGCCAGCAGGCTAAGGGACCTCTTTGTAGCGCCAGGAGAACCCTGGGAAGCGCCGGGCAGCCCTGAATGTAAAGCCTTTGGGATTACTGCCAAGGGGAGGTGACTTACATGCTTCAGGCCCTAACAACCTCACAAGCAACACAAGAGTGACAAGTTGGCTTATGCTGGAGGGTTACACTTTGTATGCTCCAGGGCATCACTTAGCCTCCACTGCCCACGCTTACACCTCCGTCTCTGCCTCCAGAGACATCTGAAGACAACTTTTTAACTTGTAAATAGTAATAGTACCCTGTCACCATGTGGATAAAAGGGAGATTGTGGAAAGAAAGCCCGTGGTTTCTTATCACTGGTAGCTGCTGGGGGGGGGGTATTAAATCATAAGGTCCTTGTTTTAAAAGGTCACATCTGAGACAGTGGCACAGAGGTGGCAGGCTGCCTAGTGACTCTGGATCCATATGGAAGACTGCCAGTTTGGTTGTGCACATGGGGGGCGTGCCCCCATGGTCCTGGCTGTCTGGGAAGGCTGAGGAAGGGAATCCTGGCATGAGACCCTCTTGGGGGACTTGTCTTTCTCTCTCTGCTTCCGTCTCTGTGATTCACAGTCTCATGAAAGAAAGAAACTTTGGGGGGAAAAGTAGCAGGTCAAGCTCTTATGAATATAGGCTATGTGAGAATCAGGCCTTACGGCTAAGAGCTGGGGATAAGAGAAGAAAATGAACACTTGCTGAGTCCCTGCAAGGAGCACAGGTACACTGTGGTAAAGGGTAAGGACCATGGAGAGCTCAGGTTGGTAGACGAGGAAGGTGAGGTTTGGAAAGCAAGCTTGGAAATAACTCAATTATAAACCCTCTGTCGATGCTGTCTGCTGGAAAAGTGAGCGATTTTAAATAGGTTGTGAAGAATGTCCAGTTATCTGCAAATTCTGCCTTCCCAGGCAAGGGATTCCTGGTAGAGTCGAGTCATGGTAGTGGGGACAGAAGGCTTGTCGAGCCCTCTGAGCACGAGCCATGTGGGTGTGGGAGGTTTTGGTTCTCTCACCTGGAGAAAAGCTGCCCCTCCCTCTGTGGCAGACCAGACATTTGTTCAGTTTGTCCAGCGCCGTTGAGGTGGGCCCTGAGGAGGACTGTCCTGCCTGCCCCCTCGTGTCATGCCCCCGAGGGTGGGGAGGGTTGCAAACTCTCAGACACAGATAGCAAACACGCTGTGGAGTGCGGAAGGCAGCTTTTCCACGTGTGGCCCCACAGCAGCAGGCTGCTACCCTCGCAGAGACATTCTTCAGTCCATCTGTAGTTCCCTCCCCTGCTCCTCTCCTGAGTCCCTGCCTCCTCTTGTTCTCCCAGATGGGAGAAAGATGTGATCCATTCAGAGAAAACAAAGAATGAGATTTTGTCAACTTCTCACATCCAGTCTTTAATCAGAGCATAGATGTATATTTCTTTTTTTAAAAGTTGATTTATTTCTTCAATGAGAGTGAGGAACAGAGGTAGAGAGAGGGAGAGACAAAAAGAGAGGAACATAAGTACCCTCAACAGAGTCCCATGCCACAGTCCCTGTGCGTGCATGCTTGGTGTGTACGCGCTGACCAAGGAACTGAACTTACAGCCGTCCTTGTGGACCCAGCGTGCCTTGAGCAGAGCATTACCATTGTGCTAGTAAGCTGGCCCGCCTGGGTGCATGTGCGTGTGAGAGTGTGTGTGTGTGTGTGTGCGCGTGTGCGTGTGTGTAATTTCTGAGGTAGGAAAAGGTCAAAATCAGCATTTGAAACGGTGCCGTGTACCTGGGTGAGCAGGCATGACATGCTGGCGGCATGCCTCTTGATCTTCTGGATCAGAATGTAGCTGTGAAGCCAGGTTACCTATCTGGCTGTAATGTTAAGGCGGCTTTGTTTTCTTGCTTAATCTTCCAGAATCTATCAGAATTCAGTCTGAGCTTTGTTACCGTAATTGCTCAGGAGGGAGCTGGGCCAATCTAATAAGGGTCACTTCATGATTTTTCTACTGGGCCAACTGTGGTCACTAGAAAGAAAACTCGGCTGGGACCCAGAAGGCCTGCTTTATTTGCCATTTCTGTATTCGGACAACTCACAGGAAGCATCTTCCAGCTGTTTCTTGCCAACCCATCACCCTGTGTAGAACTGTAGACTGCAGTTTTTCTGTTAATGATCATTATGAGGATACAAGCCGGCGGTGAGGGACAGGAGCCGAAACAGGTCAGGACTGCAGTGGTCAGAAAATAAGAGTGGCAGTAATGCGCTGGGTAGAGCCCCATCTGCAGCAGCCGTATCAGTGGAAGCCCTTCATGTTCCCACTGAAAAATGAAAAGGGAGCAAGCATTCACTGTGTCTCTCGGGGCTTGTCTGGATCTCCTCTCTCCACAGGGGTCCAGCAGACCACAGAGCTGGTGCATCGGAGGGACGCAGAGTCCTGCCTAGAGAGGGAAGCAGACACATGCAGTCCACACGGTCCACTGCTGGCCAAAAAAGTGGTTCTAGGCTGAAGGTGGTGCCCACTGGATGAAAGGGTGGCATTAGGGGCTACGCGAGGATGGGCAGTACCTGCAGAACGGGCAGGGAGGGTTGCTACCATGGGTAATAGCTGCAAAGAAGAGCTGATGTTTGCAGAGGACTTAATTTCTGTCATCGTCTCACAGCAGAATATGCACAAAAGGGAAAATGAAGGCGTCTGGATCCGTATAACAGCATGGGTGAGTCTACCTAGTACAACTGGAAGGAAACAGAAGCAAGTCCCCCAAGACAACCTGTCACATTGTATCCTTTCTGCAAAGTTTGAAAACACCTGGAACTAAACAATATATCGTTAGCATATAATTTATACCTGATATAGTATTATATAATAATAAAAGTCATATAATTTTATAAGAGTAATATGGACATGCAAGGAGATAATTACCATTGTTTAAGGTAACGGCTATCTCTTGGGAGAGAGAAGACAATGAGAAGGGAGGCGCCTGTAGGTCGGTGGGTACTGGATGGCTGTCACATTCTCAATCCGCACCTAAGGTTGAGCATGCTTCCCAGACACACGAGGGAAGTGTCATGGCCCGAGGACTGTCACGACTCTGTGTGCAGAGGTGAACACTGACACGTACCACAGACACAGCACAACAGCTGAGCAAAACCAACCAGGTGCTAAGCGCTGGCCCTGAGCAGACTCTGGGCTTCACATCTTGCACGTGTTGTCTCGCTGGCCCGACAGCCACGTTAGGAGGCAGGGATGTTATGAAGCCCATTCCCACATGTGGCAGTGCGGAGTTAGCACTTTCCACAGCACAGGCAGTCAGCGTGCGTGCAAGGCCCGATGTCACTCCTAGGCTGACGCTGCTGACCCTGGCCCCTGCGGTGAGCGGGTGCACAGAAGTGACTGCGGAGTGACTAGGTAGATGTGACGACCTGCTTGGGAGGGTCCGTCTGCAGTCCGCTGCTCTGTGACGTGCTCTGTGATGAGGACCTTGGCCTGGACTTGGAGAGGTTGATGCTAGTCGATGTGGTCATCAAGGATTTGGACTGCGGAATGTGGAGGAGATGGACCGGCAGGTGGAGGATAAAAGAGGCATGCAGGGGAGAAGAGAGGCACCGTGGGAGACCATGTGGGCCCTGAAGGAGACCGCTGCTGGGAGCGCCTTTTCCACAGGGACACGGAACAGAGTCGCAGTTGGCGATTCCCTGGATATCTGCACGTGCCACCCTGGCCTGATACACCATTCCTCCCAGGAAACTGTAGAAAGACTAAGCAGAGTAATTACGGAAATAATACAGTAAATTTCTTTTTGTTACAATATGTGCAAAAAGATGGTTGTAAATGCACACACTTTTCTCAAATGAAAGATTTCCTTTCAGCAACCCTTACTTAGGCTGACTTAGAGGCCATGGGCAAGAAGGGCCTCTGGAGAGCCCAAGGAAGAAACCAGCATGAGGAATAAAATTAAGTTGAAAACCTCCTTTGACATTTAAGAAAAGTCAACAACCATCTAAGTGATGAGAGAGACCAGAAATATAACTGGCTGAATGTCAATTTTAAAACCAGAAAGATAGCTGCTACTTTATCTCACTGAGCAGGTGTTTCTGAGCAGTAAATAACTCACGGATGGTCTATTAAACTTTAATGCTTGTGATAACAGCAAAGAGCATGTTGCCGCCCTCCTAAAAATACATATATATAAAAACAAACAGCAATTTTCAACATTTATGCTCTGCACCATTTTCTTTTCACAGTTGTTTTACTGCATTATCTTTTGCTATTATCTTGGCCACAAGTCCCCGCTGTATGAAGCTGATTTGCAATCGTGGGCAGGGAAACCTAATGTAATTAACTATCTGGCAAGTGTACAATGATCATTTCCACATAAAAAAGATTCTCTCCTTGAATGAGCACCCTCCAAAGAAGGCACTGATTTCACTGCTTATAAAACAGAGGATGAGGTTTTAATTTTTTTTTTTTGGAGGTAGGGACAGGCATCTCTCCCTGAATTCCTTCATTTAGTTTAAACTCATCATCTTTGTGAGTTTTTAAAAATTTTTTATTGAAATAGTAATTATGGCACTTCAAAGTGACTTTAAAAAATATCCAGAAGAAAAAAAATATGAAGCAGTGTAATTGGAAAAAGGTTAGACATGAAGAGATGTGCAATTTGAATCAGCCAGATGAGAGTTATTACCTAGTAATGAGGCTTTGCACTCTTATTACACTGGCTTTTATAGCTAAGCCGTTCAAAAGCCTGAGCTAATGAAGCTCCTGCCTCCCAGCGACAGAGGTCGCTATTGTCGCTGTCTGATAAATGGAGAAAATACGGCACTGAGACCAGATAAACTTCATTTTCCTTCAGTTCCAACTGTTTATGAATGCCAAGGAATGCCATGGTTTGGAATAAAACCTTGGCATCTCCCTTTCCAGGTGCTCTTGCTTATTTGCTTCCTGTTCCTAGAATACCAAAATTTCTTACTGCTTGCCCTGCACAGTGAGGTCTCAGTGTCCAGAGTTGTAGTGACACAGTGGGGACTGGGTTGGGAACCTGGGTCAGAGCCTACATCCCGTGAAGCTTCCTGCACCTGGCAGTTGAGACTAGATCCTCTTAAGGAAATGAGGAGGGAGGGAGAGGGATGCAGCTGTGGACGCCAGCACTTGTTCAGCGTTCAGGGCTCTGCCAGCAGGTAGCTTGAAACCAGCCTGAGCAGGAGAATTTACACCAGAGATCTCAGCAAACACTGCATGTCAGGGCTCGCCCATGGCCAACCTGGTCACCAGCCCACCAAGAGTAAGTAAAGAAAACTGAAAGCTATGTATCTGGTGTCCCCTGCGTGCCTTTAGAACGGCTTTGTGTCCTGCATGAATAGTAGTGTTTATAGTTGTACATCACAAGGTGATACTAAAGTGAAGGGAGAGAGAAGCTCCTGAGCAGCTTAGTAAACTCAGGTCCACACTGTAAGTGCCAGATAAACCTGCGATTTGGGCTGCATGCAATTAGGCAGTTGATGGGAAAATCAGGCATTGAAACCAAGAAAGGAGTCTTTACCTTCCCTGGGTGCATGGCCTTCATTTCTGCATCCTCTCTTGTCTTCATCCAATCCCTGTTGTTTAGCTGTTCATTTATTCGGCAATGTAACGTCACTTCCGCCCTGAGGAACTTTGAGATGGGGAGGCTGGGAGAAGGAGCACAGCAGTGAGCAAGTGCAATAGCCACTGAGTGTAGTTACTTCCTGTGCCTTTTACAATTGGTATTTAATCCTCAGACCATCCAGGTAAGGGGATATTAGTATTACGCCTATTTTCCAGGCAAGGAAACTTAGGTTCAGAAAAGTTCCTGTGCTGTCTCTCTACTTCGGCAGTTCCTGCACAGAGCTGGCTTAGCTAATATTTAGACAGTAACCTTCATTAGACGTCCCGACGTGAACCGGGGCCCTGCGAGGTTCCCCTTCGGATCCTGCTGGGGAAAGAACAGTGACTTAGAATTCCAAAGACTTGTGTCTTCTACACACACATATCTGTGTACACACACATCTATCTATACAAACACATCCGTATGCACGCATCTATCTACACTCACACACATCCATGTACAAGCGCATCTATCTATACACACACATCGGTGTACGCATGCATCTGTCTCTACACACACATCCGCCTACACGTGCATCTGTCTATACACACACACATCCGTGTACACGTGCACCTGTCTCTAAACACACATCCGCGTACACGCGCATTGGTCACACACACACATCCCTATACATGCGCATCTATCTATACACACACACCATATGTCCTAGTAGTCTTTGTTGCTACTTCTCTCATTGCCTGGAGTCTGTTTTCTCATGCAAATGCAGATAATATTTACGTCATTCCTTTTTATTAAGTTTATTTATTTCATGGGAGAGGAAGACAGAGAAAGAGAGACAGGGACCTTCAGTGGTGTCCACATACCAGCATCTACCCCCAGCCTCAGCCAGCCTGGATCATAGGTACACACATATATGCACCCAACATGCACACAGAGAGCCCAGACTTGAACCCAGGCCCTTCCCATGCAGGTCCAGTTGTGTTGCAGCCGCACCACCAGCCGGCCTCATTTTCTTTATGTGTTTTGGTGAGGACTGAAGAGACGTGTGTGGAAAGGGTTTTAGCTCACAGCGAAGTGTTTGGTGAATGTAAAACCAATTGGCTTTTCTTCCTGCTTGACTCACACGCCCCTTTCTCTCACCATCTCCTCCCCCATGGCATCCATCAATCTGAGAGATTAATTTCTGTTTCAAAGAAGGCGATCTTTTAAGTCATTTCTTTAAAATTCGCTCAGATCCTTGAAGTGACAAGCCGTATTTTGTAAAAATGCTGAGTTGTCATCCTGAAATCCATATTTATGCCCGATCCCTGGGGGTGGGATCTCCTGTGCTCCTGGCAGGTGTTGACTTGTGTCTCCTGTAGCTCTCAGATACAAGGATTCACATCCATATATACAGATGTGTATCAGTGTTCACACATGCATATATACATGCACATATCCATGTACACATGCATCTCTATACACACATATCCATGTACACAGACATCTGTATATGCACACATATATTTGTGTATACACACCTCTATATACACACACATATCTGTGTACACAGACATTTGTGTATACACACCCATCCATGTACACATCTAAATATATACACACATATCTGTGCACACACACATCCATATATACACACACATTTCATGTACACATACATCTATGTACACACACAAATTTGTGTACACATTACATGTATATACACACACATTTGTGCACACACATATCCGTATATACACACACAAATCTGTGTACACATACATCTATGTGTGTACACATAATCTGTGTACACAGACTTCCATATATATACAAACATATCTGTGTACACACATCTATCTATACACACACATATCCATGATCCATGTACACACACATCCATATATACACATACATATCCGTGTACACATATATCTATATATACACACACATAATGTACACAAACATCCACATATACACACATTTATCTGTGCACACACACATCTATAAACATACACATATCCATGTACACAGGCATTCATATATACACATACGTAACCGCGTACATACATAGCCATATATATACACATACCCATATACACAGGTATCCATGTATACACATAAATCTTTGTACACAGACATCCATATATACAGACACATGTCTGTGTACACACATCTATCTATACAGATACATATCTGTGCATGTACACCTAGATACACACACGTATCTGTGTACACACACATCTGTACATACAGACATGTATCTGTGTACACAGACATCCATATATACACACATATATCCAAATACACATATATCTATGTATACATGCATATCTGTGTACACACACATCTGTACATACAGACATGTATCTGTGTACACAGACATCCATATATACACACACATATCCAAGTACACATATATTTATGTATACACACGTATCTGTGTACACACATCTATATCTATACATATATCTGTATACACACACCTAAACACATATCCATGCACACACACACATCTATATATATATACACTTATTCATGTACACACACATCTATCTATACACACACATATCTGTGCACACACACATCTATACACACATATCTGTGTAAACCTACATCTGTGTGTAAGTACACATATCCATGTACATACATCTATATATACACACACATCTATGTACACACATCAGTCTATGTACATGCATATCCATGTAATACACATCTTTATACACACATCTGTGTACATACATCTGTGTTGAAATACGTGTACCTGTATACACACATGCATTTGTGTATACACACACTTATGTATACGCACTCATATATACACATACATACACCTGCATGCATACACATCAGTGTACACTCCAGATACATCCATGTCCACATACACATCCATGAATACACACAGGCATCCAGGCACCACAGTGCAGCACCTCTTCTACCAGTGGCAGCCTCTTGGCTCTTGGGTTCTAGCCTTGGCTGTGCCTCCAATTTACCAAGGGATGCTGATTAAAGGACCTAGCCCAGACTCCCATTCTGAGCCTGTGGCAAAGAGGAGCATGTTGATCTGACTAGAATTTACTGAGGACCCACGAAGTGCCAGTCAATCTCCTAATGACATACAAGCATTTTCTTATTTAATGCCCCCATGACCCAGGAGGCAGTTAGCTACCTTTAGGGTGCCCATTTAAAAGGGGGGAAAGCTGAAATTTGGAATAAGAACTTTGCCTGAGGTCACACCCTTAGTGAAATGAAAGAGCTGGGATTTGACCTCTGGATGTCTGACTCACAAGTCTCTGTTCCTAAACAGCCCTTCACTGTACCTCTTGCAGAGTGATTTTATATATTATTTTCTGCCCACATTGTAATTAGACAGTGGAGTGTGGGAGGCAGAGCTCTGAAAGGGCTCTGTGTTGTGTGTCCACAGCCCTGCACAGCCCTCTCCCTTTCGTGTGGGCAGGGCCTGGGACTGACTTCTGTCTGGAACAACATGGCAAAGATGATGGGAGGCCACTCCCATGATTTTAGATCATATAACACTTCTAAAGGTTTCTGGAGAAATGGAATTAAAGTACAATTTTGTTTTAGTACAAAAAAATTCTTGAAATCTATACCTAGCTTTTTCGTAATACATATTTTCCATAAACTTGTGAAAAACTCCTTCATGTAAGGTTTGTCTTGGGCCCAGTGATGTGGTGATTAAAGTGCTAGATTCCCACATGGCTGACTGCGGTTCAAGTCCCTGACCTGGTGGTTTGAAAATCACCCTGGGTGTGTGTGCACGAGTGCCTAAAATCCTGAGAGAAGAATGGAAAAGGATTGCAGGATGACCACCCTCATGGAGGGATGATTTCTCACTTTCCTTCTCCTTATCTTTTCTCTCTCTCTCTCTCTCTGGTGAGCACACACGCACTATGGCAAAATACTTAAGAGGAAAAAAAAAGAAAGACTTTTGTTAGTAGAGACTCTGCTGTTGGCCTTGAAGAAGCAAATGGATGACCTGCCTATGGAGAGGTCATATGGTTAGGACTTCGGGTAGACCTGATGGCTGGCTCCAGCTGATGGGCAGTGGGGAGGGGAGGCCCTCAGTCATACGTCTGCAGGGAGGGGAACTCACCCAAGAGCCTGAGTGAATTTGGAATTAGATTCTCCTCCAACCAAACCCCCAGATGAGACTATAGCCTGGGTGACACCTAGGTCACAGCCTCACGAGCCTTGAGCAGAGGATGCAGCAAGCCGTGCTGGGACTCCTGCCACAGGAGCTGTGCGGTTGTTCATGTGTGCAGCCGTAAGCTGGGCTCGTGGTTACTCATTCAGCAATAGAGAACTATCAATCATATGAAGTAAGGAAACTAAACAGCTGAGATTTGGACTCAGGTTTTTGAGTTCATATTCTTGACCACTTCTCTGTCCTACCCCTATTTTTGAAAAAGAATTATTCATTTAATTTTATTTATTATTATTATTATTATTAATTTTTTTAGAGAGATTTTTGTTATAGGGTGTGTGTGCTCACCAGAGAGACAGAGGGAGACAGAGGTATAGAAAGTGCAAAGTGCCTCTTGCCTTTGGGGGGATGGCCACACTGCAATCCCTTCTCCTTCATTCTCCTCTCAGGATTTTGGGCATACACGCACATGTGCTGGGTGTGAGTTTCAAGCCATTGGGTCCAGGACTCCAACCATTTGACTACGTGGGAGTCCAGCAATGTAACCATTATGCCATTTGCTGGTCCCAATTTTTATTATTTTTAAATTGGCTATAGTGCATGTGCACTCACAGAGAGAGAGGGAGAATGAGAAAGTAAGCTGCCAGGTCTGAGGCTCGAATCGCAGGTGGGAGTCCAGTGCCCCAACCACTACGCCACCTGCTAGCACCTGTTCTACCCCTATTAAAAGTACTTTTATAGATAATTTTTAGGTTCAATATTGTAATTATTTCTTCAGTTTTCTACTCCTTGAACAACTCAGAGCGCCGTAATACCCTTGACAGAAGAGGCCTTGGAAGGCCTCTTTTGATATTTCTTTCAGAGAGCTCACCTCCTCTTTGAATCCTTTTTGTTGTCGTTGACAGTACTGCTAATTGCCATGTCACAGTCTCTGGCCAGTTTAGACAAACTAATTTACTGGATCACAGTATTTTCAAATTCTCGTGGGTCTGTTCAATGTCCGGCATGCAATGCCTCAAAACCCCTAAATTACATACTTCTATATCATCATTAAATCATTTTATATCACAGGGAAATTAAATCTCTATGAGAAAGGTCATAACAATTTTAGATGCAAGGAAATGTAGAATATAAAAAGGATATTTAAAGCACTTAATTGGAAAAGGGAAATAAACAAAGGAACCAAACATTAAAGAAAACTAACCACTCGAAAGGGCTATTTTAGCTTGGGGTGAGGGTGTCAGGTCTCTCAGGAAGACTGGGTTTTATAATCCTTGTCCTTTAGTCAGAATTGTCTACATAATTTTCAGGGCCCCTGGGTTAAAAATGAAGACTTTCAAGACAGTGAGAGCTGAGCATTAAACCAAGCGCAGGGCCCTTCTGGATGTGGGGCCGTGGGGGACTGCACTGACTGCGCCTCCAGAAGCCAGCCCTGAGCACAAGTCTCGCCGATTCTGAGGAATAGTGGCCTTGTAGTGGGTGTGATTATTTCAATGATTCTTTCTTTGTGATTTCTACCTGCCTATTCATTCTAAAGAGCTTCTCAGTCTCTACCTAGACTCTGCATGGTTTCCCATGCCATTCTGTCTGCCTCAGCAATACTGGAATGTCTAAGCTTGGGGGGGAAGCTGGTTCCTTATCTGCTGGGTTTACAGATTGCAGGCCTTAATAGCAAAAGTGGTCAATGCTTTGATCAAAGTCACATGGGGAAAGTGATTCCCTCATATTTTCATCTTCTTCTAGTAGGACCACAAAGCAAAGTAAGGATGCATTTGCTCTTCTTTCCTTACTTTCATGACCCCATCCTCTACCCCAGTCCTGCTGGGGCACCACACCAGGCACAGGGCTGTGTGCAAGCTGGTGAGTACGGTGTGCTGATTGTTTAAAAGACGGGTCAGAATTCACTGGTTACACACACAGGGAAGAGGCTTTGGAGGGGTTAGAGAGTGGATTCAGAGTCTTATATGAAATGGACTCGTTTGGGGAGTGATTTGTTTCAGAGTGGGTCTAGTGTCTTGGTTCCATCCCTGCCTCAAATTCTGGTCTTCTTCAATTGCATCCTTTGTTTCTTTCTTCTGACAAGACCTGGAGAAACTACGGGACATTTCTCCCATAACAAGCCATGTCCTTCAGTCCTGCGACAGCTCCTTCTAGGACAGCTGTAATTGTTGTGAGAGGGAACTTGGAGATTTAAACTATGAGGTTGGAGGCATCAGATCTTCACCGTACAGTCAGGTCATCTGAGGATGAGCTACAGTGCAGTCACCCAGCTGTCAAGGCCAGCATCCACTCAGCCTTGTAAGAGCTAAGCAGTCCTTCTTAAGCGTGGGCTGTCTTCAGTTTTCATTAGTCCTTTCCTATTTCTCAGTCCACTAGTGTCTTTGGCTCTCCTTCTATTGTTAACAGCATCTGGGCATCTATTTTATTTCTGCTGTGATTGCATGATTATAGCCATATGTGTGATCAAGTCCAATTACAAAGTTTTGGTGCAGCAAGGGACATTCAAATGACTTAACCCAATCTTCCTCTTTCCTCATAAGGACAAGTGAGGTGGTGTGGTTTTCAAGAGAATATCCAGAGCTAGGACTCATGTTTTTCAATTGTGTATCCACTGCTGTTTCTTGTGAACTAAGCAACTTCTTTCTCTACTGAGTCATTTATTCTGTTATTAGCTAAGGTTTCAGGATGTTTCCTTCAACATAATCCTTAGTCCTAGGATGTAAATGTCTTTCTTCTGTAGTTTGCTAATGGGTTATAGGCACCATACTATACCCAAATTTTTCCTCTTCTTTTTCTCTTTCCCAGATTTTAAACTTAGGTGTTTTTTTTTTTTTTTTTTTGCATGGGAGGTTGTTGTGATGTATGCTAACCAGTTCTTACCCATTTATTCCTTCTCAATATTTAATTTTTATTGACACCCAACCATTAATATTTCAAAAAGTCTTACTTGAGCACTTTATAAATAGTTAAGATCCAGTATCTTTTAAAGAGCACAAAAAGATTGTTTTATTCCCCAATTCCCTCCAACTTTTGCAGGCTGCTGCTTTATGGGGAGCTATTTTTGCCTATTGAATGGCAATGATAAAATATACTGCAATCTGTCTTGCTGTCCTAATAGTTTACATTGAAGGCAGTCACTTTTATGGTAGACTCCAAACTACGAGGCTCCAAGTCACCATGTCTTAGAGATTGTCATTAATATGAATTCAAATTAAACCTACGAGTTTTCAGTCTTTAACTTTCTCCACTTTGTTCTCTTATTTCCTTCAAATAGAAGCTGGATGCTTGAATGAGAAGAGGCTAAAAGAGATATGAAAGCAGTGAAGCACATTTGATTTACTGGAGTTTAGTGTACAAGTCACCATAACCTGTGCATGGAGAGAATGTTATCTTCAGAAAGGAACACTTTTGATTCCTGCTTTGTCCCTACTCACTGAGCTTCAGGATTTCTCCGGGGATTTAGTCCTGCAATTTTATCATCTTATCAGATTTAATAATACCCAAGATAGCTTCCCTAGGCCCAATGAGTAGCTGCCCCAGGTTAAGGCTGGTAACGTTTATGTCTAAAGAGGCTTTGTACGTCAACAAACAGGTGACAGACATGTGCAGGAACTTCAAAATATTCCTAGAAAAAAAGAATTAAAGGTTGAGTTTATTTTGGTGCAAAAAATGTTTGAAATCCATGCATAATTTTTTTAATAATATGCGTGTTCTATTATTTTTTTTAATAACTCTCCCATATACAGTGCTGCTGCCTGAAAGAGTAAGAGTCTTGGAAGCAAGAGAAAGTTGAAATCAAGGAACAATGGCCAATGAAATGCCTTAGCAACAGCCAGGGATTTATGTGGGGGCGTATCAGTGATAAATGAGACCAGTGGGTGTGTGCCATTTGTTGGCAGGTGTATCAGAAAGCTGTCCAGAGGTGGCTAATAGACATTATGCAAAACTCAGTGGGTGATGTTGCCAAACTGTGCAGTGTTTAGTTTCCCTATAATTTTGTACAATCCAAGTACCCAAATAACTCATGCATACTTTTGTTTTCCACCCTACTTCTTTTGTCACTTCTGCCTGACCCTTGGGCAATGAGTTGGCTGAGTGAGACTAGTCATGTCTGCACTAAAACCTGATTGGGCAGGATACTAATGTGTCTGTGGGTTTACTCTATTTGAATAAACAGGCCAGAGCTTGGCTCTATAGGTTTGCGTACATTGTGTGTGTACACATACGTATACACACACACATTATATATAATATATATGCGGCAGGATTGGCTGCAAGCCTTTGATAACAAATAGACTAATACTGTTTATACTTACATGGGGAAAGACTTGACTGTCAGAACTGAGCCCCTCACAGCATAATTACAACTTGCTGAGTGCTGTGGCTCTGGTGAACAACGAAGATATAATCGGTGCACCTATTTGTCCTTCTGGATTCCAGCTGCTAAAGCAATTTCTTTTTCACAGAACCAACAATTTTGTGGTTCTTGTGAAAATCCAGTCTTTCCCCCCTGAAATCCTGTGGAATGGAGCTTTCCGATAGAAACGCTGTGAAAGCAGCCTGGTTCTTGCATCATCCCTGTGAAATTAGGCAGCTCCTATTTCCAGCTCTGCTGTCCTGATTGCATGTTTGTTTAAAATGACAGTTGATGTTGTGTATCTCCTTCATTAGGGAGGCTCAACGATCTTGACATTATTAACTAACTGCAGCACTTGCAGCATATAAACACTAATCCACAGAGACATCTCAGATAGTACTCGACGAAAAATAAGGCTCTTTGAGTGGGAGGGACCAGCAGAAAGAAACTGGCCATCTATGGAATTTGACAGGTGGATCATCGGCCATTCATAAGCAAGTCATTTTCCACGAGGCCTAAATAACAAGGTTCTGAGAGGGAATGTTATCATCTGGGCTCAAGCGCTTAACGTGGCCTGATCAGGCAGAGGGAAATGGGTTTGCCAGAGGGGAAAGGAAGCCAGAGTAAGACCGGTTTCTTTCGGTGGGCCTGTTTCCTTTGTTCTTTAAGATGTGGCTGCATAAATACCTCATCCAGATCATGAACCAGACACACACAGGAACTGTCCCTTTGTTTTCTAGATGTTTCAGTTGCATGGATACTTGAAGCCTTGATTCTAAATGATCAGAGTTTGGTGGACTGGGAGACATGAATATGACTCTGGTGTTTCCTCAAGTGTCTTTGGGTCTAAGTGTTACCCCCTTGGAAATACATCCCTAAACACCCAGAAGTGCTGGGTGGAAGGTGATAGGATGCTCCCCTTAAAGGTTTTCTGATGGTGGAAGGTCTTGGTGGTACTCACTATCAAACTCACCTGTGGCTATTCTCTCCTGATCCCCCTTGCCTTGTCCCTCTTATGTACTGATCCTGAAAGCCTGCTTTGCTGACTTGAGGATATTCTACCTAGGCTCTACCCCTACCCAGTTCTTGCCTCGTTATCTTCTTGTTCAACTCTCTCCTAGTCCGTGCCATTCAGTTCCTGGTCTACATACCCTGCCCTTCACCTCTGGTCACCTGTCCATAGTAGCACTTCCCTGAGAAGCTCATGAGCGTCCGGGTCCTTAAAGAGTTGATCCCACAGTAACACTTTGCCAGCTCCATGTATCCATTGTGGTTTCCTGCAGGTCTGTTACTGGCACAGAACTCCCACCCCCAGTGCCACTCCTGGAATGCTACCAACAGCAGGCAGAGCAACTCTTAGGAGAAGAAAAGGATAGGGTAATGGAGTAAAGTTATTTTTAGGTCTTTCAAAAAGAGGGAGTGATCTTGGGATCTCACAATAATTGCTTTTATCTCCTTCTATATTTTTTCCTCTTTCCCCTAGAAGTCTTTGATTTCACTTTGTTGACCCTCCTCCAGAACAGAAAATCCATGGAAAGGGAAGTTGTTCTTACCTAAACAAAGGCACTTGAAACCACCACACACCACATGGGGGCAGCAGAGTCTATTATAGATAAATGAACTCCACACAGGGCAGAGGAACACGTAATTATGTTGCCCACCACAGATGACTTGAATATGCACTTTACTGAACTCCCAGAACTACTAGTCAAAGGCAACCTGGGACTAAGAAAGCCCCATTGTGGGAACCAGCAGTTAGCGTAATGGCTATGTTGCTGGACTCCCACGTAGTGGACCGCGGTTCGCGTCCTGGACCCGGTGGCTTAAAACTCATGCCAGGCGCGTGTGCGTACGTGCCCAAGATCCCAAGAGGAGAATGGAGGAGAAGGGATTGCGGCATAGACCATCCCCCCTAGGGGGTGATTTCTCACTTTCGTAATGGCTATGTTGCTGGACTCCCACGTAGTGGACCGCGGTTCGCGTCCTGGACCCGGTGGCTTAAAACTCACGCCAGGCGCGTGTGCGTACGTGCCCAAGATCCCAAGAGGAGAATGGAGGAGAAGGGATTGCGGCATAGACCATCCCCCCTAGGGGGTGATTTCTCACTTTCTCTCTCTGTCTGGCGAGTGCGCACGCCCTATAGCAAAAACCTCTCCAAAAAAAGAAAGCCCCATTGCTTACAACTTGCATCGTGTTATCAGTTCACACTAGAAAAAATAGTATCCATTTCCATGTAAGAGGGTGACCATGTTTCTGATTTGCCCAGAACAGTCCCAATTTACATCTGAATCTCTGGCTTAATTATTTTGTTTACTTATTTTTCTTTTGCTAGGGGGCATGTGGGCTCACTGCAGGGAGATAGTGAGCACGAATGAGAACAATCTCTTCCCTCCATTCCTCCTTTTGATCTGGTCACCTGTCCATAGTAGCACTTCCCTGAGAAGCTCATGAGCGTCCGGGTCCTTAAAGAGTTGATCCCACAGTAACACTTTGCCAGCTCCATGTATCCATTGTGGTTTCCTGCAGGTCTGTTACTGGCACAGAACTCCCACCCCCAGTGCCACTCCTGGAATGCTACCAACAGCAGGCAGAGCAACTCTTAGGAGAAGAAAAGGATAGGGTAATGGAGTAAAGTTATTTTTAGGTCTTTCAAAAAGAGGGAGTGATCTTGGGATCTCACAATAATTGCTTTTATCTCCTTCTATATTTTTTCCTCTTTCCCCTAGAAGTCTTTGATTTCACTTTGTTGACCCTCCTCCAGAACAGAAAATCCATGGAAAGGGAAGTTGTTCTTACCTAAACAAAGGCACTTGAAACCACCACACACCACATGGGGGCAGCAGAGTCTATTATAGATAAATGAACTCCACACAGGGCAGAGGAACACGTAATTATGTTGCCCACCACAGATGACTTGAATATGCACTTTACTGAACTCCCAGAACTACTAGTCAAAGGCAACCTGGGACTAAGAAAGCCCCATTGTGGGAACCAGCAGTTAGCGTAATGGCTATGTTGCTGGACTCCCACGTAGTGGACCGCGGTTCGCGTCCTGGACCCGGTGGCTTAAAACTCACGCCAGGCGCGTGTGCGTACGTGCCCAAGATCCCAAGAGGAGAATGGAGGAGAAGGGATTGCGGCATAGACCATCCCCCCTAGGGGGTGATTTCTCACTTTCTCTCTCTGTCTGGCGAGTGCGCACGCCCTATAGCAAAAACCTCTCCAAAAAAAGAAAGCCCCATTGCTTACAACTTGCATCGTGTTATCAGTTCACACTAGAAAAAATAGTATCCATTTCCATGTAAGAGGGTGACCATGTTTCTGATTTGCCCAGAACAGTCCCAATTTACATCTGAATCTCTGGCTTAATTATTTTGTTTACTTATTTTTCTTTTGCTAGGGGGCATGTGGGCTCACTGCAGGGAGATAGTGAGCACGAATGAGAACAATCTCTTCCCTCCATTCCTCCTTTTGAGATTTTGGGCACGCGTATGCATGTGACTGGAGTGCTTTTCAAGCTTCCAGGTCTGGGATCGAACCACACAGTTGGCCTGGTGGAATCCACCCACCTCCACCACCATGCCACCAGCTGGCCCATGGTTTAACTATTCATAGCACCTTCCTTTACCTTCAAATGTATTCTGATTTGGATGATAAATGATCACTATCTGGTCAGACTACCTATAAGTTCCTTGGTATCTTTAATTGTTCTAAATCCCACATGAGCCCACTTGTAGGAGAGATGAACAAGAGTCAAAAGGTTAAGGAAAATGATTTGTATGTCTAAATAAAGATAAGTTTGAAAAGTGAGTTTGGGAAGAAAATAGGCAAAAATCCAAGAATATATAACTGAAGCAAAATACTGGAGATAGAGAAGTGAGACTAACTAGGAGGCTCCAAAACTTGGAAAGATTCCTAGAGGCATCAGTAATTGGAGGGAAGAGATATTCATAGGCTTGCCTGTGGATGGAGAGGGAGTTATCACTGGCAATAGGTGTTTGGACATTACGGTGTTTATTAAGCAGGAACCTTTGATCCATCTTCCTCAAACCTTATCTTTAAGTCTCTCTTCAGTGTCTCTATAGGTCCAGGATCAACTAGGCCCCTTGCCGAAGGAGGGGATGATTTATTCTTCTTGTTTTGCAAAGTGTCCTTGTGGGAATTGTTAATGTCTTAAACATGAGAGTTGGGTTGGTGTTTGATCAGACAGGGGAAACCTACCATCTGCCGTAGGCCTTTGTCCTTCTGGAAAATTACTGAACTGCAGTATATCAAAACTATACACAAACAAAAATCAATTGCTCGAGATTCCAACTCTGACCACAAAGTCAATAAGAATGACAAGGATAAATTTGTTCTTTCCTTAAATGCTCTTAGAGCACAAATGGAATAAAACTCAAATGTGGAGATCTGAGTAGGGGGACATTTGAGGAAAGAAAAAAATGAAAGAATCTAAATGAGAAAGATATGGCCAAGGGAAAAAAAGAAATAGATCAAGAAACTATTAGATGTGATGGAAATTACTAGGGGGAAGAAGCCATGAAGTCTCCTTTTTCCTTGGAAATTGTATACGCTCTTAGTATTTTTCTATAGCTTTTTCATGTATCTCATGGATAAAACAAGAACAAGAGGCCACCACTAATAGCTCTTTGATACTTGCCCGAAAGTGGAGAAAAGGGCAGTCTAGCCCTGTGGAAGAGGGTGCAGAATAAGCATGCAGCCAACCTAATGGCAGTGATGCTTGATTCTTTCGCGATCTTAAGGTGTGCCATTTTCTAAAGTGCAATAATTCATTTAATTTACATAAATTACATAATGACAATGACTCTATGAGGCAGGCCCTATCGTTATTCTTATTGTATAGAGGGGACAATTGAAGAACAGAGTGGCTAAGTTAATTGTCCAAGTCACAAAGCCGGTAAAGGTCAGGTTTCAGATTTAGGACAATCGACTGGAAATAGAGAGGGAAAGAATTTCTTGGCTTCATCTGAGATTCAACACATGGAATGAAGAACATGCTACAAACTTTCTAGAGGCCGACTATAAAAACATGGTTGCTACTCTAGTTTAGATAATGCATTGTCTCCTAAAGGTTCACATCCTGGAAGTTTGGTTCCCTGTGAAGTGGCTTTGGGAAGTGATAAGACCTCCCCCCCCCCCCCCCCCGCTATAGGGCGCGTGCGCTCGCCAGACAGACAGAGAGAGACATAGAGACAGAAAGTGAGAAATCACCCCCCAGGGGGGATGGTCGCACCGCAATCCCTTCTCCTCCATTCTCCTCTCGGGATCTTGGGCACGCACGTACACGCGCCTGGTGTGAGATTTAAGCCACCAGGTCCAGGACACGAACCATGGTCGACTACGTAGGAATCCAGTGACATAGCCATTACGCTAACTGCTGGTTCCCAGGAAGTGATAAGACCTTTAAGAGATGAGCCTCAGGTGGTTAAGGTGGTTAAGACCCCGAATCTCACATGGCATACTCCATGGTTCCAGTCCCAGATTTAGTAGCTTGAAAAATATGCTGGGTAAGTATGCATGCATGCCCAAAGTCCTGACAGAATGGAGAAGAAGCAATTGTGGCTTGGCCATCTTCCCTGGGAGATGATTTCTCACTTTTCCTCTCTCCATGTCTCTCTCTGGCAAACACACATCCTATAGTGACAATTAAAAAAAAAAAAGTTGGGGCCTAGTGAGAGGGCATTATCCAATCAACTGGAAGCATGGAAGAGAAAATGGAGGAAGTGAAGGGTTCCCTTTCCTCTTTACATGTATCCACCTTCCTCCTGGTTTCTGTCAGCCATGTTGGGATCCAGTGCAGAGGCTGGATTGATGCCAACCTCATACCTTCGTACTTTCCAGACACCAGAATTGTGAGCTAAATAAACCTCTATTCTTTATAACCCAGTTTCAAATATCCCTGCTTAGCAACATAATAATAGACTAATAGAGGCACCTTAAACTCATGTATTTATTTAGGAGAGAAAGCCAGAGGCCCATGACTGTGAGTGGGGTAAATGGGTTTGCAGGTTTCAGTCTTGCAAGGTGTGTTTTTGGTTAGTTCAGTCTATACTCCTAATATTCATTATATGTATGTTTCACAATGGAGTTTGCTATGTTAGTGAAGAATACAGTAATATTTTATGAAATTACTTATCTGTACTAGGCTTTTGGAAGACAACTTAAATAATGGGGACTCATAAGGAGAAGAATCTGTGTCTTACCACATGGGGGGAATTTATCTAACACTGGCAGCAAGGCTACAGCAAAATTGAGGCATCAAATTATAGGAAAATGTATTGACGTTAAACCGATTTTCTATTGCCTTTGTTTATTATGTATAAATACAGTCTCCATAAGTATTTTTTAAAGTTTATTTATTAATTGAGATTGAGAGACAGAGACGCAGGCATTCCCAACGAGGCCTTCATTCAACAATCCACCCTTAGCCTCAGACAGACCACTGGCATGTGCAGGGAGACCTTAGAACCTAGGCCTTCCCAAATGGCTTCAGCATTGCAGAGTGGTGCATTATTGCTATTCCACCATGGCTGGCCTAAGGATTTCTTCCCTGAAGGAGCTAGCTGGGAAACTGGATCGATGTGAAAGAGAACATGCTAACATGCAAGCCAGGTAGACTGCAGACTGTGCAAGGTTAAGGACTGCATCATCTCAGAAGAAAATTCAGTTAAAAATAGCTCAACCAAAATGATATTTGTTGTCTCACAGAGTAAAGAGTTCAGAGAGAGACAGGGTTTGACCAGGTTGATTACTTTGCTGGTTCAAAGTTACAAGCCAGCTCCAAGCTCCTCTTCTCTGTGGCCATTTGACTTTCCTCTGATGCGTGCAAGATGGCTACTGTAGTTCCAGGACTCACAGGAGATATAAATGTCAGGAGTCAGAAAAGGAAACACCTACATCTTGTTTTTTGCCTTTTTAAGACAGAGACCTTCCAAGAAGGAAGGTCTTTACATCAATCATCAACCAAAGTTGCTTTATGCCCACGACTAAACTGAGAACTTGAAACAGCAACAGCAGGTAATACTGCTGGCCCCTTAGCACAAAGCGCAGATGTGGCACTGGCGGTGCTAGTAGCCATTGTGTTATCTACTACGGCAAAGAAAAACGCATGTAATGAAGCAGTCAGTGACACTAATTCATTAAGTCTTGGCTCTTAGACACGTATCATCTTAATGTTCCATGAGACCAACTGAGAAGCACACATAGGCACTTCCGTTGCTTTCTGTAGATGGTTGGTTGTCTTGAGGCAAAATACTTGTGTGCCTCTTTGAGCTGTAAGGTGAAGTATCCCATTTTGACAGAACACCATTTTTATTTGAATGAATAACAAACAAATTATGGTTCTTCAGGGTTGGGTATTGGGTAGACATTTTCCCCAAAATGAATGAAGTCAGTTACTTCTAGCTAGACAAGTGACAGTAATTGTTGCCAGTGATAAAATTTGTATTTTCAAATGAAAATTAGAATTTTGGAAAATGTATCTCTGTCAGCTTAATAGTTTCTCAATACTTAAAAGACTTTTCTGATGAAAATAGTAGTGATGGTAACAAATGTGGTTTGGCTATTGTAGAAGTGAAATTAGTCAACATTTGGAAGATCTGCATAATTCAGTGAACCGATATTTTCCAAATGACCGAAGCAGGATGTTACAAAATTATACATGGGTAAATGTGCAGTTCAAAGAACCAGGTAAATCAATGGTTATTACTGCAACAGAATAGGAGAAGTTCATTGACTTGGTTTGAGATTGCACATTGCATGCAACAAAGCTAAACCACCTTGTCAAGTTATAGAATATCAAAGAAAAAATACCCACAATTATCTGAAAAGGAAATACTCCTCTCTCTCTCTTTTAATTATATGTCTGTGTAATTAAAGGCTATATTTTCTTCATATTCTTCAACCAAAACAAATATCACAACAGATTGAATAGGGAAGCAGAGAGGGAGATCCAGCTGTCTTCTATGAAGCTATCCATTAAGAAGATTTGTAAAAGTGTAAACCAATGTCACTTGTCTCACCAAACTGTTTTGGAACATGTAGTTATTTTTCATTAAGGATATATTATTTATGTTAGCATGTGCTGGATTTATTATTGTTCTTTTAAAATGAGTTTACAAACATTTTTTAAAATGCTCAGTGCTAGCTCCTAATACATTAAATGCCAATAAACGTAACCCACATAATCAAGAGCCCCTTGAGGGCCTCAGTTTTTCTGCAGAGAGTAAAAGGCTCCTGGGATCAAAACATTCGGATTGTTGGCTTAAAGTCACAAGAGTCAACTGTGGGCCGGGGAGGGCCCAGCCTGCAGGGAGCATTTGTCTCCCTGAATCCAGACATAGTTAGGGACTCTATTAGGGAGGGACAGGTGGAGGTTGGGCCACCACCAGGCATTGTCACAGAGCTCATTATGCCAGGAATGGAAACAGGAAGAATCAACGATTCTTTCAGGAAGTGAGGACTATAGCTCAAGGCAGGAATAGGCCCATATATGAGGATGACTGTGACTCTTCCTCCCTCTTTTATCTTAGAAAAGATTCAAACAATGCATTAAGCAAAAAGAGCTGGCCTCAGCATGGGAGACAGTACAGAAAGGACACAGAACTATTTTAAAAGTTGGAAAGACCATTAAAATCGTTTAGTCTCAACTTTCAGTTCTTTAATATTGAATAATTTTTTTTCATTTTTCTAGGGTCTGTAGTTACATATATAGACAGATATTTTCTTTATTTTATTCAGAGGTTTTTGCTGTAGGGCACATGTGCTTGCCAGAGAGACAGAGACAGACAGAGAGACAGAAAGTGAGGAATCACCCCCTGGGGGGATGGCCATGCCACAATCCCTTCTCCTTCATTCTCCTCTCAGGATCTTGGGCATGCATGCACATGCTCCCGGTGTGAGTTTAAGGCACTGGGTCCGGGACTTGAACCACGGTCAACTACATGGGAGTCCAGAGACATAGCCATTATGCCAACTGCTGGTCTCTTGTTTACCCATTTGACGAACACTTACCTATCCTTCAAAACCCAGCTCCAGAGTTTCAAGTTCTGTGATGTTCTCCTGGGTTTCCAGGAAGAACGATCATTTCCTCCCATTGCACTTGTTTGTATCAAAAAGCTCATGAAATATGCATATTATGACTAAACTATGCATGGATTTCCAAATTTTTTGGCATCAAAACAAACTGGTCTTTAATCCCATTTTCCCACAAACTCTTTGAAGTCCCCACAGCCCTTCTTAGGACAGACCGGGCTTTGTTGCTTCCACCTGTTTTTCAGACCATGCTGGGAGCTCTCAGGGCAGAAGCTTGGCCTTACTTGTCGGTGGACATGCAGTGCCGATGAAGGAATGACCCACGGCATAAGTTTAACAAATGCTCACGATTCAGGGAAGGAAAGACAACAGCATCTCGGGTCTGAGTCTCCAGGCCACTTGTCTAGCCAAGCCCTCACTTCCTACACAGCCACCCCACTCACGCAGCCACCCCACTCACTCACTCCTCTCCCTTTCTTTTCCCACTCTTCTTTGCCTTCCAGTGGAGGCTCGAGCCTTTCATCTGGTGTTCAGGGAGCCCACTTCTCACTAGGGCCCAGCTGCTGAATAATCATTACCAATTAGAATACACAAATGTTGTCATTTAGTATAAGTTTTCACATGGCAGGATTCTGTCCACACTAGCTATCCATGTGGGTACAGGGACTGGAAGGTAACATTCAAACTGTGGTCAAACTATCAACTGGTGGGCATTGAACCCTTCTGACTTGCCTGGCACTAGCGAGGTAGTGGTTGGGGGAACAAGTTCGATTTTAATGAAGTGGCTGATATTTAACCCTAGCTAAATCATTCTGGAGCGTGAGAAGCTTTTCTATAACTGGAGTTGCATAGTGGATATATACCGAAAATTAGAGACCAGGCAGAGGTGAGCATTAACACCCAGAATCACCGGAGGAGGAGTGGCTCATGGCTGGGTTGTTAGGAGGCTGGGGACAGAGCTGGCCGTGGCCTGTAAGGGGCACTGCTGTGTGCCCAACAATGCACCCCGCCGCCCGGCGCTGGAGGACAGTCAGTTCTATGTTCAGAGTGGCTTCAGGAGCCTGGTGGAGGGCTTGTCCCAGGGCCTGCTGAGAGCTCAGAGAGAAATGGAACCCCATGTGGGGAGGCTACGGGAAGCCTTGGACTACGTCCCGATTTGGCTGGGGTAGCTTTAGGACAAATTGCCGGTTCCACAAAGCTGTGTTGTGTGGATCAGACTAACAGTAGCCTACGCCCATGCCGAAAGTTCCTTTGCTTGATGAATTCTCCAGTTAAGTTTTTTCATTCAGGGATACGATGTAATTAGCAAGGACAATATGCTGACGGGGCCTCACATAAAGAAGGGTCAAGAATAATCTGCTCGCTCTGCTTCACATCGTGGCAGCGTCTTCAGAGGCTGCTGCTGCTCTGCTGGGGGTCCTGTCCCTGCCTCTGTTCTTAGCACTCTCATCTTGGCTCGATGCCTTGGAGCTGGGCTCCTAACCCAAAGGTCTCGTGGAACTCATTCCCTGACTGAGACTCTGCGCCCCAGGCCTGTGGCAATTCGGAGCTGCCTCTCAGAAGTCCGCCACTCCCAGTGGCCAC
>NW_006159777.1:2024073-2044156 GCF_000334495.1 Tupaia belangeri chinensis | reverse complement strand
TAAGCCCCCCGCCCCGGGATTTTGTATTGAGCTCATTGGCTGAAGGGGGCAGGACTCCATCGGTGGTCTGAGGTGGGTTTTATGAGACACTGGGACAAACGTGCAGATCTATAAAACAACAAACAACACCGAGGTATTGCCACAGAGGGTGGCTCCATGTGGAACACGCTTGGGTAAACTTGGACGAATTTTAAAGGGTGGGAGTGACTTTATAACACGCGAGGACCTTTGCGCTCACCCCATGCGTGTCGTTGTTCTTCTGTGGAATTCCCTGTGAGTTTCTAGTCCAGCTTTTTGGCACTAATGTTTTCTCTAGGGCTACCCTAAGGAAGGAGGGGGTCTTCACCGCTCCTCTTTTCCTGGAGACTCAGCACTGGGAGCATCGGGCCAGTTCAGTTTATCTCTGCTGTCCCTGTGTGCCAATGACTGGGGCCTGTGCCTATTTTCAAACGTTCGCAGTTTGGACAGTACAGTGAAATACATGACCGCTCAGACAGCCCTACTTGGGAGGCCTTCAGGGGAGGAGGGGCTGCAAGGAGAGCTGGAGAGCCTGGGGTGTCCTGGGATGAGCAGGTGCACGGTTTACAGATCCCAGGCCCCTGCACATCCCTGGACAACACTGGCCTTCTAGTGAAGGTCTCTGCAACAGGGAATAATGGCAAAGCTCGTTTCTGCTTTAGGAAAAGTTTCCAAAGAGGCCCCCTGAGATGCTCGGCGCAAACAGGGCCAAGTCTGCGCCTGTGCCGCCGTCGGCTCGCCCCTTCTGGTGCGGAGGAGACAGCGGGCTTGTATCCACCGAAATCCTGCAGACCACGGGGAGGACGACGTGCAGCCGACTTCTCAGAGCTGTGTTTGGCAGGCGCTGCTTTCCTTCTCATCCTGGGCTCACGTTGTTTCCTCTGAACTAAAACGACTGAAATGTCAGCCTGGGACGGGGCTGGGCTCCTGGGCTGCAGCGCCTCCTCCTGGGGCCTCAGTGCGCGGCGGAACCATCCTGTTCCTCTGCCGGCAGCTCCCCTGCTGTCAGTAGGGGTTATCATATCAATAAAGCCACAAATAATTGCCTCCACCAGCCACTCCATTTGCCAGAGAAGCTAATCCCTAAGGAGAGAGGGGAAAAGAGCTAATGAAGCACGTCCGAGGGCCAAGCAGAGGCGACTCTCCCAGAAAGGTCAAGACAGCGCCAGCCTCGCCTGGAGATGATAAGGCGGCAGGGTTCGAGGCTGGGAGACTCCTTACTTAAATCAGACCAAGGAAATGGGAAAGAAGCAAAGAATGAAATCGGCTTTTTACCCTGTGCGCCTCATAAAATGAATGATCAAAAGTAAATTACAGACTTGCAAATGGGTGGTTAACGACTGAGACAATATGAGTGCCAGAGGAACTCATCTAAACGTGCTGGGCAGAAGCCGTGCGGGCGGGCTGAATACAAATGACATTCTGTGCTCAGGCATCAAAGCACCGCCCTGGCAGGGACGGTCACGCCCCACACCTGGCGGGTCAGAGAACTGAGTGTAGGGCTTCTTTCAGACAGGAGGAGTCGGGAGGCTGCTCAGGCAGGAAAGGAACTGGGGAGGCAGAGCCGATCTGGCCAGCGCTCCAGGCCCCTGGCAGCCGCCCGCTCAGCCTTGCCCTCCCAGCAGTGGGGTGGGCGTGGCGGCCTGCAGGGGGTGGTAGCGGAGCTGTTCTCTGCTAAGCTGCGTGGGGGGAGGAAGGGAGGGGCCGCCGAGCCAGCCACAGCCTGGAGACCCACCGGTGCCCCAACCTGTGGAAGGCACCAAAGGCCATGAGGGGGCTGGTCCTGGTGCCCAGGCGCCCCAACTCACTGCGCAGTGCCTCAGTCCTGCTGCTGCTTCTCATTCTTTGAGAATATGCCAAAATACGTCGGAGAGCTTGAGTTTGAGGGCGTCTTAGCAGGAAGGAGGGTGCAGAGGCACAACGGTGGTGGCACAAGCTGGCAGGCATTCCCAGGGCAGCAGCACAGCGACATCTGCACCGTTTAGGGCAGAGCAGGACTGGGAGGTGCCGCCGCCCCCAGGAAGACACGCTCTTGCATGCTGCAAAGCATGCGACTTGGGACCATGGCTAACACCACTGGGCGACTTTGAACCCTAGGATGTGCCAGGCGCCCTGCCAGGTCCTTGTGCTTGGCCTCTACAGTTAAGAAGTGACAGTGCAATTGAGGCGGATATACTGCAGTCCCCACTCCCTTCCACGGTTCCACTTTATGCATTTTCAGTTACCCATGATCAATGACAATCTGAAAATATTACATGGAAAATTCCAGATAAATAATATAATTGAAAAAAAATTGCTAAAGGGCACATGTGCTCACTGGCGATAGATAGAGAAAGCAAGAAAGAGAGAGAGAGAGAGAACCTCCCCCCAAGGCAGATGGATCATGCTGAAATTCCTCCTCCTCCATTTCTCCTTTAGGATTTTGAGTGCAACCGCATGCACTTGGCATGGTTTTCAAACTAGGACCAGGACTCAAACTGTGGTCGGCCATGTGGGATTCAGCCCCTTTCACCCCCATGCCACTGGCTGGCACGATCTGCAAGTTTTAAATTGTGTTCATTTGTGAGTAGCATGATGAAGTCTCACATGTTCTGGCTTCTCGAAGCCCAAGATGTCAATCACTCCTTCATCCCGAGTGTCTACACTATGTCCCTTGCCCACCCGTGGTCACTTAGCAGCCAGCTTGGTTAGCAAATCACCTGTCCTAGTCTCTCTCAGGGCTTGAACTCAAGCAACCCCTGTTCACCTAATGATGTGCCCACGGTATGAGAGTAGTGATGCTGGTATGGTGTTATAAGTGTTTTATTTTATTAGTTGTTATTGTCATTTATCACACACTCTGCCTAAGGTATATGTTAAGATTTATCATAGACATGTATGTTTAGGAAAAAATATCTGATGGAACTTCAGAAGTTTATGGAAAATGGAATTAAAGCACAAGTTTATTTTGGCACAAAATATGAAACCCATGCAGCTTTTTCATAATACGCATTTTCCATGAATTTTCGAAAACCCCTAGTATAAAGGGTTTGGTACTCTCTGTGATTATAGGCAGCCATCAGGGGTCTTGGAACATCTCCCTCATAGATAGAGGGGAACTGCAATGCAAATAAGTATTTGCAAGAATAATCGCATTATAACAGAAGAGTTGCAAAATGCATATTTTCCCCCAAGAGGAAAAGAGAATAGCTAACTGAGCACTCAGGAGATGTGACAGAAGAGATGACATGAGACCCAGGTCTTCAGGGGCCAGATGAGGGGCAGCGGGTGAGTGGGCTATGCAGAGAATGCAGGTATGCAAGGGCACAGAGGTGGGTCAAGAACATGACATGTTTAGAAAATGACTTGAGAGTTGGAGGGGAATCTGGAAAACAGGGCTGAAGATAGATTGGAGAAGGTTTTTAAGTCATGCTGCAGAGATTGGACTTTATCCTATAGGGAAGCCACCTGAGGTCCCTAAGCAGGGAAAGGACAGGATGCTCTCTGTGCTCACAAAGCCCTCCTGGCAGCTGCGTGAAGATGCACTCACAGAGAGATGCCCGGGGACATCTGTACTGTGGTCCTCGGGTACATCTGCTGTGCCAGGTGCCTACCTGCATATGAGCAGGGACAAGGCCAGCCAGCAGGAGCAGGGAGGAGCAGAACAGGCAGGGCTAGCAGTGGGTATTAGGCTTCTCTGTCCTGCGCAGGGGGAGAGCCACCTGCTCCACAAAGCTTGGAGCCAAGCCACTCAGGAGGCTGTTGCTGCCTGCCCTCTAGGCTTCGGTGGTAAATGCCCAACCTGGAGGACACACAAGTGCGGACCATGAGAGCTACTGGCAGCACAAGGTGCTAGCATTGGCATCGGCCCAGAAGCTGCCTTAAGAAGCCAGGGAATGAAGAAGCTTTCCAATAGCTTTGAATTTCTGATAAATTAACAAAGACAACTCAGATGGTCTCATTGCTCCCCTTATCACTTAACCATGGCATTTGCCCTGATTTAATTTTCGCGTGTTGACATTTGCAAAGGATGTTGGGACTTGAGTCCTCTGACTGCCCCCGCCCTGTCATTTAATTGAATCCCATTGATCCTTGAGGTCATAGCTTCAGTGTTCCTCCCAGTGTAGTCTTTCTCAGCTCTACAGACTGGCGTCGGCTCTCCCATTCTGAGTGTCTTCAAGCCCTTTGTGACTGGATCAGTTTTAGATCCTTTTTTACTACCTCCCCTCGCCCCCATTCCTACTTCAAATCAAATGTGGCCCACGATACATTCTCCAATGTGCGGAGACCAGTCAGACTGAAGCCCTAAGTACGCAAATTAAGAACGGAGTGTCGTGGCTGAGTATGGCCTAGTGTGCTGCTTAATCTACAGGGGCAGGTAGTCTTTTGAACTGCAGGCATTTGTTACTAGTTCACGTGACGTCCCTGTGTCCCAGAAGAAAGGGATTCCTGATATAAAGGGAAAAGAATGGGGATATTTTTGAGTTGGGGATCTTCCCCATCATCTGTCAAATCTCGTCCTGTTTCTATAGATGTCTCCAAGACACCCTCTACTCTCTGACCACTCTATCACCTCCAGGGCCTTGGCTGGAACTGCACTTTCATCCCCAATGAACAGAGACAGAGATTGCTGCCCAGCCCAGACTGGCTTTGGCTCTCCTGTTTTGAGTATCTTCTTCCGCACAGACACGAGTGATTTAGGAGCAGCAATATAGCCAATAATAAGAACGTATCTCTCAGCCACCTCAGTACCAGAAGGTAGACACATGATGCCGTTAGAGCCAGTAAGCTATCAGTGGGAATCTGGGTAAGGCTTTCGAAATCATTCCAGAAAAACTGTGTAAGGAGGGAACCAGCAGTTAGCGCAATGGCTATGTCGCTGGACTCCCACGTAGTCGACCACGGTTCAAGTCCCGGGACCTGGTGGCTTAAAACTCACGCTGGGCGCGTGTGCATGTGTGCCCAAGATCCCGAGAGGAGAATGGAGGAGAAGGGATTGCGGTGTGACCATCCCCCCGGGGGGTGATTTCTCGCTTTCTGTCTCTCTGTTTCTCTCTGTCTGTCTGGCAAGTGCACGCGTCCTATAGTGAAAACCTCTTCCTCCCCCCCCCCAAAAAAAAAATAAATAAAAAACTGTATAAATGGAGGAGAAGGGATTGCGGTGTGACCATCCCCCCGGGGGGTGATTTCTCGCTTTCTGTCTCTCTGTTTCTCTCTGTCTGTCTGGCAAGTGCACGCGTCCTATAGTGAAAACCTCTTCCCCCCCCCCCCCAAAAAAAAAAATAAATAAAAAACTGTATAAGGAGACCAAACACAGCTGGCGCGTGCACTTCCTGTATGCCCTCACCCTGGAACTACAGATGGTTGGAGACAGGAGGCCATGTTGCTGCCGTGAGGTACAGACCCAATGGGTTCCGGAGACCTTTGCTTTGACATCCAGTAAATTACTGCTAGCAACTACCCACATCTGGATTTCTCATTAAGTGAGAAAAACCAACACCGATCTCATCTGAACTGCCATATTTGGGGAGTTTCTTTTCTATGCAGTAAAACTAAGCCCTGCACTGACACACCCACCACATTTTGCAAATACCAACGCAAGGCGATTGCCTCTTCCCTAGAGTTGGCAGATCTCGCGGTTGTTCATGGCAGGTGGGGGAAGGTTCTCTCATTCTCTCAGTGCCATCCTGCAGAAGAACTGCAGTGAGAGGCCTGAGAGTCCACAAGGTGCCCTGAGGTGATGATGTATTTGGAAAGGGGATCAAGAGCCGGCAGCTCGCATGCCTGCCTGTGTCAGACGATTACAGAGAGAAGAATGACAAGAGAAAATGAAAAGGAAACGGGCTGACAGCCCGCAGAGTGGTATTTCAACTCCAACACAAAACATTCAGTAGTAATTATAGAATAACCTTCATTTAAATGCAAATAAGCCTGTAATTAAGATAAGGGACCTACCATTTGCCAGCATTTTTGTTGTTTCTTTTGATTTTTTAGATTTTTGGGGGTGACAATTAGGGTTTTGCAGGCATTCCTCTGTTTTATTGATGAGTAGCCATTATGTTTATGGATTGTGTTGTGAGTGCAATATTTGGATAACTGCAGAATAGAAATTAGTGTCACTTACTTTCAGTTGCCCCCAGCAAAAGAAAAAAGATGTGCACAGTGCATAGTGTTGACATAAGCAGAACTTCCTAAGTGGCTCGGCCCTGGACGACATCAGATAATATGCGGTCCCAGATCACCGGGAGCCTGAGACAAATGCACGGAGCCCAGAATTAGAGGAGGCGGCAAAAGCCCTCTAGATGGCTTCCAGCAGAGCCCTGGAGCCCTTTCCAAGCATCCCTGGTAGCTGCTTTCCTTAGTAGGAAATAGGCAGAATCGAGGAACCTTTAACCCTCTTCTTGATGGGAACTTCAGAGAGAGATGTCAACCTGACCGTGGTCGTTGTGTCAGTTTGTGACAGGACGAGCCTTCTGACCTCTTGCTGGTTAACCTTGATGGCCTCACTGTTACCTGCATTGACTGGTTGACTCGCACGCTGCATTAGGGGAAGGCAGTCTCCCAGAGTAGACTAGAAGCAAAAGGGCTATTTGCCGGGTAAATATCCATTCATTTGCTCATTTATTCAACATAGAAAGTTATTTATTTTAGCCCTGGAACAGAGTGTATGCACATAAATATGTGAGAGAGAGGAGAGAGAGGGAGATTCTCAGCAGAGTCTCACCGATCCCCTTTCTCAGTCCTCTAGCTCGTCAGGATCCTGGGTGTCCATATGGCATGGCGGGTGTTCAGGGCGACTTGGGTTATAAGTCATGGCCATGTGGGTTGACCATGTGGCTTCCAGCACTGTAACTCGGTATGCAATGGACGGTGCCAGCAGGCTGGATGCTCGCTCTCTCTCTATGTACGTATATATATATACACACACACACACACACGCACACACGCACACACACATATATACACATATTTGTATCTCTGTGTGTGTGTGTATATATATTTATATACTTACAAATATTCTTGTTTATTTATATATTGAGCCTGTTTTTAGTGCCAGAGCTATTCTAGAAACTCGGGGATGGACACGACAGTAAACAAACAGGCACAGATCTGTAATAAACCACCCACAGGACGCTGAGGGCCCCTTAGTTGCCCTGCTCCTGTCTCATAGCCTCACTTGAGGCCTGGCCTGGGCATCCCTATCAGTTCTTGCTGCCACTTGTCCTGAATTCTTTGGCTCAGCTTGGGATGGAAACCTCCTTTTGGAAATGGAAGGTTTCAGAGCAGCCAAAAGGTCCAGCAAGTTCAATTTATTCTTTTAATTACCAAGGGGGTTGCTTTAATAGTTCATTAGCCATCATTTAATTAAAGAAAACTTTTACCCCTAAAGTATACAGAACTCAAATTAGAACTTCCTAAGATGTTCTTTTCCAGAGGTTTCTTAGGTAGTATCCGTGTGCCATGTCCTATCATTCCGAAGTAGTCACGTGGCTGCCTCCGTGGTTCTTTGTTTTTAATTGCACTTTAAAAGGATACAGTCTAGGTCTAGGCTCCTTTGATGAGTTGAAGGGTTGGGGCAATTAGCTGGTAAGGTGAACAAAGACCAATTCAGATCGCAAATCCAACAAGTGTGTCATCTTCTCTCCTGGCTTGTCCTCTGCCACCTTCTTTCTCAACACCAAGAGGATTTTACAGAAAAACATGCACTTTAAATGAACACACCTTGCCTGACAGGTGATTCTGTCGCTTCCCTTGGACTCTCTTATCTCTATTAAGTGCTATCTGTTTGTCTGGCTGGATGTTTCCTAGGGAACCTCAGATGCCCTTGATAGAGTTTACACACTGCTACCTAAGACTGAAATGTGTTTGATGGATTAACTGGGAAACTTACAAAACTTTAATGTCTTTTTTTAAGTGTCTAACTTTGTATCCTCTGGGGTGATTGTTAACTTCAAAAGCCATTTCAAGGTTCAATAAAACTAATGGAGGTGAGATGGGCCTCGTGGAGCATCCTGATTCCTCCTCTCTGGTTCTTTATCACCCCCCACCATGCACCTGCTGCACTTCTGCAGCCTCTACAGAATGTAAACTTGGCCTTCATTTTGACTCAAATTGACACCTCCTCCTTGGAGCCTGTCTAATCTCTCTTAAGAAGACTGGAATTAATTAGATGTTCTTGCTTTTATATTCTCTATAAAAGAGACCTTACCTCCTGATCCCCAAAATACTATTTGGGTGTTCCATATTTCCTGAGGAAATAAATGAATCTTGAAATTGTTGAAACTTCCCATTCAGGGAATCATGCTTAGCTTCCACAATCTGAAGTGGAGGCTTGGGTGTTTCCTGTAAAGCTTGCTTTGCACTGGAAATTTTTTAAATTTAAGAATAAAAATTAATAAATTTTAAATTTTTAAATTAAGATAATAAATCAACATTTATTTAAAAAAAATATTACTTCTATGAGTGAGAAAAAGTGAGAGAAAGAGAGAGAGACCCTCAGCGGGTTCTGCACACTGCAGTCCACTGCAGCCTCAGCCAGCCCAAATCATAGTACCTGAGTGAGTGCCTGGTGTGCACAGGGAGGCCCTAGGACGCAAAGCTGGGTCCTCCCTTCACAGGTCTGCCTTGCAGATCGTCATGTTACCACTGTCCACCAGCTGTGCCCAGGGAGCACTGTTTTTTTTTTTCTTAAGAGAGATTTTTGCTATAGGGTATGTGCGCTCTCCAGAGAGATAGAAAGTGAGAAGTCAGGGGGATGGCCATGCTGCAATCCCTTCTCCTCCATTCTCTTCTCAGGATAAGCGAATTTTAAGTCAACAGATCCAGGACTTGAACTGTGGTTGACCAAGTGGGAATACCGTGACATACCCGTTACACCATCTGCTGGTCCCGCGAAGGGGGCACATTTTTAAGCATTGTATTCAGCTTTGTGGCAGATGTTGCTCATGGCTTTTAAGAAGTCTTGGGCCAGGGAAAATGATCTAAATTTGGATACTTCATACTTAGATGCTAGGTATTCTGTTTAATAATTAAATAAGGCTCTCTTCATAGATGTGTTTGGAAAGAATATAGTGAGGTTGGTGGGTTTTTGATTCCTCTGGTTGGAGCCAGAAAGTCGAGATGGCTGACCTGACCTTGTAGGAAGGTGGACAAGTTGATGGGGCTCCTGGGCAAAGGGCCCTAATCATGCAGAGAAAGGCTGAGAGAAGAGCTGGCCATGCTGGGGCCCTATGGAAAGGCTAGCCAGAAGTTGCAGGAGAGTCACTTACCACGATCTAAACTTTCCTCTTTAATTCTGGTAGTTCCTTCTTTCCTAAATTCAGTCATGTCTGAAAATTTTTACAGCTCTCGGTTAGCTGTGCTAGAGCTGTAAACGGAGGCAGTTATGTCTGCACAGTTGGGGAAAGGGATGGCGGCAAGTTGCAGCTGTGATGAGAAGCAGCTCTGCGAAGTCCGGGTTCATGGGCAGGAAACTTAGGTGGTATCTGTGTGCCATGTCCTATCATTCCGAAGTAGTCAGGTGGCTGCCTCAGTCTTAGGTAGCAGTGTGTTAACTCTATCAAGGGCATCTGAGGTTCCCTAGGAAACATCCAGCCAGACAAGCAGATAGCACTTAATAGAGGTAAGAGAGTCCAAGGGAAGCGACGGAATCACCTGTCAAGCAAGGTGTGTTCATTTAAAGTGCATGTTTTTCTGTAAAATCCTCTTGGTGTTGAGAAAGAAGGTGGCAGAGGACAAGCCAGGAGAGAAGATGACACACTTGTTGGATTTGCGATCTGAATTGGTCTTTGTTCACCTTACTAGCTAATTGCCCCAGACCCTTCAACTCATCAAAGGAGCCTAAACCTAGACTTGGAGAAAGCTGAGGAGCAATGATGAAGGTGGACGCATACAAGGTTTGGGTACTCCTGCTTGGGGAAAAGGCAAGTTTCCTTGCAGTTAGGCAGACAGGGCTTCAGTACAACAATGTGGCTCTATAATTTGATATCCAAAATGATGATCAATGATCAATCCCACCTACCCTTGGAGGTTGGCAGGAGATTTTACCCCTTCCTTATGTTCTCTGGCTTCTAACAGTTATGGGTGGATCCAAGGAGCCATATGAAGAACGAAATGCAGTGTTTGCTTGATTGCTGGCAAATCTAGATTACTAATAGATCTATTGCGTGGTTGGAAAAGTCATGACGTGTTTTTCTGTGCAATAAAGAGTCATGACTTTTTCAGCAACTCGATAGTATTAGGTGATAAAAAAGTATTCTGTTATTGTAAACCTTGAGGCTTGCAAGACATGGACGATGACATTGCAGCAGGATGAAGCAGGGATGAACACAAAAGTCATTTTCAGATATCTGCAGTGGATATTGGTAATATTCCCTGGCTTTGTCTGGTGCATTCAAGCCATTGGGAAGTGCTCACCTTCAGCTCTAGAGTAGTGAAAATATAGATACCTGTGCAGTCTTTGAAACGTTCATGGAAAATATGTATTATGAAAAACTATGCATGAACTTTAAAAAATTGCATCTAAATAAACTCATACCTTCATTCCCTTTTTGGAGTCTTGTTTTGTATTTTTGCCATCTGAGTTCATGGACCTTCTTAAATTCTGTCCTTGGACTCCTTAGGAGCCGGTGGACCTAAGGTTAAGAAGTCCTTCCCTAAGAGGAAACAATATCAACAGGTTTTATTTTAGGAACTGAGGAGGCAGTAAATCCACAAGTGCCTGATTTCTCCCCCACCCAGGTGCATCTCCCTGGGAGAGGAAAGGTTGGCCACGGTGGGGGAAGGCTTCTTTCAGAGTCCTGCTGGACCCCTGCTCTGCTCCAGGTCTGCGCTGACGAGCTCTCCTGCTGTGCTCACCAGCTCATCATGGCCTTAGTGCCCTCCCACAGCCTGCCCATTCTGAATGTCACAGTGTTCCTAAGTGACAAAAACTCATATAGCTTCCCCCCACTCTCTCCTGAGGAGAAAGCAAAACAAACACATGAAAAATGACAGATATCTTTCCAAACGTAGACAAATTCATCTCTCTCTGGGACATTTTATTTTCGCTTTTGACAGCAGTCATAAGACTTGGTCAGCACTCCCCCAAGGATGGCTCATTATGAATGGTGCAAGGAATGTTCTTGACAGTCACCATCCTAACTCACCGGGTGCTCCTGTGAAAACCACGGGGCGTGGAACACAGTTGGAAAAGCACATGATTGTTAGTGTGAGCTTTTCATTGACCTTCTTGACAAACACAGTGGGAAGAAGCCCCCTTCGTGACTTTGGTGTCATCTTTGTCCAATTTGCTGTGTCTGGACAGGACGGAGAGTACAAGGTCATCAGAAATCATTTGGCTGGGAACTTACCATGTGTGGGGCACTGTGCAGGGTGCCATGTCAGCTGCCGGGGAGAATCCAACGACCACAGTGAACGCCAGCCCGCAGAGCTTTCAGAGGAGGGAAGAGTACCGATACCGTGATTGCTAGTCTAATGTGGCATGGTTGAGTCTGGGTGCCCAAATGTTATTCTGGATATTTCTGCGAAAGTGTTTTGGATGTGATTTTCCCCTTTAGTAGGTGGACATTGAATAAAGCAGATTAACTTCCAAAAGGTGACTGGGCTCATCCAATTGTTTAAGGCCTGAGTGGATTAGAAGGCTGTCTTCCCCTAATAAGAGGGCGTCCTGCCTAGAGATGGCCTTTGAACTTGAACTTCAGTACTGGCTCCTACCTAGGTGTCCAGGCTGCCCACCAACCCTGCAGATTTGGGACTTCCTGGTCTCCATATTGTGTGAGTCAGTAAATGTTTATGTAAAGTACAACCTTTCCCTATTCACATGACATCATATAAATTCTGTCTCTGGGGGACCCTGACTAGTACAAGTACCTTACAGCTTTCTCTGCCATCATTTTGTTACTTTTAGGGCACTGTTTTTCCCTTGGGGAGTCGTCTGCAACCAGGCTCTCCCAGGGCAGCATTGCTCTATTTCCTTAGGGACTTGGTGGAGAAATCCATCTATATGTTGAATAGCAGCTTTGGATTTCTGCAAAACGAGTTCCAACTTGCAGGAAGAGTCTTTGACTTAAACTGAATGGAAATAATTGTGAATATTGAAATATTTCCTTTCCTTCCCACATATTTGGGCTAGTGGGTGGTTTTCTCCTATGACAGCACAATCATAATCTCTGGCTACAGAGGAGGGGCTCGACCACACATCTCACATCTGTCTAGTTAAAGGTTTGGAATAAATAGAGACTGACAGAATGAACGGGCCTGGGCCCTGCTGATTTCCCCATGTTCCTGGTTCATACGCTGTCCTTAGGGTGCTGGTCCTGATCCATCACTTTGACAACCAGTGACATGCCAATGCCTCTTATGGTCCCAACCAGCTCTGAGCCTCAGAGCCGAACATTCAGTGTGGCTTTCCGTTTCCTCTTGAGTGTCTTATGGGCCTGTTTATCTTAACGTGTTCCAATCTAAGCACCTCTTCTTTGTAAAGTCCAGAGCCTCTCTCCTTGGGTTCTCTGTCTCAATGAATGTGCCTCTATTTAGCCAATTGTGTAAGTCAGAAACCTGGGCTTGTTGATATAGCTCAAATTTTTCTTTTCTGCTTCCTTTCCTTTCCATTTTTGTTTGTGCAACTCTTCATTGGTTCAGGATCCGATTATTACAGGGGCTCTTTCTCTTCTTTGCCCTCTATGTTGCTAACCCAATTACCTTTCCAATGTGCAGATGGTTGTCTACTCGTTTCCAATCCTGTAATGGCTTTCTATCAATTTCAGGATAATGTTCAAACTGCTCAGCATAATCTGTTAGTTATCTACTGGGACATAACAAATAACCCCAATGTTTAGCAGTCTAGAGTAGTCACATAGTGGACCAGGAATCTGGGAGTGGCTTACCTGGGTGTTCTGACTCATGGTCTCTGTGAGGTTGTTTTCGTGCTGTTGGACTCAGTGGCAGTCTGTGTGGGTTTGATGACTCATGGGTGACCTACTTCTGAGCTCACTCCCACGATTACTGGCAGGAGTCTTCGTTTCTTACTATACAGATTTCTCTATTGAAACACATTTCCCCCAAAGTCAATGATGAAAGAGAGATCTCAGGATGGAAGCCCCAGTCTTGTGTAACCTAATCTTGGATGTGACTTGCCATCTCTGTTATTGGGCATACAGATCAAGCTCAGTAGAATGCGGGAGGGGAGTATGTGAATGTCTGAACACCAGAATGTAGGTCACTGTGGGGCCATCTTGGAAACTGATACCGTATTTGGAATTTAGCAGATTTTGCAGATCTTGCTTGTGCACAGTTCACCTTCTTTCCTCTCACACTGCGTCAGCCTCCACCATCCCCACTAGCCACTTCTTTGTACTCTGGACTTGAGCCACACTAACTTACAATGTTTGTGCCTTTCTAAACTCTGTCATCACATGCTATTCCTTCTTCCTCAAAAATCCTTTCTACCTTTTTTATTTTTGTCTGTATAACTCTGTCTCATCTTACATGACTCTTCATCATCAAAGAACCTCCCCTGAAACTTGGTTTCCCTAGTTTTAGGTCTTTCTCTGTGCCCTCATATCACTGTACATTTACTTCTGTAGTGTTACTTTAAATTTTATTATAATTATTGGTTTATGGCTCTCCCACACTCTACTATGATGTTCCTGTGCTCAGAGATAGTGAATTATTTATCACCCATTTTATTTCTAATGTCGAAGTGATGGGACACAATAGGAGTTTAATAAATGGGCAACGAATGAGTGAGTAGATGAATACAAGTTGACTGCAGAATGTGAATTTTAGGGAGGAAGGAGCATACACTTTTTGTCAAATTTTATTGTATCTCAGAATTTTGTGGGTCAGAAATGTGGGAAGGCTCCTCTTGCTAATTTTTCTGAACATGCAGCATTGAGTGTAGTTGCTCACTGGAATTCGGATAGTGGATAGGGTTGTCTGGAACGTTAAAGATGATGCCCATAACCAGGACTAAAGGTGGACTCAGTGGAGAGTTGCTTTATTCCCATATATTCACCAGGACAGCAGCTCAGGGTATTCAGACTTCTTATATGGCTGTTAAGGGCTCCCAGAGAGTGTTCAAGAGAACAAGGCAGAAACTTCAAGGCTTTTTCTGGCCTAGCTTTGGAACCATCTCTGACATGGCATTTTATTGGTTCAAGTAAATCACAGAGCTACTTCCTATCCAAGGAGTGGAGACTATGAGGCAGGTGGCATGGCGCATTGACGAGACAACTTTTGACAGGAGTTCCCACAACTATAATCAACTATTGTCATGTTTTGCTTATGGTAAGCTTCTCTACTATTATTCTGAATGTACGATTTCCAAACATTCCCCTATTATCTCTGAATAAAAAGAAGTACGGCTCCACTACTGTACACTTAAGTGGGTGAGCAGCTGAGTGAGTCATACCCATAGAGTGCTCATCATGAAAAAATGTCAACATTAAAGGCAGTTTACGCTGGCATGACAGAGGGCTCTGGTCTTCCTGTGATGACACTTCAATGGGTAATTTGATAGAGTCACCCCTGCAGTGGAATCTCTCTCCTAAACATGTTTTGGAGGTATATAGGGTTATTTTTGATTGTCACAATGACAATCAAATGTTGTCACTATTATTTAATTGAATTCTGAAATATCTGGGATAGTCCCACACAACAAAGAATTTTCCTGTCCAAAATATCATTAGTGCTTCTGTTGAGAAACACTGACTACATAAGGGTACGCCTCTCCTATTTGCAAATGCCACAACCTAATATGATTATGACAGCAGAGAATTGGCTCAATAGCAGATTATATTTAAAACAAAATATTTAGTTAGATGTAAGCTCAACAAGAGCCAGTACCATGATGTGTCTGCCAAAAAATACTGTTATTTTAAGTTATATTAATAGAACTTTCAGTCCAGAACACAGAAAGCTACATTAATAGAAATCTCAGTGTACAATATACTTGCCGTAATGCTGTGGATATTTTAAGGTCATTTCTGGAAACCTGGATTTAAAAGTGACATAGGTAAATCAAAGAATGGTCACCAGGAGGAGAGAGTCTAACAGTCTTCTGTGCGGGAAACATGAAAGCTAACTTTGAATATTTGAAAAATTATATGGTCGAAGGATTATCCATGTCCTCTGAGATTCTAGAAAGCATAATAAGGACAAATGAAGGAAGACTTTTCCAACAATTAAAGCAGGTTATCAAAAAATGGAATGTTCTGTCCTGTGTGATAATTAATTCTACTGAGGAGTGTCTCTGCAGAGTGGCCAGCCGTGGGCCATGGGGTGATTTTAAATAAACTAAATAGTTTGAAGGGGCTCCAATAGAGAATGAAACCTTTAGGATACCTTCTATTTTGGTCACTTTTCTGGGGCTAATAACTGAATATCACATTGGGTGATTTAATAGGATAAAAGGTTAATTTAGCTTGTGAATTTTCAGGTCCAAGGCCAAGGTCCCACATGTGGTTAGTCTCCTTGTTGGTGAGGACTCTTGGTGGAGTCGCGAGGTGGCGTGGGGCATCACATAGGAAGAACCTTATATGTGTCTGTGTCTGCTTGGGCCTCTCTCCCCTGTCTGAGAAAGCTAGCAGGAGTCAGTCCTGGAGGTCCCATCCTGCTGACCTTGTTATGCTTCACTATTCCACATCACAGTTGGACTAAGTTTTCACCCTTCTAATCCCATCACAGCTAAATTTCAACACATAAACTTTTTTTTTGGGGGGGGGTATGTTCAAACCATAGCACTTTCCATTATTATTATTATTTCATTGTAGCTATTATTCCCATTATTAGTTTATGATTCATGGACTCATCTTCCTGAAATACTGTGGACACTTCTCCATAATGAGGCTTTTATAATAAATTCCCTGGCTCTTCATTCCTTTCTCTGCCTTCTTAACCCTCCGAAAAGTTCTGTAAGCTTTCTAAGATATGGTTTCTTCAGTCACAAAATGAGAAATCAGAGTGCCTGACATATTTACCTAACAGAATAGCTATGCTAATCAACTTGCATAATAGTTTTAAATTGCAAAGTATATGAAAATCTAAGAAATTATTTTTCCATAAAAGCTGTGGATAGTCAATATGCTTTCTATGTCCATCTTCTATCAAGAGAAATGTTTTAAAATTCTTTTAAAAGGCCATTCTAATGACTTGTAATTGTTTTCTGGCTTCCTGATAAGGTGTGAAGGTCTCTAATAGCTGTCAACAAAGTGTCATGTGGAGGGATTTAATTAGCACTTACTCTTCTCCTATTGATTGGCCTTTATTTGGTCCAATATAGAGAAAAACTTTTGAACCAAGAGAAGAGACAAGAAAGGGTGAAGGAGAGGCATGTTATATAAGCTTTTATTTAAATAATGTGTTTTGGGGGGGGATGCAATCATCATTGTCTTCAAGAACACATTACATTACTAAATGTGCATTGGCATCTTCCCTCTTATTTTAAGGACGACTGCAGGTTTGGAATAACCCAAATCCTCCTGCTGCTTATGAGAATTTAACAAAAGGAGGAAGAACATACCAATTTCAGCCAACTTCTGTTGTTGAATATAAGACAAGGTAGTCAAGCCCGTTTCAATAAGCCCTTCTACACTCTAAGAAGGAAAACCAAATTATTGTTCATTTAATGTTCAGTTAAATTTATTCTAGCTAGTATGGGGGTTTCAGACTGACTCTATGGTACACTAATGTTAGAGATTTATGCACTCAGGGTATCCTTCACAGCACTTTGGGGTCTCTGGGATAATCAGCCTGTACAATGCGTGTATGCCCATTTCATGTGAGTTGAAGCACAGTTTTGCCATTTTGAGTGATTAGAAAGTTACGGTTGTACTTCTCTCTTCATTTCTTATTGTTACTGATGTCTATCATTTATTTGATGCCAACTTCTTGCTGTAGAACACAATTCCCAATTATGGCAATCTTCCCACAGGGAAAACGGTATTTGGGTCATAACATTCCACTTTAGCATGAAATTTTCAGAGTGCAGTTACAAAGTGAGGCAACTGTTGGCATTTTCGCTAGAGAGACACCACTTTTTTTTTTTTTTTAAACTAAAGATACAGGTGAGGATTCTTCACAGCAGGATGACAAAGAAGTCCATGGCTGAGGCCAGCAGGTGGTGCTGTGGTCAAGGCGCTGGACTCTCACATGGCCCATTGCAGTTTGAGTTCTGACCTGGTGGCTTGAAACTCACGCAGGGTGCATGCATGTGCATGCCTACAATCCCAGAGGAGAATGGAGAAGGAGAAGGGATTGTGGCCAGGCCATTCCTCTGGGGGTGGGGGTGGAGGTGGTGGTGATTTCTCATTTCTCTTCTCTCTGTCTCTCTTTCTCTCTCTGGTGAGCACCCACACCCCATGACAAAAACCAAAAAACCAAAAAACAAAACAAAAAAAACCCCAGAAAACAAAAACCAAAAACGGAAAAAGAAAAAAAAAAGGAAAAGAAGTTGATGGGAGTAGGTGACAACCGCCCCCGGTGGGCCAGCTTAGACGCCTGTTCTGTCTAGACCCCTTCCTTCCTCCACCTTTCTGCAAATGCTGTCAGGTAATAGGGGAAAGGATTCTTTGAAAGTGTATTTGTTTATTTATTCAACGGGTGAGAGAGAGAGAGAGAGAGAGAGAGAGAGAATCTCTGGTGGTGGCTTCACACCAGGCCACCTGGGATCGCAGGTTCCTGTGCACCTAGGTACACTCGGAGGGGGTGTTGGATGTGAACTCACAGCCTTCCATGTGGGCCAGTCTTACAGAGTGTCACATTCTACTCCTGCCTCACCATCATGTCCGTGTCAGGAAGGAATTTTCAAGAACACCTCGTCCCAGTCCCAACCTGCACATACAGAGAACACCGAGGTCGGCGCCCCCGGAACGACTTGCTCTGACTCAGATCCCCTGAGCTGGAGCCCAGGGTGATTCTGACTCTTCTCATGCCTCCTTACTATTGTGGTGGAATCGCTGCTGAAGCCAACAGGACACACCATTATTTATCCGATACTAAGTCCCTGTTGTAAAAATGCCCCCCTCTGGGTATTCTGATTATAATTGATCGTTTTCCAGTGATATCAGGTAGAGTCTGGGAAGTTCTGAGCCTCTTCTTAGAAAGGAAAAATGCCATTTGAGGTCCTAGAAGAAAGTAAGTCTGAATGACTGCCCCTGCCCCCAGGTAGGCTCCTTGCAGTGATCTCCACCTTACTCTGTCCGACCCTTCCGGCCTGCGGCCTCCCACGCCCAGATTAACTGGCTCCTGTACACTTATTTATGCTCCATCAGCCAATATCCCTCAGCAATAGCAGCAGCAACCTTGATTTGTTTGCCCTTTTATAGCTGTGTTGCTGGAAGAGGTAGCTGGAACATTTAATTTGGCATTAAATTCTATTCTGGGGCTTCGTCCCCTGTGGCAAAGGTGATGTGGATGCTTTGCATTCATGATTTTGCTCAGTTTGCCTCATTTTTATGCCCAGGCAAAGTTTCTACTCAAGCTTTTTCTTGCTTCTCTTGCAGTTTTATTTCTGATTTTATACAGACAATTTTCATAGAGGGAAACATTCTGCCTCCTTTGTGTTCAGACTACCATTTCCTATTAGGAGTGCTGGTGACAACCTTGTTTCTGCACATGTGGGCAGATGAGATAGAGCATCTGAATCCCAGTGGACTTCCACTGTCAGGGTGTGGTCTGTGTCAGAGGCAGGCGTGGGGGACGCTTCGCACTGGGGAGCTTTTGCATGCCCGCCCGTGAGAGTCATCTCAGCTCTCCCTTTCTGCATTTTCACTTCTGAGTTCAGTGTGGATAGCTACAGTGGACGGGCCACTTCCTTTCCCCTCCTCCCTTTCCCCTTGAGTTACCTAAAGCATCGACACAGCTTGATCTGTGCACTCGTATGTTAGGGCCAGGACCCTGGAAGTTGCCATAGTCTCCCACAGGAGGTGGGAGAGGTCTCTCAAAGCCTTGGGACTTCCCAGAAGAGATGCCAGCACCCAGACCCACCCACTGCCCCATTCTGAGCTGCTGATCTCTCTGTTTAGATAAGCCCCTTGCTTCATTTCTTCCTAAGGGGCCCTCTGTCCTCAGCACATGTCTCACATTCCCTTTTCCACAATAATAAAAAAGTTCAGCCTTTATTTCCCCTCCCAGTTAAGCACTGACCACATTAACCCGTCTTTTTATTTTTTTCTTGGCCTCTGTCTAGTCTCATATTTTAGTGTGTCCTTGGCCAGGAGCAGTGTGTACGTGTGTGTGTGTGTGCATGTGCGTGTGTGTGTGTGCGCGTGCAGGGACTGCTGCAAGGGAAGGAAACAAAGAAGAGGTGTGGGGAGAGACTGCAGAGGAAAGTAAGGCTCCCACTGAGAAGCTGGCCTCATCCCTTCCTCTTGTCCCTTCAGGTTCCTTGATCACTGGTTTTTTCTCGGTGGACACTTCCATGGAGCCTGGTGGGATCCAGAATCCTTTGCTTCTGAAGAAGCCTTTGTTGCTCATGTTTGTGAAAGAAGAGGAATAAAAAGAGGAGAAAAAAGCCATGATTAAACAGCTAGCCCTACAAAGGCCTGAGGCTGTTGAAGACAAAAATTGCAAAAGAGAAGCAAGGAAATCAGTCCTTACAACTAGTCCGTTTCTACAGCGTCACTGTTAACGAATATGTGACCTCTTCCCACTGGGCGCTCAGGACATGGTTAACCAGGAATCTGTCCCTTAACGACACACAGACGTTTCCATGCTGAGAAGCTCCAGTTTTGTTCCACAGGGACAGATAACCCCAAAATACACAGGGTGAGATGCTGCGCATGCTGCCAGAAGCGACCACTAGGTGGCGCCCGTGCTATGCACAACTCCGGCCCCCAGGGTCGGGGTAGACCTTGGTCTTTAGCTGGAGGGCAGACTTTGTAAGAGTGGTACTTGGTTGAGAAGATCCATTCCTCCTCCAGTTAGACCAGAAACTCCGCTGCTATTGCTGTGATCAGAAACTCCTAATATGTGGATTCGTGGTGTCTTTATGCACACACTCGCTCTTCCTTTACCAATTTTTTAAAGGTTTTTTTTTTTTTTTTTTTTGCCCTAGGGCATGTGCAACCACCAGAAGACCGGAGAG